>NC_134695.1:27795622-28113122 GCF_050947455.1 Rhinoderma darwinii
GCTCAGTACATATATACAGCACCAGAACAAAGCTCAGTACATATATATATATATATATATATATATATCAGAACAAGCAAGCTCAAAACATATATATATGTACTGAGCTTGTTTCTGGTGCTGTATATATGTACTGAACTTGGTTCTGGTGTTGTATATATGATCTGAGCTTGGTTCTGGTGTTGTATATATGTACTGAGCTTTGTTCTTGTGTTGTATATATGTACGGAGCTTTGTCCTGGTGCTGTATATATGTACTGAGCTTTGTTCTGGTGCTGTATTTATGCACTGAGCTTTGTTCTGGTGTTGTATATATGTACTGAGCTTTGTTCTGGTGTTGTATATATGTACTGAGCTTTGTTCTGGTGTTGTATTTATGTACTGAGCTTGGTTCTGGTATTGTATTTATGTACTGAGCTTGGTTCTGGTGCTGTATTGATGTATTGAGCTTGCTACTGGCACCGTATCTGTGCATTAGCTGGGAGAGTTGTTGTGGCTTACTGCGCACGCCGCACTGTCCTCCACCCTTTTCATGTGCACAGCCTAACTAAATGGGCTGAGCACGGTAAGAATATTGAATGTGCGCATATAGGCCTATACGTAATGGGTGAGTTTAATATAATGTGTGGGTAGGTCTGTACGCTTATGTAATTATATACATAGTGTGGCAATCCACACTAAAGCATACTGGACAGGGAATTTATTTATTTAGAGTCCACTTTAAAGGAACAGTGTCACCAACATTTTTTTTTTTATATCAGTTTTATGTTAGGGTTTTATTAAAAACGTTTATATTTATTTGTGTGTTTGTGTGTTACTTTTTTCTATTTTTACACTTTTTCTTCCCTATGGGGGCTGCCATTTTTTTTTCCATTTCTGTATGTGTCGATTAACGACACATACAGACATGGAATACGGCAGCTCCAGTCCCATAGGGACTGCGAACGGGGCCCGTTCCATCCACAATGATGTACGCCCTGAGTGTGGGAACGGCGCATTCGCCGCTCCCACACAGTCCGATTTGAAATGCGCGCCGTCCGGCGCCATTTTCCTGTGGACCGGAAGTCGCGGCCGGGCAGTAAGATTACTACTTTCGGTCGCGGCTTACGGACTTGTGCACATGGAGCAGCGGCAGCAGACGGAGCGGACGGACCGGAGGGAGCGGCGGCGACTGGAGCAGGTAAGTGATTTTTATGTATGTTTGTGTTTCAGTGTGTTTTACTAGTGTATGTAAACCTTCTACACTGTGTGTTAGCTCAAAAAATGGCGACACACAGTGTAGGAGGTTAGACCGTTCAAACCCCTCGTTTCTCCCGGCACTAGCCAGGATAAAGGAGGGGGGGATTCTGAGAGCTCACTAGA
The DNA here is from genome assembly GCF_050947455.1 of Rhinoderma darwinii. Taxonomy (NCBI): domain Eukaryota; kingdom Metazoa; phylum Chordata; class Amphibia; order Anura; family Rhinodermatidae; genus Rhinoderma; species Rhinoderma darwinii. The sequence continues at coordinate 27,796,985 of NC_134695.1, forward strand.
GCGAGGGATTTTTTCCCAATTTTGCAGCATAAAGCAATGTGGTTGCTTTACCACATGCAATGCTGCAATTTTGGGAATTGCTCCATCTAGTGACCAGTGCTGGGAAATATTATAAATTGAATCCAATTTATAATATTTCCTGACTCGTGAAAAAAATAAAAAAAAATAAAACAATGTTTAATCACCTACACACTAATTGTTTAACTAAAAAAAAAAAACATGTTTTGCTGGCAACACATTCCCTTTAATGTAGGAGTATTTGGAATATCGTAATTGTTTTATTTTATTATTAGAATTATTTTCAATGGCGCGATACACCGCAAAACACTGTGACCCCCCCGAGGCGCGTATGTCTTCATCTGAAAAACAGGGAACCTGTTGTTAAAAATTGGAATCCCACCCCTGTATACAGGACAAGAGAAGTGCTGCTTTGCAGTGCCTATATATAGGGCAATAGAAGTGGTACTGTGCAGTGTCTGTATACAGGCAATAGATGTTGTGCCATGCAGTGTCTATATAAAGGGCATTAGAAGTGGTACTGTGCAGTGTCTATGTACAGGGCAAGGGCAAATACGGAGAATTACACTCAGCATACATCAAACCATAGGCATAGCTACGTTTTCCTGTACCCGGTGCAAAGATTCCGTTTTCTGTTTTCCCTTGCCCACCCCTCCCTTTACGCCCCCATAAATGTAACATACATTGTTTTAATTACATCCATTAGTTACAAAAGAGCTAAATACCTGTTCCAGAACACAATGTGATATATACTGCACCCACTAAGGAACAGCAGATGGCACTTTGTTTATACATTGGGTACTGTATACAAAAGTATACCATGTTGTATACATCTTTTACAATGGTACCTTATTGGCAACATACAGATGTAGCTGTCTTTATCTTGACTTTTAACGCATTAAATGCGCAGTGTCAATAAACTTTAATGTGACTTTTTCAGTGGCCGTTCAATGGCTTTTGTTGTGTGATATCACGCTGCAACAAGTTATTAGAGTCAAGAATACTGAGCTATAAGTAAAGAGACTGCAAGTCAGGTTTTGCTGTGTGGACTGAGTGTGCAGTAAAGTGCGAACACTGGGCCATGGTTTAACAAAAGGACATAGGCAAGTAATGTTGGGTAAATTTTCTTTGAGCATTGTTGTGAATTCTGTACTAAAATAAAGTATTTTAATTGTTACTATACTGCGTTTCCCCATTTAACAATGTGCTCCATGGACAATGCTACCAGGTGTGTGTTTTGTGCATTGTATACAGTGAAGGAAATAAGTATTTGATCCCTTGCTGATTTTGTAAGTTTGCCCACTGTCAAAGTCATGAACAGTCTAGAATTTTTAGGCTAGGTTAATTTTACCAGTGAGAGATAGATTATATTTAAAAAAAAAAAAACAGAAAATCACATAGTCAAAATTATATGTATTTATTTAAATTGTGCACAGAGAAATAAGTATTTGATCCCCTACCAACCATTAAGAGTTCAGCCTCCTCCAGACCAGTTACACGCTCCAAATCAACTTGGTGCCTGCATTAAAGACATCTGTCTTAAATGGTCACCTGCATAAAAGACTCCTGTCCACAGACTCAATTAATCAGTCTGACTCTAACCTCTACAACATGGGCAAGACCAAAAAGCTTTCTAAGGATGTCAGGGACAAGATCATAGACCTGCACAAGGCTGGAATGGGCTACAAAACCATAAGTAAGACGCTGGGTGAGAAGGAGACAACTGTTGGTGCAATAGTAAGAAAATGGAAGACATACAAAATGACTGTCAATCGACATCGATCTGGGGCTCCATGCAAAATCTCACCTTCTGGGTTATCCTTGATCCTGAGGAAGGTGAGAGCTCAGCCGAAAACTACACGGGGGGAACTTGTTAATGATCTCAAGGCAGCTGGGACCACAGTCGCCAAGAAAACCATTGGTAACACATTACGCCGTAATGGATTAAAATCCTGCAGTGCCCGCAAGGTCCCCCTGCTCAAGAAGGCACATGTACAGGCCCATCTGAAGTTTGCTAATGAACATCTGGATGATTCTGAGAATGATTGGGAAAAGGTGCTGTGGTCAGATGAGACTAAAATTGAGCTCTTTGGCATTAACTCAACTCGCCGTGTTTGGAGGAAGAGAAATGCTGCCTATGACCCAAAGAACACCGTCCCCACTGTCAAGCATGGAGGTGGAAGCATTATGTTGTGGGGGTGTTTCTCTGCTAAGGGAACAGGACTACTTCACCGCATCAATGGGAGAATGGATGGAGCCATGTACCGTCAAATCCTGAGTGACAACCTCCTTCCCTCCACCAGGACATTAAAAATGGCTCGTGGCTGGGTCTTCCAGCACGATAATGACCCGAAACATACAGCCAAGGCAACAAAGGAGTGGCTCAAAAAGAAGCACATTAAGGTCATGGAGTGGCCTAGCCAGTCTCCAGACCTTAATCCCATCGAAAACTTATGGAGGAAGCTGAAGATCCGAGTTGCCAAGCGACAGCCTCGAAATCTTAATGATTTACAGATGATCTGCAAAGAGGAGTGGGCCAAAATTCCATCTAACATGTGTGCAAACCTCATCATCAACTACAAAAAACGTCTGACTGCTGTGTTTGCCAACAAGGGTTTTGCCACCAAGTATTAAGTCTTGTTTGCCAAAGGGATCAAATACTTATTTCTCTGTGCACAATGCAACTAAATATATATCATTTTGACTATGTGATTTTCTGTTTTTTTTTTAATAATCTATCTCTCACTGGTAAAATTAACCTAGCCTAAAAATTCTAGACTTTTCATGTCTTTAACAGTGGGCAAACTTACAAAATCAGCAAGGGATCAAATACTTATTTCCTTCACTGTACATGTCTTGAACAGCTGTTTGAGGGTAAATATCTTTGCACTAGATGCATGCATATTGTGTATTTAGAAGACCAGGTATTGGATCTAAATATGCAGCTTGTAACACTTAGGAGTATTGCAAACCTGGAGAGAAGTTTAGAGCTCACTGAGCAAGCACTGGCTAGGGCCAGTGAGATGGAGGTGGGTGGAGGCTCAGTATACTCAGATTAGTAGCTGGGTAACAGTTAGAGGAAGGGGTAGGGGAAAAAGTGCCAGGGAGGCTAGTCCTGAATTGTTACAATCTAGTAAATATGGCTGTTTGGCTGATATTAGGGATGCAAGTCCAGGGCCAGCATCACCACAGCAGGGTGTTGCTCCTAGCAACCAGGACAAGGACTGCTGTAGGAAGGATGGGAGTAGGAGTTCAGCAAAGATCAGACAGATGCTGGTGGTAGGGGATTCTATTATTAGGCAGACAGGGTCATCTGTCGCCGAGACCGTGAAAGCCGAACAGTGTGTTGTTTATCGGGTGCTCGGGTTCGGCATATTGCGGATCGAATAAACAGCTTTCTGGGTGGGGCTGGAGAAGATCCGGCGGTCATGGTACACATCGGTACCAATGACAAAGTCATTGGGAAATGGAAGGTCCTTAAAAATTATTTTAGGGTACTAGGAGAGAAGCTAATGTCCAGGACCTCCAAAGTAGTGTTTTTAAAAATACTACCAGTGCCACAAGCGTGACTAGAAAGACAGCGGATTAGGGAGTTAAATAAGTGCCTTAGGCCTTAGAAATTGGTCTAGGAAAGAAGGGTTTGGGTTCATGGAAAACTGGGTTGTCTTCTCGGTCGGCTACAGGTTCTATGGTAGGGATGGGCTGCATCTAAATGGGGAGGGTGCAGCTGTGCTGGGGAAAAGAAAGGTTAGGCTGCTGGAGGAGCTTTAAAACTAGGATCTAGAGGGAGGGTGGGGATACTCAAGCGCGGTAAAATGGAGTATATAGGAAGTGGGATACAGCAAGGTTAATGGGGATTTAGTGGTGGCTGGGGTTAGCAAGCCGAGTAGGGAGGTGAACAGGAATAAATATAGACCTAAGAATAAAAAAGGTGTTGGTAAGATCAAATGTATGCTGGCGAATGCAAGAAGAGTTTCAAGTGAAATGGACAAGTTGGAGATTCTAATGACCGACATGGATTATGATGTAGTGGGCATAAAAGAAACCTGGCTGGATGACAGCCATGACTGGGTAACAAATATGGAGGGCTACATCGTATTCAGAAGGGTTAGAAAAGATAAAAAAGGTGGAGGTGTTTGTCTGTTTGTAAAATCCAGCCTAAGACCAGTGCTGAATGAAGACATTACTATTACAATTACAACCACTAATTGAAGTTTGTTATAAGCCACCGAACATAGACAAGGCAAATAGAAAAGGCAGCAAATAATAATGGGGCCCTTATTATGGGGGATTTTAACTATCCTGACATTAATTGGGACATAGAGACTGCTGGATGTGCTAAAAGCTGTAAGTTTTTATGCACAATTCAAGACATTTATTTACCCTTTCAACTATGACAGCATCCCTGGAGAGACATCCCATTCGCTGGACTGGAAGCCTGTTGATATAAAAAAGGACACAACTCTCCACACACCCAGTCAGGTTTCCTGTCCTCCGGATGGGATTGTCCTGTGGTCAAGACGCTCTCACCAGGATTGTAGACCCTTTAGCAGGTACTCACCTGTGTTCCTTGGGGTATTCTGAAGGTGTAAGACTCTTAGGGAGCAATCTTAAGTCTGGGGCTCTGCTCCAAAAAAAAACCACTTCACCGGCACCACTCCAGCAACTTTCCACTCACAACACAGGATTAACTCGGTAAACCATGCAGCTCTTTTTCGTGGTGCACGCCAATTAAATAAAAGTCCCACAATAATTAAATAGAAAGATGAATGTAAGCGGCACTCACCAATACTTTTTAAAACTGCTTTATTTCATTCATAGCGGCGTATTGCACAGGAGGACAATGATTCCTTGGCCTACGGCCGTTTCACGTGATGTCCCACTTCCTCGGGGCCTACGGGAAAACTGTCCCATACTAAAAACATGATTACAGTACGGGACAGTTTTCCCGCAGTGAGGCAGAGACTCTTAGCGCCATATAGATAACTATGACGCTAGGACCCCGGCTCCCTGAAGTGCGTTCGGTATGGGAAATACTGCCGACATATGGTCCGTATGTCACGAACCGAACATGCTCTTGTGGATCCGGCCATATTCATCTTTCTATTCAATTAAGTCTGGTGCTGGTCACTCCCTCCTCTCCAGGTCACTGCTTCCCACTACGGAGTGCAGGGACTACATCTGGTCATGGGCGCACATCACTTACGTTGGAGGTGATGCGCATATGTCCCAGTAAACGATGTTCTGGCGGCCCACATCGGGGAGGAGGGACCTCAGCGCGTTGTAGTCAGGGAGCCTTCCCAGCCAAACCTAGCCTATTTCAGGCCTGAACCTAGATGGCTTCTTCTCCAACTAAGCAACCGGAAGCATCCAGGAGAAGCAGCAGGACGCACCAAATGAGCTGAACGGTCGGACCCAGCAAGATCCTCCATTACGGTACTTTGAACGGCATGGGATCTTCTAGGAAACATGGTAGGACAAGCAATCTTTTTTTCATTATTAATCTTGTCCTTCCTTTGTATATTACATGTTTCTTAGATCAGAGAGGGTCACAGGAAAAAGTTGGACAAAACCTATAACAGAGAATGCGCTATGTGTAACAGGAAGCTATCAGCTTCATATCAGAAACATTTATGCCAGCTATGTTTAGATAAGATCCTGGCAGAGGAGTCCACTAGCCTTCCCACTAGCATCGAGGATATGGTACGAACCGAGATTAGGAAGTCCCTTAAATCTTTTAAAAAGAAGTATGACCTACCTAGCACCTAAGACAAGAAAGGGCCTCGGTGTATCTGACTCTTCTAGAGAAGAGGTGGATATATTTGAGGAAGAAGGGGAGCTAGGCTCCTGCAAAAATTCCTATGATGAATATGGCGGTGGAAAGAACCTGTTTCCAGCTGAGCATGTGGATCAGCTCCTTAATACAGTCCAAGCCACTATGAACATCGATGACCACAACGAACCCCGGACCGTCCAGGACATTACGTTTAAGTCCTTAGGAAACAGAGAACTTTCCCTGTCCATAAAAATGTGTCCGGCCTCATTAAGAGGGAGTGGAAGGGCCCTGATAAGAAGTTAGGCATTCCCAAGATTCTAAAGAGAAAGTATCTTTTTGAGTAAGTAGTAAGCAAGGACTGTGATAGTATTCCCAGTCTGGATGCCCCAGTAGCAAACATACCCAGAAAGAATGCCTTGCCTTTTGAATATCTGGGTTCTCTCCCTTATCCGATGGATAGGAAAGCAGACTATTATTTAAAAAAGACCTGGAAAGCCTCTGCAGGGGCCTTTAAACCCGGCATTGCGGCCACGGCCAGGTCCCTAAAGATATGGATAGCTCAATTAGAGCTTCATCTTAGAGACAAGACTTCTAGGGATCAGATACTGGCTTCCCTCCAAGTTTTGTCTAAAGCTACAGATATTTTATCTAATGGCTCAGTAGACTCTGTTCATCTATCAGCTAGATCAGCAGCTCTGTCTAACTCAGCCATAAGAGCTATATGGCTGAAAACATGGAAGGGAGATGTGGGTTTAAAGGAAAGCCCTTATCTATCCCTTGTTCAGGACACTTTTTGTTTGGTCTTCCACTAGATGACTTCCTGGAGAAAGCATCAGACAGGAGAAAAGGGTTTCCTACTAGGAACAATCCACCACTTTCGTCCCAGGAAATTTAACACGAAACCTAATCCCAAGGGACAGGAATTTAGATCCTCTAAATTCCCTAGGAAAAATAAGGGCTTCCTGTTTAGGCCTCAGAATGATCCCAAGAATAAAGATCATCAGCAATGATGCAATAACAAGCAGGGTGGGAGGTCGTTTATCTCTATTCTTCCAAGAATGGGAAAAGATCGTGTAAAATCAATGGGTTCTAAATATTATAAAAACAGGTTACAGGTTACAATTTAGAATTCAGGACCCTTCCTCCAGTCAGATTCTTCTCTACAAAAGGTAAGAACAACACAGAGAAACAACTTGCTCTAGAGTCAGAGGTTCTTTCCCTTATCAAGAAGGGGGTTCTAGTTCCTGTGCTGAAACTAGAGATGGGGAAGGGCTACTATTCCCCCCTTTTTCTGGTAAAAAAAAAAACAGAACGCAAATTCAGGGTTATAATAAACCTAAAGCAGTTGAACTCCTTCCTGGTTTACCAAAATTTTTGTATGGAGAGTATCTCCTCTACAGTAAATCTCCTCTTCAAAAATTGTATGATGTCATCAATAGATCTGGAGGATGCTTATTACCATGTCCCAATCTGCAGCACTCACCAGAAGTATTTGGGGGTATTACCTCTCTGTATATTTATTATTTTATAAATTATTGTGCTCCTACAATTTAATTATTACAATTCATTGATAGTTACTAGGAGAAAAAAAACGATTTTTATTGAATATCTCGCTAAAAACATGGGGACCCCTGTTTTTAGTGAGCTATTCAATACAAATCGGTTTTACTCCTAGTCACCATCAGTGAAACGTTTTTGAAGGTAGCAGTAGTTCTGAACAACTCCCTAACCCACCTCCAATACAGGGCCCTCCCTTTTGGCATCTCACAGGCTCAGAGAATTTTCACCAAACTGACACAGAAATGACCTCATACATTAGAGCGAAAGACATTCTTATAATTCCCTACCTAGACGACTTTTTGATAGTGGCACACACAGCCCAGACATTAACTGTCGATATACAGTCAGTGTGCTCAACACTAATATATCTAGGGTGGAAAATATACATAAAAAAGTCGAATTTAACGCCGTCCAACAAGTGCAGTTTTTTTGGGGATCCTCTTAGACTCCTCCAAACAAATGTTTTTCCTCCCTCAGGGAAACCATTGATAGAAAGGGTCTCGGACCTCTTTTTAGATCACTCAACCTCTTTCAGAAGTCTGTCCTTGGTCTTCTAACCTACTGTACCCTGGCCATAATGTGGGCACAGTTCAGGTCCAGACCTCTCCAGAGGGACATATAGAAGTGGGACAAAAGCAAGTCTCCTTAGATTACTCCCTACACCTTTTTTCAGTGGCCAGACTCTCGCTCAGGTGGTGGATGAAAGTAGAGAATCTTAGGAAGGTTGTGTCATGGGGAAATGTCTCCAACCCTGAACATAATAATGGTGAATCCTTCTACCTTCAGGGTCAGTGGGATCCTCAGACCTCCACAATATTTACCAACTAAAGGAGGCTATACTTCAAGCCATAAAAGGCACCATACCTATATCCGCGGGGAAGAAGGTAAAAAAAATAATTCAGACAATACGACTAAAGTGGCGTACATTTTTCATCAGGGAGGTACAAGGTCAGGATTTCTGATGGAATTATCCGCAAGGATTTTCTCACTAACAGAGCTTCATCTATTGTCGCTTTCTGCAGTCCACCTAAGGGGAAAGGACAACCAGGTAGCAGACTTTTTGAGCAGAAAAGAGTTGCTACAGTCAGAATGGTCCCTAAACCAGTAGGTTTCCGGATGATAGTTGCCAGGTGGGGGGATCCATCCATAGATCTCTTTGCTACCAGGGAGAACAGGAAAGTGTTCCGATTCTTCTCCTTAGACCCCAGGGACAATCCTGTAGCCGTAGATGCTCTCTCCCAGTGTTGGAGTCAGGAACGGGGTTAAGCTTTTCCCCCTCTCTGTCTACTACCAAGAGTGTTAAAGAAGATCAGGGAAGACATGGCCTCGGTCATCTTCATTGCTTCATTTCGGCCAAAATGACCATGGTTCATGTGGATGAGGAAGTTGTCCTTAGCTCAACCATGAATTCTCCCAGATAGACCAGATCTCCTGTCTCAGGGCCCAGTGGTTCATCCCAACATCACCAGACTGCATCTTACAGCACGGAGACTGAAAGGATGATTCTCAGAAAGAGAGGTATTTCAGAATCTCATTTCCACATTATTGGCAAGTAGGAAACCGGTTACCTCAAAAATATATTTAAGGGTCTGGAATGCTTTTCTCTCCTTTACAGGAATTTATATAAGTCCCTTAAACTGATATAACCTTGATTCTAGATTTTATCCAGGCCGGGCTGGACAAAAATCTCAAGCCTAATACGCTAGAGGTACAAATTTCTGCTCTAAGCTCCTTTTATGACTTCAGGTTAGTGGACCTCCCCTGGATCAGGAGGTTACTGATAGTGACCCCCAGGATAAGACTCAAATAAGATCTTCAGACCCACCCTGGGACTTAAACTTGATACTTACTGACATGATGGGTTCATCCTTTGAACCTCTAGACTCCCTGTCCATGTTTCTCACTCTAAAGATTACCTTTTTACTAGCAGTTACCACCGCCCATAACATTAATCCCCCAGAATTCTTTGGAGCTCATTCTACTAGAGCCGTGTCTACTTCTTGAGCAGAAAAATCCAATGCATCTCTAGACAAGATTTTTAAGGCATGGAGTTCACCCCACACCTTTATTAATCATTATAGGTTACAGCTGCATTCAGCCACTGACGTGGCTTTTGGTAGGAAAGTTCCACAAGCAGTAGTCTCACCCCCTAAAAACTTGGGTTCTATTTTACATCTCCAGAGATGCTGTCATAGGTGAAAGGGTAAAAGATTGATTACTTACCAGTAATCGGTTTTTCATGAACCTATGACAGCACCCCCCTAGTTGCAACAAGCAAGGTGAACAAGCCGAGTCAAACCAGGAGATGAGCGAGGTAAAAAAACTCAGAGCAGAAGAGTGGTCAGAAAAGCCAAGGTCAATCACAAGCAGAGGATCAGTAGTACAAGAAGCTGCAGCAGGGCCAGGAAACCTAAAGAGAAGAATCACAAGCAAGGGTGGAACAGGAAAGGCAGGTATAAATAGACAGAGGGCGGGAGCTAGCTCCGTCTGGCCAGGCTGTGATAGTCTCGCCCACTCCTAAGCCTGCCATCCTGAGTGGTGGAAGATGGAGTCAGTCTCACAGACATAGAAGCAGGTGCAGACTGATTACCTATGGGCGTTGATACAGAAGCTGTGCCTGGCAGATCCTTTACAGTAGGATCCTCCAAAGGTTTGCAAGTGTGCATAAAGCTATTATTCGGCCACCCCTAAACAATGCTCACAAGCAGAAAGGGTTGCAGTGGGCTCAGAAATACATGAAGATTCATTTTCAAACCGTGTTGTTTACTGATGAGTGGTGTGCAACCCTGGATGGTCCAGAAGGATGGAGTAGTGGTGTATGGCCACCATGTCCCAACAAGGCTGCGACGTCAGCAAGGAGGTGGCGGAGTAATGTTTTGGGCTGGAATCATGGGGAGAGAGCTTGGTAGGCCCCTTTAGGGTCCTGACGGTGTGAAAATGACTTCTGGAAAGTACGTAGAGTTTATGACTGACCACTTTCTTCCGTGGTACAAAAAGAAGAACCGTGCCTTCCGTAGCAAAATTAATATTCATGCATGACAATGCACCATCTCATGCTGCAAAGAATACCTCTGTGTCATTGGCTGCTATGGGCATAAAAGGAGAGAAACTCATGGTGCGGCCCCCAAGTTCCCCTGACCTCAACCCTATTGAGAACCTTTGGAGCATCCTCAAGCAAAATATCTATGAGGGTGGGAGGCAGTTCACATCAAAACAGAAGCTCTGGGAGGCTATTCTGACATCCTGCAAAGATATTCCAGCAGAAACTGTCCAAATACTCACAAATTCAATGGATGCAAGAATTGTGAAGGTGATATCAAAGAAGGGGTCCTATGTTAACATGTAACTTGGCCTGCTAAGTTTTTTTTGATTGAAAGAGCTTTTGATTTCTGTAAATATGACCTCCTGATGCTGCAAATTCAACAAATTACCATTTTAGTTCTCTTTACAACCTTTAAAATGTTTTGATCTCTGTTGTGCATAATAATTTGAAACAGTGCATTTTGAGTCTTTTACTTCTAAAAAAAAATCTGTTATCATTAGGAGATTTGTTCAATAAAGTTTGCATTATACTCCAACGGTTGATGGCTTGAAGAAGATTATACTGACTGTCATTTGCATCGACTATTTAGGAAAATCAGCGAAAAATAACATTTGCATAATAATTTGGAACGCGGTGTATATATATATATATATATATATATATATATCTCAAACTCCAAAATACAAGGCAGCACTCCAGATTTAGTGAAATATAGGATTACTTTAATCACCACATGCAACGTTTCAGCCCTACTCCATGGGGCCTTCCTCTTCCCCATGTAGTAGGGCTGAAACATCACATGTGGAATGCTTCCTTGTATTTTGGCGTTTGCTACGAATTTTGGGACATTGGTCACGAGGCGGGACGGGGATATTGTACCCTATATTCATCTGAAACAGTGCTGCTTTTTGATTTATTGTGTGTGTGTATATATATATATATATATATATATATATATATATATATATATATATATATATATATATATATATATATATATTTAGCTCAAAACAAATAAAGAAAAAACGCAGCACTCAAAACAAGCTGAATATCAGGCCATGTGCACGTTACCAGTGAATGGATGAATTAACTCCTTGGTATAGAACAAACTGCAAAAACAGAGAACAAGTAACAGCACCAGGGCTTCAAAGATGGAGAGATGTTGGTTTATTCACTACAAAGTGAACAGAATAAGCAACGTTTCGGTTCACACCTTTACCTTTCTCAAGCTACTTCAAGAGTGCATGGTGCCAAGTATATATAGGAAATACATAAGGTATAAAGTGTACAATACAATAAATTCATAATATATTATAAATAAACATAAAATTACATATTGATGTAAAAAGTGAATCCATGTGAATCATTGTAACATAAGTATATTAGAGCACAACATCGCTCAATAATGCAAAATAAACATGTTTAATATAAACAAAAAAGTTATTGGTATACTCATCTTTATCCATAACTCCTAATGAAGGGGGAGGGCAGAGGCCAATCATATATTGAAATTAAATACGGAAACTTGATCATGAAACTTACAATGCCACATCTCAGAAATGCATTGAACAAACATCGGAGTCCTGTGGTCCATAGTGCGCATGCACAATATGGCGCAAGTGCCAGAAGTTCGTAAATAGAACGCATCTCCGGACCGCAAGAGAATCACGCATTCGCAGAAGAGAAATTACATCCTTGCACGCGTGAATTTCAAATTAACAGAAAAATATATGAATAAATATACGGAACAATAATGATACATACGCCGATATGGCAAATTTTTAACAACAGGTTCCCTGTTTTTCGGAGCAAGACATGCGGGGGGAATGGGTTTTGCGGTGTATCGCGCCTTTGAAAATGATTCTAATAATAAAATAAAAAATAACTTTTACTTAATTTCTTTAAAACATAAGCATTTTGCGCATGTGCGTATAGATTATATTCATTCGTCACAGTTGTATGCAATATTCCATGTGTTTTTTTCAGTATGCATGTACAACAATATTAGAGACAGCAAAATAGTCCACCTTTTAAAGTTTCCTAATCCATATTGTTTCAATAATTTGTTGATTTCAGAGGTTCTCTCATAAGCACTTAGATGATCTGTTTGTCATATAAGATATACAGGAGACATAAGATTTTTTTCGGGCAGTTTCCCTCCTACCCCTTTATTTTTGGGATGATGATGTTCCTTTCAGGAGTTGTCTGTAAAATCCTGGATTTAGTTGAACCTCTGAAGTGGGGTAATTTCTCTCCCAATTTCTCTCCCAATGCGTTTCCTCTGACCCGTTGATTCCTCAGGGGAGATAGGTCATGAATGCTGCTTCGTCCTATTTCATGGGAAGCTGCATGAAAATTAGATGTGGCTGTCTCGTGAAGAAAGTAGCTTGCTGTCAGCAAAGCATGCTTGCAGTGGCAAGAGAATGGCCTCTCGGTTTGGAGGCAGCCACATCTAATTTTCATGCAGCTTCCCATGAAATAGGACGAAGCAGCATTCATGACCTATCTCCCCTGAGTAATCAATGGGTCAGAGGAAACGCGTTGGGAGAGAAATTGGGAGAGAAATTACCCCACTTCAGAGGTTCAACTAAATCCAGGATTTTTACAGACAACTCCTGAAAGGAACATCATCATCCCAAAAATAAAGGGGTAGGAGGGCAACTGCCCGAAAAAAATCTTATGTCTCCTGTATATCTTATATGACAAACAGATCATCTAAGTGCTTATGAGAGAACCTCTGAAATCAACAAATTATTGAAACCATATGGATTAGGAAACTTTAAAAGGTGGACTATTTTGCTGTCTCTAATATTGTTGTACATGCATACTGAAAAAAACACATGGAATATTGCATACAACTGTGACGAATTAATATAATCTATACGCACATGCGCAAAATGCTTATGTTTTAAAGAAATTAAGTAAAAGTTATTTTTTATATATACACTCCGGATCAATCTCGTTTATTTGTTACAATTTACGGAGAATGCTTGCTAAACTAATATTGTCTAAGTGGTAGACGATATACAATACCACGAATATACATTACATAATAATAAAATAAAACAATTATGATATTCCAAATACCCCCTACATTCAAGTGGACTCTAAATAAAGAAATTCTCTGTCTATAATGTTTTAGTGTGGATTGCCACGCTATTTATATAATTACATAAGCGTACAGACCTACCCACACATTATATTAAACTCACCCATTACGTATAGGCCTATATGGGCACATTCAATATCCTAAGCGTGCTCAGCCCATTTAGTTAGGCTGTGCACATGAGAAGGGTGGAGGACAGTGCGGAGTGCGCAGCAAGCCGCGACAACTGTCCCGGCTAATGCACAGATACGGTGCCAGGAGCAAGATCAGTACATATATACAGCACCAGAACAAAGCTCAGTACATATATACAGCACCACAACAAAGTGTACTAAGTGTCACGGGGCAGGGTGTGGAACCACTGGGCTGTACCGCGTAGTGGGATGGCAGCTGGCCAAACAGGTATGGTACAAAGTCTATTGTCCAGAATAGGGTACCTGAGGCAATGTAGACAGCAGTAAGGCAGGCTCGGCAGGGATCAGGCGGCAGGTACACATCAGGCATGGAGCAGCAGAACAGGCGTGGAGATGAAGCACAACACAACAACAGCTCAGCACGGCAGTAGACCAGGATGGTACAGATAGCACGGGAAAAAGGATACAGGTACGGGGAACACTGGGAAGCTGGAAGACACTTAGAAGACCTTTCGCAAGATAGACTAAGGGAAACAACAACACTCAGGCATAGAAGCAGGGGGTTGGACCCCTCTTATAGTCCAGGGTACTCACGGGTCAAAGTTCATCCCTACAGGTTCCGAATGAGGTGAGTGTACGCGAGCGCTGGCGCATCCTGAGGAGGAGGCTGGGGCCAGCGCTTGTCGACTCGTGGCTGCGGTTGACAGGGGGAGGTTGGAGCTGATGGTCCGCAGCCACGGACATTACACTAAGCTTGGTTATGGTGCTGTATATATGTTCTGAGCTTCTCTTTGGTGCTGTATATATGTACTGAGCTTGCTTCTGGAGTTGTATATATGTTCTGAGCTTCTCTTTGGTGCTGTATATATGTATTGAGCTTGGTTGTTATGATGAATATAACTCCAGAACCAAGCTCAGTACATATATACAGCACCAGTACAAATACAGCTCAGTATAGAGATAATGTTCACATTTAGTTTAACCCCTGCCATATAAGTTTGTACGGAATAAAACTACAGCTCCCAGTATAGCCAGAACGATGGTAAGGATATGCTGGGAGTTTCGGTTTCACAAAAAAGAATGATACACACATCATCTCGCTGCAGATCATACAGTGACTACAGTACTGAGCAATCACAGGGAGAATAAACATTTAGTGACTCACCGGTGACAACTTCGCAGATTCGTTCTTTTTCTCTTTACTTTTCCATCTGGTCCAGAACTCTATGATGCCTCCTGGCCATGACCCATTTCTGCGGAAATGGGTCAATTTGCTCAATCAGATGTCTTTGGAAGCTCACTTTTTCAAAATTTCTGCACCTTTAAAAGCTGAGCAAATTTTTATGGTGCCACACTCTATGCCATTAAATATAATAGTATCATACACTGTGTCCCGAATATAATAGTGCTACACACTGTGCCCCTGAATATAATAGTACCATACACTGTGCCCATGAATAAAATTGTGTCAAACACTGTAAAGTAATGCACCACACACAGTGCCCCCAGTAGATAGTGCCCCTCATAGAGCCCCCTGTAGATAGTGCCCTTCATAGAGCCCCCTGTAGACAGTGCCCCTCATAGAGCCCTCTGTAGATAGTGCTCCCAGTAGAGCCCTCTATTGATAGTTCTCCCCATAGAGCCCTCTATAGATAGTGCTCCCCATAGAGCCTTCTGTACGGAGTAGCGTTCCCTGCAGTTAGTGCCCCATGTACAGTTCCCTGCAGACAGGGCCCCCTGTGGCGTTCCCTGTAGATAGGGCCCCCTGTGGCATTCCCTGTAGATAGGGCCCCCTGTGGCGTTCCCTGTAGATAGAGCCCCCTGTGGCGTTCCCTGTAGATAGAGCCCCTTGTGGCGTTCCCTGTAGATAGGGCCCCCTGTGGCGTTCCCTGTAGATAAGGGCCCCTATATAGTCCCCTGTAGTTAGTTCCTTATATAGTCAACTGTAGTTACTGTTACCTATGTATTGTCCCCTGTAGTTTATGTTCCCTATATAGTCCCCTGTAGCTGCTGTTCCCTATATAGTCCCCTGTAGCTACTGTTCCCTATATAGTCCCCTGTAGCTACTGTTCCCTATATAGTCCCCTGTAGCTACTGTTCCCTATATAGTCCCCTGTAGCTACTGTTCCCTATATAGTCCTCTGTAGCTACTGGGGACTATATACAGCTCTGCCCACGGTAGAAGGAAAAAAACAAACCATTTCTTACCTGTTCCCGCTCCATCCTCCAGCGGAGCCAGTCCTCCTCCAGCAGAACGATGCGGTGCAATTGCTGAATGCATCATCACTAAAGAGCCGAATGGCGAGGCATCATGTGCCTCGCCAGGGCAGCGCTAGTGAAGTCAATAGTATCTGCGTCCTAAGGACGCGAATACAATTGCGTGCAGGAGACCGGGTCCGGCTTCCCACTTCACCCGGTTCTGCGAACCGGCCAGATCCCACCCCTGCCTGTATATAGACACTGCACAGCACCTGGGTGTAATTCTCAGTATCTGCTCTTATTCTGCATATATGGACACTGCACAGCACAACTTCTCTGTCCTGTATGCTGGGTGTAATTCTCAGTATCTGTTCTTATTCTGTATGTATATATATATATATATATATATATATATATATATATATATATATGGGGATTATCCCATTATTTTAAAACGAGTGTGATCCCCATTGCAGCCGTATAGTGTCTGGATTCCTACGGTTATTGCGCTCCGGTGCCTGCCAACTAGAAACTGTCCTCAGGTATATACTTTCCCTATATATAGTTAATACTAGGATTACGTTCCATTAGAGCGCAGGCGCAATGCTGCGTTAATGTATTTACATCTTTGCCAGTAGTCTGCATGTATTCATTGGCTCAGTATGCATGCGCAAAATCGTGCTTCACATCCGGGACACCGACCTATTGAGTAATGCCTCCGCGCATGCGTAGTAGCGCTTCGTGGACACCGCCATTGCGGTTAGGTGATCATGTCTCCTCAGGTGATATTGGTTTTTTAATCCATTTTGTATTCCTTACACAATTACACAGATGTTTGTATTAATGTTTATTGATACTTTAATCTATATTGCACATATACTGAGTACAGTTACACTTACTGTTGTAAATCACTATTGAAGCTGTGCTGTTATTCACATTTGACCTGCTACACTGCAATTTGCTATATTGTCTTTGTATTTTGACACTTTATTTGCTTGATTACTGATTGTGTATTGCTAATTGGCACCTTGTTATATACTGCTGTGTGTTCACATGTCTTTTGCTTGAGAAAGGCTCTAGAGGAAAGAGCTGAAACGTTGCACATGGGGCAATAAAGTACCCTCATTGTTTACACTTCAACTACGGTGTGCTGCCTGTTTTTTGATTACTATATATATATATATATATATATATATATATATAGACACCGCACAGTATCACTTCTCTTGTACTGTATATAATGTGAGTAATTCTCAGTATCTGCCCTTATTCTGTATATATGGACACTGCACAGTAATACTGTCTTGTCCTTTATGTTGGATGTAATTTAACACACCACAGTATTACTTCTCTGTCCTGTAAGCTGGGTGTAATTCTCAGTATCTGCTCTTATTCTGTATATATGGGCAGTCTCAGACTGGAGTACCTTGGGCCCACCAGAGGACATAATTCTTGGGGCCCACTAGTAAGCTATATTAAAATAATGCGACCACTCTTAATTGTCTAGTAAAACGTGTGTAGGAAAACAAAGACCAATATCACCACCACATAGTGACCATATAGTCGTAGGCACCATTCCTACACAAGCGCTCTGCAGACCATGTAACTTAAAGGAGTTTTCCCATCTTAGACATTTATGGCATATCCACAGGTAATGCCAAAAACATCTGATAGATGGGGCTCCCAGCTCTGGGACCTACACCTATATCTAGAACTGACCGCAGAATCCAGGCAGGGACCAGTGAAGAGAGTGTTACGCCTACGTGCATCTCTCTCCATTCTGTTCAGTGGGAGATACGTAAACAGCCGAGCAAGAGCTGCTCGGCTGTTTCCATAACAACCATACAACAGAATAGAGAGAGCTGCGTGCCAGTGTGACCTTCTCTCCACTGGTCGCCGCCTGGATTCTGCGGTCAGTCCCATCTATAAATCCATAAATGTCTAAGATGGGAAAACTCCTTTAATACAAAAGAGTGAAATCCAGGGACTCACTGGTGACGTCTTCTCAGATTGGAGTCGCTCACTTTTCCTTTTCTTCTTCAACCGGCCCTTATTGCCCTGACAACTTCTCCCGACTAGGAATCCCCTCTGCAGAATTTGCTACACAAACATCTTTGGTTTCTTGCTTTTCTAGCACCTTCCCACCCTCTACAAAAACCTTACAATTTATAGTGCCCCTGATGGAAATAATGCCCCCTCGATGCCACACACTATAATAGTACCCCCTTTAGGTCCCATAATACTAATAGTGCCACACACAGCTCCCTGTAGATAGTGCCACACACAGCCACACTTCTTGCAGATAGTGCCACACACAGCCCCCCTCTTGTAGATAGTGTCACATACTGCCCCCCTAGTAAATAGTGCCATACAGTCCCCCTAGTAGATAGTGCCAAACAGCCCTCCCCATATATTGCCACAGCCCCCCTGCAGATAGTGCCACACAGCCCTCCCCCTGTATAGTGCCACACAGCCCTCCTCTGTAAAGTGCCACACAGCCCTGTAAAGGGAAGTGTCCCCTATTATGTATATAGGTAAATAGCCCTGCATCGGTACGCTCAGTAGCTGGGACCTGCCCTTACCACTCCACCAATGTCTGGCTCACCTCAGCTGAGTCTTGCCTCCCACACCACCAACGGAGCTCAGCTCTCCAGTGGGACCTCACCCTCCACCAACGACCTGCTCCTGTCTCCTGCTCCGGCTCCTCTCTCCTGCCTCTGGCTCCGCACCACAACGCTAAGTATCGAGTATTGCCACAGCTACACTTTAACCCTCTCCCTATCATGTCCTGAGTACATCCCTAGTTAACCCTTGCTGCCCCTGAGTTAACCCTAACTACCCCTGAGTCCCTAGTTAACCCTTGCTGCCCCTTAGTTAACCCTTGATGCCCCTGAGTTAACCCTTGCTGCCCCTGAGTTAACCCCTACTGCCCCTGAGTAACCCTTGCTGACCTGCACATCCCCTGTTCACATCCCCTGGTATATCCCTGTTTTGCACATCCCCTGGTTACATCCCTTGCTGACCTGCACATCCCCTGGTACCGGTTTCCCCGCATATTAACCCTTTACCACCATTTACCTGTTTATCCCCTGGTAACCCTTTATCTACTATATTCATTGTTAACCCTTAGTGTACAGGGATGTGGGGACGGTGAACTGTGTTTGATGTATTTTATCTAAGTGTGGTTACTGTTTGTATTAAAAAAATATGACCTTTATTTACTTACAATCGTATTCCCTTAATTAGTAGCAAAAGCAATTACACAAACATTAATACAGGAAAAAAGTAGGGGAACTAGGCCTAACCCTAGTGACCCTGATATAAAGGAGGTAGTAATAGTGGGCGACACTAGTCGGTGAACCCCGATATTACCCCATCCCTTTTACATTGGCGAGAAAGCCCAAACTTGTCAATTTTATTTCTGTGTTTTGTACAATAAAATTGTTTTAAAAAGTGAACTAAGATAGGCGGAAAGGCGTGGATAGTTGACGTACGTACACGGTGAAGTGTTATGTTATCCTGTGCACCTTCACCTTGAAGGTGGGACGAGTAACACAGTTTTATTTAAGGCCTGATACAAGATATAATTGAGAACAGTGAACCTAGTTATTTATTGTTGTTTCGCTAAGGTATTAACGGTTTTATTTTGCTTTGCAGCGTGCTGCTGTACTGCGACGACTCGTCGGGCAATCAAGCAACACATACAGAAGAGTTTCAGAAGTTTCGACGTCGGTGTCCTTCAAGTGAAGTCCAGCTGGTCAGGGAAAGGCATTCCGGAGTAAAAGGACCTTTTTCATGCAGCAAGCGACATGGAGGACAACGCAGACGGAGATGACTTTTGATAGAGTGAGTATGGACCTCTCCACACTCAAACAACTTGCTAAAAACAGCACATTCAATCCCATAACACCCACTACATATAGGTCAGCAGGAATGCTTTCGTCCACTCTGCTGGACGAGGCTTATGCACATGATAAGATGTGCATTAGCAACAAGAGCGTATTTAATAAAACCTCTAAACATGCTCGCTAAACTGATCTGTGTTTCTGAGGAGACGTGAAAGTCAGAAAACACAGAAATGAAGAGGGATTCCCCAAATTTTCACTGCCAGAGTTGTGTCAAGAATGTGAGGCGGATTTGTGCTTTGCAGACACAACTGGCAGAGAGTGCTCAATGTAAAATTGTTAGAGATAAGCAGATTTACATGCTGGAATAGCAGGTGATAGTTTTGAAAAATCATGGTGATGATATTGAAGCACGGCTGACTGAGTCTTATGCTGTGATCAATGCATTTAAGGATAAGGCGGAATCTACAGATGCGATCATTGCCAAGTTAAATGATGAGCTTGCTGCTAGGTCACAATTGGTAACCAGTATGCAAAATATCATAAAGGATTTTTAAACAAAAGTCAAGGCCTGATTCCTCTGTAAGTTGGCCCTCTACAGGGCAAAAAGGGAGGAGTAGAAAGTTATGGATCAGATGTCCCAAATCGTGAGCCCATCCAGAAATCTGAAGGTAATACTGCTATGAAAGTGTTACGCAAATGTAAGCATATGATATTTAGAAGTGCGTCTCTAGCCATGCAGAACTTTAAAAGATCATGCACTGGTGACTGCCCAAAGTCCAGCAGAGTATGTACCATTAAATGTTTTGCATGTGCCTGCTCAGGCCATATTGCTATGTACTGCAAGTGTTTGGGAACTAAGAAATGTGGTACTGTTAAGTGTTTTAAATGTGGTCAGATGGAACATATTGCTAGGGACTTCCACGGCATAAGCAACCATGGAAAGCCTAGCGAAATAGCAAAAGAAAATGGCCATGTTACAACAAACGGTGGATTTAGACAAAATGGCTGCATAAGAGTCTCCTTACAGCCTTATGTGCTCCACCACGTGCTCAAAGGTCTATATGACCAACAACAACTGGGGAGGAGTTTAGGAAGTTGGCCATAAATTGCATGTTCAGTCAGGTGTTATATCTTTAATGTTTGTTTATGGTCTGTTGTGTTTGTCCCTATTTGTCCTTTTCTTTTCATTTGTGTCTTCATTTTGTGGTTCCTTCACAGATTCTATTGTGGTGTATCCCTGGTTATCAGTAATATGTATTTATACTATATGGGTGTTGCCTATATTTATAATACATAATAAGAAAGCCGCTCCACTAAAATAACGACAGAATAAGCCATTGGATAGTGGTGTATTTGCTTGTTAACGCATTTACATCTATAGTCGCAAAATGTCTTAATTGCTCTATATTTAAGATATAACGTGGAAATTGTTATTATACTGTGAACTCAGGGAGAGAGGTGCGGGCAGGTAACATAAGTTCACGATGTAGTGTTTTGTGTTATGCTGTGCACCTAGACCTGGGAGGTTCAGACAGGTAACACAGTTTCATCTGAGGCCTAATGCGAGTGCAATTAAATACAGCGAATAAAAGTATGGCTGATTCTTTTGTGTTTAGCTGGAGTGTTCCTTTAGGAAAGTTTGGACAGGGGGAGGTAACCCTGGCATTACACCCATATCTTGATTTTAAGATAATGGGTTTGGTAAGACGGGGATAAAAGTTCCACAAACCTGAGAATTGTGAAGAACCACAAAATATGGTGCTTCATCCACAGCTCCCCTCGTATATCCTAACCTATAAGGGCAGCCATACATATCTGTCTGTACAGATGGATGTTGGAAGAAGGAGGATGCGATCCTCTGCCAAGGTCGTTAGGACCGGGTGCTTAGACACCAGTATTTGGATACCGAGGGGTCCTGTGAAATGAAAGCCAACCCAAACTTAAAATACATGGGTCTAGGATATTGGTGCTGGTACCAAATGCAGAATGTTTCATATATCATCCACGCGACTAACTGCACCAAAAGAGGCATACTCCTCCCAGGAGCATATTGTATGCTTAATCCCGTATTAGGCGTTGATGTTGCGGATCAGAAGGGAAGAACTCCTTTGACTCCCCAAAAAAAGGCTTGACATCCTTCCGGATACCCCTGTGAGACTCCAGACGATTCCTCTGGGGTTTGGCATCGAACTGAGAATGCTCCTGCTAGACTTCCGTGAAAGAGGATGTCGTGGAGAAACTGAAGTATTTCCAACATCGAGCTACCATTCAGTTAGAACATGACTCTACAAAGATCACAAGAATTGTAAACAACCTTGAGACAGACCCTTAAGTGTCTTGGTGGGAGAGCTTGTTCAGATATAGTCCCAAGGCCGCTTCCTTCTTTAACTTTCTCATCCTTCTCATTATTGTAGTAATCATGTACTTTAGACTGTTCTTTGTGTACAGACGAATTAAAGGACTGGTCGACCAAGTACAATGAGGTCAAGCAGAAAGCCATGAATATATTTATAGATGGGGTTTAAGGACATAGTGATACAGTCCTGTGACTGGAATTGTTTATTGTGTGTGTATATATATTTGTAAAGTTTAAATCTGAATCAGGGTCGTACAAAAACTTTCAAAGTTTACCTATAGACATTCTAGGTGTAGTTGTGTCTGCAACAAAGGCATACTCAGTGAGGACATGCCCGTACCACAGTGAGTGATTGTGTACGTGTAGGCGGGCATATATTTACAGCCTGTAGTCACCCCATTTACATGTGTACCTTTCACGTGTTTATGGAGGAGTAGTGAGAGATGCTGTTTGAGCATGAATTTCTATATGTACATATACCTATGGTTTGGGGGGAATATTTTTGTATGTTTTGGTTATTTTACAATTTGTTTGTATGATTGGGTAGTGTGTACGAACCCACTACTACTACTACTACTATCCACTACTACTTAGGGACAGGTAAGGTACACACACATGCTTGTGGGTAATTGCCACCTCAACCTTAGAACTGGTATGGTCCATTCGATGATGAATTGAATGTTAGAGGGGAAATGGAAGGTGATGCTTCACCACACAATTAGATTCCTGGGTAATGAGATATCACCTCCTCCTCAGGGATGTCAACCTGCCATGATAGGGACCTGGATATCGGCCCACAAAAATTGTTTCATCTTCAATCAAGATGCTGGAAAGAGTTGGAAAAGTAACGTACTGTGTATTGAGGCGAAAGGAAGGGGTAAGCCATTCCAAGGCTGACCGTGTGAGGGCATAAGGAGCCTTACACGGGTCGGCATGTTAAAATTGGATCGGCCGCTGGTATGACCCGATGCCTCTAAAGAAGAAGGAATTCCAAGCAGGAAAGAACAAGGACTCTGAGGTTCATTGACTTTGAGGTTTCGTATGAACTTCGTTCGTTTGATGGACTTTGAGGCTTCATTCTATGGACTGTGAGGATTAGTTTCAACTTCATTCTATGGATTGTGAGATTCTGTTTCAACTTCGTTCTATGGGCTGTGAGATTCCGTTTCAACTTCGTTCTATGGACTGTGAGGTTTTGTTTCAACTGTGGACACTAGACTCCTAAGTCTGAGGACTGGTGGGAAGTTGGCCTTGAGGAAATGAGTGATTTCAAGTACCTAGGTCCATTAGTATACTTCCTTCCATCTCAGACCATTATCAGTAACCAGGGAGGTTGAGGAGGTAAATACAACCCCACAAACACTTCCCCAAATTGCATTGTCGACAAAAGGGGGATTGTAATAGGAAGTGTCCCCCATTGTGTTTATATGTATGTATATATATATATATATATATATATATATATTTGTGTGCATGTGTATATGTGTATGTATATATATTAGTTATTGTCTGCTTTGCTGGAACCGATGGAGACAGGAGATACTGGTTTGATCTCCTGTCTCCATTTTAAACTTCTCATGCGCACAAGCACTCTCGTGCGCGTGACAGCACTGTCGCGCGCTCATGAGTCGGCCGGTGACGTCATATCATTGCGACCACCCCCCATGTTAGTCGCAGGCGAGTGCCGCTCACCCCGCTATGAGCATACCTGCAGGCTTTAAATAGCCCTGAGTCGGTATGCTCAGTGGCTGGGACCAGCCCTCAACCACTTCACCAGTGTCCGGTTCACCTCAGATGAGTCCGGCCTCCCACACCACCAACGGAACTGGGCACTGCTCGAGCTGAGTTCTGCCTCCCACACCACCAACGGAGCTCACCTCTCCAGTGGGATCTCACCCTCCACCAACGATCTGCTCCTGCCTCCTTCTCTGGCTCCTCACCACAACGACTCGCTAGGTATCAAGTGTAGCCACAGCTACACTTTAACCCTCTCTCTCTCTCTCTGCCCCTGTCATCCCCTGAGTACATCCCTGGTTAACCCTTGCTGCCCCTTGTTAACCCTTGCTACCCCTGAGTCCTGAGTTAACCCTTGCTACCCCTGGGTCCCTAGTTAACCCTTGCTGTCCATGAGTAACCCTGGTTGACCTGCACATCCCCTGGTACCCGTTTCCCCGCACATTAACCCTTTACCACCATTTACCTGTATATCCACTGGTAACACTTTATCTTCCACATCACTTAACCCTTAGTGTACAGAGACAGCTATATTTAGGAGGGAGCGGGACAGAAATAGTGAGCGTGTCACAATCTGTGGGTATGTGGACTCAGTGGGCCATACCGTCGTAGCGGTATAGCAGCTGGCCAAACAGGGTACAACGTCAATGTCCATAGTTCGGATAAAGGTACCTGTGGCAATTCAGACAGCAGCAATGGTTTAGGCTTGGATGGAACTCAGGCAGCAGGCAGACAACAGGTGCGGTGAACCACAGCGGGTGTAGTGGGCGATACAACATGACTCCAGCTCTGTACAGCACAGGAACACGGTAGCACGGGATGCAGGATACAGGTAGCAGGAACGGGAACACTGGGAACTGGAAAACACTCAAGGGACCATTGCAAAGACTAACACGGGTAGGCACAAACAACACTCAGGCAATGAAGGAAGGGTCAGGGCCCTTCTTATAGTCCAGGGTGATCTGGATCAGCTCAATCTCACATATGTGTGCGCTCTAGATGGGTGAACAGAGCTCGCATGCGCACCCTAGTGGTCACTGCAGGACAGGACAGTAGCATGTGCTGGCATCTCTGGAGATAAAGGCATCGGCAGGATAAGAGGAGTTTGTGGTCAGCGACCACGGAGGTTCCAGCATGTGTGTTGTCACGTCCATGGTCGGGTGTCGCCGTTCTAACTCACCCCCTGACGATCCCAGCCATGGACATCTCTCTGCTAGGCGTCCTCCTCCTCCTGGCACTCTCTTCCGGGTCCTCGTGCTGTTTCCCACAGGGCGCGCGGCGCGCGCGTGCGTGCACGGCCTTAAAGGGCCAGTACGCACCCAGCTGTCAAAAATCAATTATCAGCCCAAATGGCTGCTGGACTATAAAAGGGGCTCTGCCCACTGGTTCTTTGCCTGAGCGTTATTGTATACCCTAGTGTTTTCCAGTTCCCAGTATTACCCGTTCCTGCTGCCTGTACCCTGTATCCTGTGCTATCGTCACCTGCTGTGAAAGCCATGTCGTGTCTTTCCGCTGCATCCGCGGCGTCACCTGCTGTGAAAGCCAAGTCGTGTTCCTGCCACTGTCTACATTGCCTCAGGTACCCGTTCTGAACTATAGACATTGTTTTGTACCTTGTTGGCCAGCTGCTATCGCGGTACGGCCCAGTGGGTCCACACCCCGCGTCGTGACATGTGTATTGTAATGCAACGTATATATGTATGAAAAGGTAAGCGGGTGTTGGTATAGATTTGGATTGTAATACCTTGTTTATACTGTACCACGTGTAGTGTTAGTGTATTCAATGCATATTAAGTTATTATGTGTATTGGGATACACTGATATTATATTGTGATTATTTACTATGTTTGGTGTATGTTATATCTAAGTGTGATTACTGTTTGTATTAATAAATATTACCTTTATTTACTTTCAATCGTATTCCCTTAATTAATAGCAAAATCAAGCAGACTAACGTTAATACAAGAAAAAGTTAGGGGAACTAGGCATAACCCTAGTGACCCTGATATTACTCCACCCCCTTTCACAGCCCTGCAGTAGATAGTGCCAAACAGCTCCCCCTAGTAGAGTGCCACAGCCCTCCCCCTATATAGTGCCACACAGCCCCCCTAGTAGACAGTGCCACACAGCCATCCCTAGATGGAACGTTCCACCGTCTCAGACTGGACCCTTGCGTATGCCAGCGTGATACAATGACGTCATCACACCGGCTTGCGCAGGGACTCCGACCCAGTTTCTTATAGGCTGCAGGCCACGTTATCCTATTCAATTGAATCTGCGTCCTGAGGACTCAGATACAAGTGAATGTGGCAGTTGGGTACTAGCAACGCCACCGAACATGAGGGGGCCCGTGCCGCCCGGCACATAACATTTATGTGCCGGGAGGCGTGGGCCTCCACATGCTTCGAGCCCTGTAGCAGACGCTATGGCTGCTATAGTCGGCAGGGGGCCCTAACGCCGGCCCTGCCTACAAGAGTAAGCAGCGGGGCAATGTCTCTCTGCTCTGCTGCCGGATAAAAGCAGCTTGCTGCATGGTGGGCCCATAAAGCGAGCTGCTTTTATTCGGCAGCAGAGCAGTAGGGTCCTCCGGTAGACTAGTCCGACGCCTTATATGGACACTGCACATTTTCACTCTTCTCGCCGCGTATGCTGGTGTAATTCTTAGTATCGGTTCTTAATCTGTAAATATATTAGGGCTGGGCGATTATGAACTAAATAAATCAAGATTAATTGAACATGTAAACTTGATTACGATTAATAAACGATTTTAGGCCACTCTCCTTTTTGCATGTCACTCCCCTTATTTGCATGCAATGCCATTGAATTAATATAGATCCCCCGAGCCTGCTGTATACTACTGTATATAATATACCCCACAATACTGCCCCTCTCACAATATATATTGCCCCCATTGCTGCCACCACAAAGCATAATGTCTCTATAGCTGCCCCCACGTAGTATAATGCCCACACGCTGTATAATGCCTAATAAAAATGATAAAATACATACCCAGCTAACCCCTTTCCACTGATGAGTGGAGGAGATCCCTCTGCTCCTCTGGTCTGTGTGGCGCGGTGCAATTTTCAGATACCACTGGACTTCTGCCATATACCGGCGTTTCAAGCATCCTTTTGGTCCATGGTGTCCTCAATGCCCACCCCATTTACTTTTTGTCTAGCCTCAGTGCCCACGCGCCAGGGAGTAGGCAGTGCCTGCCCAATGGTATATACACCGAAGATGGGGGTTATATACAGGGTTGATGATGGTTATATACAGGGATGTTTGCGGGCTGGTATATACAGGGAAGATGAAAGTCCCTGTATATAGCCCCCACGTAGGCATTGAGACTAAACAAGAAGTAAGTATGGCGTGCAAAAAAGTAAATGGTGACGGCATTGAGGACACCTTGGACCAATAGGATGCCTAAAATGCCATTATGTGTCAGAAGTCCAGCGGACTCTGAGAGGCAGGAGCATAACTAGGAAAGACTGGGCCCCATAGCAAACTTTGACTGGACCCACCTCCCCGCAACCAACACGCCCCACATCCCCCATCCTCCTCACAATGAACATTTATCAATTTTGTGTGCAATGTAAAAATACAGTTAGGCCACCAATGTAGTCTTATTAACATTTAGCTACAGGATTACGAAAAGTGTAACAGTTAAGCACTAATTTTAACATTTGTTATCACTTAGTTATGTTATTTCATAGTCATAATAGTTATTACAAAAAACTTAAAGCAACGGGACACACCCCTGTAGATAGTGCCACATACCCACCTTGTACATAGTGCCACACACAACCCCCCTAGTACATAGTTCCACACACAACCACCCTTGTACATAGTGCCATACACAACCCCCATTCTACATAGTGCTACACACAACCATATTTGTATATAGTGGCACACAAAACCCGCCTTGTACATAGTTTCACATGGCTCCCCTTGTACATAGTGCCACGTAGCCCACCTTGTACACAGTACCATATAATTCCTCTTGTACATAGTGCCACATAGACCATTTATACATAGTGCCACATAGCCCCCCTTGTACAAAGTGCCACATATACCCATTGTACCTAGTGCCACATAGCCCCCATTGTACCTAGTGCCACATAGCCCCATTGTACATAGTGTCACATAGCCCCCCTTGTACATAGTGCCACATGCCCCCATGTACATAGTGTCACATACGCACCTTGTACATAGTGCCACCTAACCGCCCTTGTATATAGTGCCACACAACCTCCCCTGTACATAGTGCCACAAAACCCAGAGAACACCCCCTTGTACATAGTGACGCCTCAAACATATAAAAAAAAAGTATACTCAATTAGCCCCGTTCCTGTGACGAATGGAGCTGCTCCACAGCAGACTGAGACTGGACCATTGCGTAGGCCGGTGTGATGATCAGGCCTAAAGTGGCCTGTAGCCTAGTAAACGGCAAAGCAGGGAGCTAGCTCCCTGCTCAGCAATAGTGTTCAAATGTATCTGCAGATACAATTAAACGTGGCAGTCGCTTGGGGCCCCGGATGCTCGGTGCTAGCATCGCCACTGAAAATGAGGGGGCCCGTGCCGGCCCGACACAAAGGTTATGCCACTGGTAAAACATAGAATTATGCCTTACCGATAATTTGGGTTTTTTGAGTCCACCATGACAGCACCAACGCCGGAGAGATTGCCCTTTGACCCTATTGGAACAGGAACACAAGAGGTAAAAAAAAAAAACCTCCCCCTCCTGTCCCAGTGTTTTCCAACATAAAAAAGGACACCATGGAATTGATCCAAGAATAAACTTTAACCCCTTCCCGCTTTGGTCACTTTTGACCTTCTTGACAGAGCCTGATTTTTCAAATCTGACATGTTTCACACTTTGTGGTAATAACTTCGGAATGCTTTTACCTATCCAAGCGATTCTGAGATTGTTTTCTCATGACACATTGGACTATGTTACTGTTAAAATTTGCTCGGTACATTTAGTATTTAATTGTGAAAAATTGAAAAAATTTGCATTATTCTAAATTGAAATGTATCTGCTTGTAAGATAGGCAGTTATACAACACAAAAATTGTTGCTAATTAACATCCCCCCATATGTCTACTTTAGATTGCCATGTTTTTTTTTAACATCCTTTTATTTTTCTAGGACGTTACAAGGCTTAGAACTTTAGCAGCAATTTCTCACATTTTCAAGAAAATTTCAAAATGCTATTTTTTCAGGGGACCAGTTCAGTTGTGAAGTGGCTTTTAGGGCCTTATATATTAAAAAACCCCCAATAAGTCACCCCATTTTAAAAACTTCACCCCTCAAAGTATTCAAAACAGCATTTAGAAAGTTTCTTAACCCTTTAGACATTTCACAGGGATTAAAAGCAAACTAGATATTAAATTTACAAATTACATTTTTTTATTTGCAGAAAGTCATTTTTAATTCATTTTTTTTGTAACACAAAGTTTTACCAGAGAAACACAACTCAATATTTATTGTCCAGGTTCTTCAGTTTTAGTAAATATCCCACATGTGGCCCTAGTGTGCTTATGGACTGAAGCACAGGCCTCACAAGTAAAGTAGTAACTAGTGGATTTTGGGCCTTGTTTTAATTACATATATTTTAGGCACCATGTCAGGTTTGAAGTGCTCTTGCGGTGCCAAAACTGTGGAAATCCCCCAAAAGTGACCCCATTTAGGAAACTACACCCCTCAAGGAAATTATCTAGGGGTATAGTGAGAATTTTGACCCTACAGGTTTATTGTAGAAATTATTGGAAGTAGGCCGTGAAAATGAAAATCTACATTCTTTCAAAGAAAATGTAGGTTTAGCTACATTTTTCTCATTTCCACAAGGACTAAAGGAGAAAAAGCACCACAATATTTGTAAATCAATTTCTCCTGAGTAAAACAATACCCCACATGTGGTCATAAACGGCTGTTTGGATACACAGCAGGGCTTAGAAGAGAAAGCGCGCCATTTGGCTTTTGGAGCTCATATTTAGCAGGAATGGTTTGCGGAGGCCATGTTGCATTTGCAAAGCCCTTGAGGGGACAAAACAGCTGAAACCCCCACAAGTGGCCCCATTTTGTAAACTATACCCCTTGAGGAAATTTTCTAGGGTTAAAGTGAGCATTTTGACCCCACAGGTTTTTTTGCAGAAATTATTGGAATTAGGCCGTGAAAATGAAAATCTACATTCTTTCAAAGAAAATGTAGGTTTAGCTAAATTTTTCTCATTTCTACACGACCTAAAGGTGACTCGATTTAGGAAACTACAGCCCTTGAGGAATTTATCTAGGGGTGTAGTGAGCATTTTGACCCTACAGGAGTTTTATAGATTTAATTTGAATTGGGCAGTGAAAATAAAAACAATCCTTGTTTTTCAATAAGACGTAAGTGTAGCTCAAAATTTTTCATTTTCTCAACAAATAAAGGAAAAAAAGATACCCAACATTTGTAAAGCAACTTATCTGGAGTACGGAAATACCCCATATGTGGTCATAAACTGCTTTTTTGGATTTGGCTTATGGAGCACAGATTTTGCTGGATTGGTTTCTTGACACCATGTTGCTTTTGCAAAGCCCTAAGGTACCATTACAGTGGAAACTACCCAAAAGGGACTCCATTTGGGATACTACACCCCTTGAGGAATTAATGTAGGGGTGTAGTGAGAATTTTGACCCCACAGGTGCTTCAAAGATTTTATTAAAATTGGGCAGTGAAAATTAAAAAAAAAAAAACATTTCCAATAAGACGTAGCTTTAGCTCAAAATTTTTCTTTTTCACAAAAAATAAAGGAGAAAAAGCAACACAACATTTGTAAAGCAATTTCTCCTAAGGACGCCAATAAACCATATGTGGTCATAAATAGCTTTTTGGCCACATGGCAGGGCTCAGAAGGGAAGGAGCGCCATTTCACTTTTGGAGTGCAGATTTTGCTGGATTGGTTTCTGGTCGCTATGTAGGATTTGCAAAGCCCCTGTGGGACCAAAACGGTGGAAACCCTCCAGAAGTGATGCCATTTTGGAAACTACGCCCCTCAAGGTAATCGCCTAGGGGTGTAGTGAGCATGTTAACCGCGCAGGTGTTTTGCAGAAATTAGTGTGCACTTGATGTTGCAGAGTGAAAATGTTTTTTTTTTTCCATAGATATGCCAATATGTGGTGCCCAGCTTGTGCCACCAGAACAAGAGAGCTCTCTAATTATCATGCTGCATTTCTCGGTTTTAGAATCATCCTGCATGGGGCACTAATCTTTTGCCTGGACATTCGACAGGGCTCAGGAATGAAAGAGTACCATGCGAAATTGAAGCCTAATTTGGTGACTTACAAAGTATTGGTTCACAATTTCAGGGCTCTGATGTGAAATAATAAAAGAAACCCATGATAAGTGACCCCATTTTGGAAACTACTCCCCTCAAGGCATGTATTAAGCATTTTCACCCCACAGGTCTTTTCCATAAATCAATGTGCTGCGGATGATGCAAAGTAAAAATTCCCCAGATATGCCAATTCAGTGGCAAATATGTTATGCCCAGTTTTTGCCACTGGAGATACAAACCCCAAAAATTGTTAAAAGCGTTCTTCCGGGTATGGTGGTGCCATATATGTGGAAGTAAACTACTGTTTGGGCACGCTGTAGGGCTTAGAAGGGAGGAAGCGCCATTTGGCTTTTGAAGTATAGATTTTGCTTGGTAGCAGTTTTGTTTGGAGTTTTACTGGTATTTCAGTTTATAATGTAGGGTTACATGTAAGCTGGGCAGAGTACATCAGGGGTATAGTCAGGTGGTTGTTAGGGATCTGCCAGGTACTTCATCTAGCTATACTCCTGGGATTAATCAATCCACACCTGAGGCCAGACCTGCTCGACTGACACCATCTCCCACCAACCAGGGTGGCAGGCTCAGGAGTGGGAGAGCCTATCGCGGCCTGGTCTCTCGGAGTTAGCTCCGCCCCCTGCCCTTTATTACCTGCCCTGTGCTCTCCCTCAGTGCTTGTAATTCTTTTGGATTCCTGGCCCCACTGCTGCTTGCTCCAGCCTGCTTCTGCCGTGCTTCTGCTTTGCTGCAGTTCTGCTTGACCTGCTTGCTTGCCCTGGCTTGCTTCTGTCTCCGTGCCTGCTCGGGTGTACTCACTTCGTCCTGGTCCTGACTGTTCGTTCGCCGCCCCGTTTCCTCGTGGCGTTCCGTGGCTACTGCCCCTTCCCTTGCGTGTTCCCTGTTTGTCTTCCTGTGCACTTAGCCAGCGTAGGGACCGCCGCCCAGTTGTACCTCGTCGCCTAGGGCGGGTCGTTGCAAGTAGGCAGGGACAGGGCGGTGGGTAGATTAGGGCTCACTTTCCCTTCACCTCCTTCCTGCCATTACAGTGGTATAATTAGAGATGAGCGAACCGGGACAACCGAACCCGGTTTCGGTCCGAACATCGGGAAAAGTTCGGTTCGCAGCGAATCCGAACTTCACCGGGTTCGGCTGAACACTTTTTGACCGAACCCGGTCAAAAATATTATACAAATCGGCAGCCACTTGAATCTATCAATCACTGATAGAGAAAAGAGGCTGCTGATTAAAAATGAAATAAAAAGCATTTCATACGTACCCGGTCGTTGTCTTGGTGACGAGTCCCTCTTCTTCCTCCAGTCCGACCTTCTTTCCTGACGCGGCAGCCTGTGATTGGCTACAGAGGCCGCTGCAGCCTGTGATTGGCTGCAGAGGCCGCGGCAGCCTGTGATTGGCTGCAGCGGTCACATAGGCTGTAACGTCATCCAGGAATGTCGGGCCGGATGTCGAGAGGGACGCGTCACCAAGGCAACGGCTGGGAGACCGGACTGGAGGAAGCAGAAAGTTCTCGGTAAATATGAACGGCTTTTTTTTTTACAGGTTACTCTATATTCTGATCGGAATTCACTGTCCAGGGTGCTGAAACAGTTACTGCCGATCAATTAACTCTTTCAGCACCCTGGACAGTGACTATTTACTGACGTCGCCTAGCAACGCTGCCGTAATGACGGGTGCACACATGTAGCCACCCGTCATTACGGGGCCTCATGCACACGACCGTAAAAACACCCGTTATTACGGGTCGTAATTACGACCCGAAATAGCGGGCCCATAGACTTCTGTTAGCCACGGGTACCTTCCCGTTTTCTTACAGGAAGGTGCCCGTGCCGTTAAAAAGATAGAACATGTTCTATTTTTTTATTTTACGGGCCGTGCTCCTATACTTTATAATGGGAGCACGGCTCGGAAAAACTACCGGCTGCCCGTGCCCGGCCGTGCTCATCTCCTGAAATACTCTGTGCTGCCTTAAACTCTGTGGACAGGTCAGGATCTTGTTTCTTTTAAATGCTGCTGGGGAACCCGCTCGATCCACTATATAAGGCTGCGCTACAGTGCTTGGGAATAAGTGACTGGGGCAGAAGAGGATGGAGGCGCAGCCTTATATAGTGGATCGAGCGGGTTCCCCAGCAGCATTTAAAAGAAACAGGATCCTGACCTGTCCACAGAGTTTAAGGCAGCACAGAGTATTTCAGGAGATGAGCGTGCGGATCTTGTGCGGGGTGGTGACTTGCCAATCATGTGAAGGTGTTATTGAGGACAGGAGTGGAGGAGAGGTAACAGACTGAGAGCTACGTAATGGTAAGAGCAGAGTTCACAGCAGCACTGAATCTGCACGCTCCTCTCCTGAAATATTCTGTGCTGCTGTGAACTCTGCTCTTACCATTACGTAGCTCTCAGTCTGTTACCTCTCCTCCACTCCTGTCCTCAATAACACGGAGACTGAGGGCTACGTAATGGTAAGAGCAGAGTTCACAGCAGCACTGAATCTGCACGCTCCTCTCCTGAAATATTCTGTGCTGCTGTGAACTCTGCTCTTACCATTACGCAGCTCTCAGTCTGTTACCTCTCCTCCACTCCTGTCCTCAATAACACTGAGAGCTACGTAATGGTAAGAGCAGAGTTCACAGCAGCACAGAATATTTCAGGAGAGGAGCGTGTGATTGGCTGAAGAGGCCGCTGCAGCCTGTGATTGGCTGCACAGGCCGTGGCATCCTGTGATTGGCTGCAGAGGCCGCTGCAGCCTGTGATTGGCTGCAGAGGCCGCAGCAGCCTGTGATTGGCTGCAGAGGCCGCGGCAGCCTGTGATTGGCTGCAGAGGCCGCGGCAGCCTGTGATTGGCTGCAAAGGCGGTCACGTGACGTGCGTGACCTCCACTACAGCCTGTGATTGGCTGCAGCGAGCGGCGACATGGATGAAACGTCATCGCTGGAGGCCGGACAAGAGGAATGTAAGTATGAACGTATTTTTTTTATTTTTTTATTACATTAAAATTTTATTTTCCGCGCGCCGAGCAAGATACGGTCAAGGTTGCTGAAAGAGTTAGTGCAGCCCATTAACTCTTTCAGCACCCTGGACAGTACCATGCTCGGCGCACGGAAATTACAGGTTCGGTCAGAACTAGTTCGGTCCGAATCAAACTTTTTCGTGAAATTCGGCGAACTAGCCGAACCGAACTTTTCATAAGTTCGCTCATCTCTAGGTATAATAATGGGGTAAATTAAAAACAATAAAATAATCCATACATGTGTGTTACGCCATGAAGCAATCCTTTCTGCACAGGCCAGTGTCGCACTGATAAATGGTGTCCTTTCTTATACCCTTTTGGTCCACACTCTGCACCTTTGTAGTTTGGGGAATTTTGCTGGGAAGTGTTGTCCTGGTATAATACGGGCACCCTTGCTTCCAGCAGATATGTTTTGGCTCTCCCCTTCCTGGTTCCCTAATTTTAGGGCGCCGATACATCGCCTTTTGAAACAGAAGAAATGTTCCCCTCGGGCCTGCACAACCACATATTTTTATTTCCTGACTTATTGGAGCCTTAACTAATTTTACTTTTTCATAGACGTAGTGGTATGAGGGCTGTTTTTTTGCGCGATGAGCTGTACTTATTATTGGTACCATTTCGGGGTACATGCGACTTTTTGATCACTTTTTATCCTATTTTTTTGGGAGGCAAGGTGACCAAAAAACAGCAATTCTGGCATCGTTTTTTTATACAGCGTTCACCATGCGTTATAAGTTACATGTTAACTTTATTCTGCGGGCCAGTACGATTCCGGCGACACCTAACTTATAGCACTTTTTTATGTTTTACAACTTTTTGCACAATAAAATTAGTTTTGTAAAATGAATGTATTTTTTCTGTCACCATATTGTGAGAACCATTACTTTTTAATGTTTTTGTCGACAGAGCTACATGAGGGCTTGTTTTTTGCGTGACGAGCTATAGTTTTTATAGGTACCATTTTTGTATACATGCGACTTTTTGATCACTTTTTATTTCAATTTTTGTAGGGCAAAGTGACCAAAAAACAGAAAATCTGGCATTGTTTTTTTACGTTTTTTTTTTATGTTGTTCACCACGTGGAATAAATAACAATATTTTTATAGTTTAGGCTGTTATGGTCGCAGCGATACCAAATATGTATGGTTTATTTATTTCTTTCAATAATAAAGGACTTAAGGGAAATAGGGTAAATGTGGTTTTTTTTATTACTTGAAACTTTTATTATTTTTTTGACAACTGTTTTTTCCAAATTTTTTTTCACTTTTTTTTACACTTTACTTTAGTCCTATTAGGGGATTTGAAGGTCCAACCGTCAATTTTTTTTTCTAATACATTGCACTGCCTACGTAGTGCAATGTATTAGATCTGTCAGTTATTCACTGACAGCAAGCCGATTAGGCTTCGCTTCCGAGCGGGGCCTAATCAGCTTCTGTAATGGCAAACAGGAAGCCATTGTTAGGTCTCCTAGTGTCACAATAGCAGTCGGCAGTCGTGCGATTGCAGGGCACAGCTGGTGATCTGCTAGCAACCACAAAGATGCAGCGATCGCATCCGATCGCTGCATCGGAGGGGTTAATGGCAGGGATCGGAGCTAGCTCCAGTTCCTGCCGTTACAAGTGGATGTCAGCTGTAACATACAGCTGATATCCTCTGCTGATGACGCCGGCTCATATCCTGAGCCGGCGCTATCTTGCCGGCGGCTACGGAAGCCTTTCAGGCCCCGCCTCCAGGTGAGGGCTGGAAGTTTTCCACGCTAGGCACATCGGGAGGCCAGTATTAGGCCCCCGGTTGCCATTGCAGCCACCGACACCCCTGCGATTTCCTTGCTGGGGTGTCGATGAACACCTTAAATCTAGCGATCGCTTTTGACGGCTGCATTTAAGGGGTTAATGGCGGGGATCAAAGCTAACTTTGGTCCCCGCCATTACAGCAGGATGTCAGCTGTCAGAAACAGCTGACATCCGGGGATGATGGCACCGAGTCAGCTTCTGAGCCGGTGCCATGCATTTGTCGTAAGTATACAACCTTTTGCGGGAAGCACTGTCTTTCCATGTCGTATACTTACGACAAATGTCGGGAATGGGTTAAAGAGGTATTCCCAGCTTAGAATGTTATGGTATATCGCTATTATGTACCAGAACATTGTGATCGATGGGGGTCCGATCTTTGGGACACCCATTGATATGGAAAATGAGGGGACCAAGGTCCCTTCTGTACTTTTACATGATTAACTAGTGTAAGTATATAAATGGGTAGAAGAAAAAAATTGGTGAAAACCTTTTATATGTAAAATCCCCTCAAAAGACAAGGGGGCAAGTTCATAGAAACGATGCCCCGGAGTTGGAAAAATACAAAGAATAGCAACTAAACGAATAAGGAGCATGGGGTATTTTAGTAATGAAGAGGATCTGCCAGACACAGCTTCTGTGTCGACGCCCGTGGTTAGTCAGTCTGCACCTGCTCCTAAGTCTGATAGAGTGACCCCTTCTTCTACCACTCAGGATGGGAGGCTGAGGAGTGGGAGAGCCTATCACAGCCTGGCCAGACGGAGCTAGCTCCCGCCCTCTGTCTATTTATACCTTCATTTCCGGCTTCTCCTTTGCCTGTGATTCTGCATGTTTCCTGGCTCTGCTGCTGCTTGTACTATTTGTCCTCTGCTTCATTTTGACCCGGGCTTTACTGACTACTCTCTTGCTCTGCGTTTGGTACCTCGTACACTCCTGGTTTGACTCGGCTCGTTCTCGGCTCGTACTCTTGTGCTCACGGTGTTGCCGTGGGCATCTGCCCCTTTTCCCTTAGCTTCTTTGTACCCTGGTCTGTCTGTCTGTCGTGCACATAGTGAGAGTAGGGACCGTCGCCCAGTTGTACGCCGTCGCCTAGGACGGGCCGTTGCAAGTAGGCAGGGACTTAGTGGCAGGTAGATTAGGGCTCACCTGTCTGTCTCCCTACCCCGTCATTACAATGGTGATAAATTGTTCCATTTAAAATCCCCTTAAAAAACAAGGGCGTACTTCCTCCGTCTGGATAAAAAAAAGAGTTCAATTACCAGAGGCGACAAGCCTTCTTTACCATAGGAACTGTGAATCTTTGGAATAGTCTACCGCAGGAGCTGGTCATGGCAGGAACAGTAGATGGCTAAAAAAAAGGCTTTGATGATATCTTACCTGCGAGTCACCGCTAAATGTGTGTCGACGATTCACAGTAAGCAAGAAGAAATTAAGGGGAAGCAGCGCTTTAAAACAGCTGATCAGTGGGGGTCCTGGAAGTCGGACCCTAACCAATCAGCTGAGGATAGGCCATACATTTTTATTGGCTCGAAAACCCTTTAACCCTTTCCCGGCGATCCATCGGCGATTTACGTCGGGAAATTGTATTTAAATATGGCGCTCCGCTCAGAAGCAGAGCGGGCGCCATATCTGATGTTTCTGATCAAAAGCAATTAACCCCTCAGATGCTGGTGTCAGCTGTAACTACAGGCATTTGAGGAGTTTTTACTGTCCCTTTTACTTCGGGGCCGGTCACCGGCTCCCACGCAGTGAGATTGCGGGAGCCAGTGTATTCCTCTAGCAGCTGGGAGCCTTGTGAATGCTCCCAGCACTGCTATAGGAAGATTGCTATTGAGACCTGTCTCTGGCAGGTCTCAATGGCAAAGCACTGATTTTGCCATAGTCTGCAATACTGTGATATTGTTTATGGCATGAGTGATCTAATACATCGCAAGTTTAAGCCCCCTAAGAGGGCTAAATAAAAGTAATCATTTTTTTTTTAAAAAAGCTTTTAAAATAATACACAAAAGATATTAAAATGCAAATCACACCCCCTTCTCTAGATCACATATAAAAAGAAATAAACAATAATAAATATAAACACATTAGGTATCCCTGTGTCCCAAAATAACAATATAAAAATATTTATTCAATCTGGTGAACGTCGTAGCAGGAAAAAAAGGTCAAAATGGCCGAATCGCTCTTTTTTGCCACTTAAACCCCCCAAAAAATGGAATAAAAAGTGATCAAAATGCCAGACATTCCCAAAAATGGTTTTAATAAAACTACATCTTTCCACATACAAAACGCCACCTTAAACAGCTCTATACACAAATATAAAAAGTTACGGGGATCACAATATGGCGATTTTTTTTAATGGTACTAAAACAATAAAAACAATATAAATTTGGTATCACCGTGATCGCACTGATGCGCAAAATAAAGGCAATGTGTCATTTTCAACATAAAATGGACGCCGTAAAAACGAAACCCATAAGAATATGGCGGAACTGCTGTTTTTTTCCAATTCCACCGAATTCTGAATTTTTTTCCAGTTTTCCAGTGCATCACACATAATATTAAATAGCACCATTAGAAAGAACAACTTGTGCTGTAAAAATTAAGCCCTCATATGGCTGTGTCAACGAAAAAATAAAAAAGTTATGACATTTTGAATGCGGGGAGGAAAAAACAAACGCATACAAACAAAAATGAGTCTGGTCCTTAAAGGATTAAAGAAGTTCATTATGTCATCTAAATGTATATATCCTTTCTGATGATCATGGGTGTGCCTTGTATAATTCATTTCATTCATGGTTCATAGCTAATACAAAATAATAAAAACTGGTTCTGACATCTTGCTAGTATTTATGCTAATTCTAGAGAAAACAATTCCACCCACAACACAAGACGCTCACTGCTCAGCTCCAGGCTTCTTGGTTGTCTAAATTCTTGCTTGTTCTGGTAACTGTACATTGGTACTGCTGGGGATTAGGAAACGAATTATTACATAATTGAATATGCATTAGTTTTTGGCCATGTTGAAACACTGTAAAATCTGCACCATAAGTAAGAAGCTTTATGCTAAAGGTTTTATTCTGAAGAAACCATCAGTTACCCTTTGTGACATGGGTAAAGAAGCACAAAAAAAGTTAATAAAAATAAATAGAGTTTCCTTTATTCTGTCATACCATACTATTGTTCGCTGTCTCCACAGAATTTAACACACCTTTAAATAATGTGAATAGGTCTCATACTTTACCTATTGTGATCATAGAAATGCTTATCCCAGACCACAGCAACAAAATAAATATCTGAGCTCCTTAAAAGAAAAAAAAAAAGCAAATTGTAATTAAATCTCCTATAAATAAATAATACAATCAATATTTCAGGTGATATACCTATGACTAGAGGTGAACATTTTTTTGCGCACAAAGGAGGAAACTGTTCAATAATTATTCTCATAAATTTACTAAAAGGAAATCTCAAATTTGCTCAATGTATCCTTTTGACAATAGTGAATCACTTTATCGTACATTAGACAAGAAATTTACTCCCCCATGACAGGCATAAGGTCGCCTACAAAACAAACTTGTATGCAGAAAAGCTTTGTATAAGATACTGTCAATTCAGGCATGTCAAAGGTCTTGCAGAACAATCGACACTTATCAGGTCATATATTTATCTGTTGAGAGCAGAGTTCCAAAAATTTAGATAGAGGCTAACTTAAGCTGAAACACACCTATCGACAATGAAAGATAAATTCCCCAAAATCGTAAAAGATCTGTATACAATAGTAGATAGAAACAAGAAAGCTGCGCAAAAACTCCTGGATCATAAAAATATATTTTGAGTTTTCTCGGTTTTTCAGGGGGTTGAGAGGGGGAAAATTGTATGGCATTCTTGAAGAATTGGATAAGCTCAAATTTTGGAAAAGAGGACTTTTCCAATTTCTTCTGTGTAGAATTTGCACATAGGGTGCCTTTAAGAAAGCCTCCACGAGAGAGGAGATCATGTGAGTGGATGTGTGCTCCGCCGAACAGCTCCTCCCCCCTCTACTCTGCTGCTTAGCTGACATGCTGACATGTGGATGCTGATACCATCAATCTATGTTCTCCTCTGGCTGTTCTGCTTTGCCTGATTGCTGGGTTTACTCCTTCACCACTACTTCACTACTACTACTAAGCGAAAAAAAAAAAATTATAATAAAAGTTTAGAGTAAGAAAATAAAACACAATTTTCCCTTTTTCCCTTATCAAGTCCTTTATTATTGAAAAACATAAATAAACCACAACTGTAACGGCCTGAACTATAAAAATATTATGTTAATCAT
Source organism: Rhinoderma darwinii (assembly GCF_050947455.1). Taxonomy (NCBI): domain Eukaryota; kingdom Metazoa; phylum Chordata; class Amphibia; order Anura; family Rhinodermatidae; genus Rhinoderma; species Rhinoderma darwinii. Next base: position 27,837,196 of record NC_134695.1, read on the forward strand.
TCCACGCGGTGAACGGCATAAAAAAAAAAAATCTGTAAAAAACAATGACAGAATTTCTGTTTTTTGGTCACTTTGCCCTACAAAAATTGAAATAGAAAGTGATCAAAAATTTGCACGTATCCAAAAATGGTACTTAGAAAAACTATAGCTCGTTCTGCAAAAAACAAGCCCTCATAAAGCTCTGTTGATGAAAAAATGTAAAAGTTATGGTTCCAACAACATGACGACAGAAAAAATACATTATTTTTACTAAAGTATGTTTATTGTGCAAAAGGTTGTAAAACGTGCTATAAATTTTATATCGCCGGAATCGTACTGACCTGCAAAGTAAAGTTAACATGTAATTTATTACTCATGGTGAACACTGTATAGAAAAAACTAAAACACTATGCCAGAATTGCAATTTTTGGTCAACTTGCCTCACAAAAAATAGGATAAAAAGTGATCAGAAAGTCCCATGTACCCAAAATGGTACAAATAATAACTACAGCTCATCCCGCAAAAAAAACAGCCCTTATACCACTACATCTATGAAAAAATAAGTCAAGGCTCCAATATGTCAGGAAAGAAAAAATATGCAGTTGTGCAGGCCCGAGGGGAACATTCCTTCTGTTTCAAAAGGCGATTTATCACGGCCCTAAAATTAGGGAACCAGAAAGCATAAGGCCCAAACATATCTGCTGGAAGCGAGGGTGCCCGTATTATACTAGGACAACACTTCCCAGCAAAATTCCCCCAACTGGAAATGTGCTGCGTGTGGACCAAAAGTGGGATAAGAAAGGAAACCATTTATCAGTGCGACACTGGCCTGTGCAGAAAGGATTGCTTCACAGCGTAGCACAAATCTATGGATTATTTTATTGTTTTTTTTTACCCCATTACTATACCACCTGACTAGGCCCCTGATGTACTCTGCACAGATTACATGTACCCCTACATTATAATTGAAAACACCAACCATACTCAAACAAAACTACTACCAAGCATAATCCACCCTCCAAAAGCGAATGGTGCTCCCTCCATTCTGAGCCCTACAGTGTGCCCAAACAGCAGTTTACCTCCACACATGGTATATGGCATAGACGAACCAAGGAGAACCGATTTAACAATTTTTTTGGGGTGTGTATCCAGTTGCACTAGCTGGGCACGACATATTTGCCAAAGCAATGTCATATTTAGGGAAAAATTGTCATTTTTACTTTGCACCATCCGCAGCGCATTCATTTAATGAAAAGACCTATGGGGTGAACATGCTCACTACACCCCTTAATAAATACCTTGAGGGGTGTAATTTCCAAAATGGGGTCACAACCCTGGGGGTTTCTTTTATTACTTCACATCAGAGCCTCTGCAATTGTGAACCAATACTTTGTAAAACGCCAAATTAGGCCTCAATTTCGCATGGTACTCTTTCACTCCTGAGCCCGTTCGAATGTACAGGCAAAAGATTAGGGCCACATGTAGGGTGTTTCTAAAACCGGGAAACACAGCATAATAATTAGAGAGCTGTCTTGTTATGGTGGCACCAGCTGGGCATATCTACTGAAATATTCCCATTTTCACTCTGCAGCATCGAGTGCACAGTAATTTCTGGCAAACACCTGCGGGGTTAACATGCTCACTACACCCCTAGGTGAGAACCTTGAAGGGTGTAGTTTACAAAATGGGGTAACTTCTGGGGGGTTTCCACTGTTTTGATCCCACAGGGGCTTTGCAAATGCGACATAGTGCCCAAAAACCAATCAAGCAAAATCTGCACTTCAAAAGCCAAATGGCGCTCCTTCCGTTCTGAGCCCTACTGTGTGCCCAAACAGCAGTTAATGACCACAAATGGGGTATTGCCATACTCGGGAGAAATTGCTTTACAAATGTTTTGGAGCTTTTTTTCCTTTATTTATTGAGAAAATGAAAAATTTTGAGCTAAAGCTACGTCTTATGGGAAAAAAAATACACTTTTATTTTCAGTGCCCAATTCTAATAAAATCCATGAAACACCTGTGGAGTCAAAATACTCACTACACCCCCGGGTGAAAACCTTGAGGGATCTATTTTCCAAAATTGGGTAATTTCTGGGGGTTTCCACTGTTTTTGTCCCACAGGGACTTTGCAAATGCGACATGGTGCCAAGAAACCAATCTAGCAAAATCTGTACTCCAAAAGCCAAATGGCGCTTCTTCTCTTCTGACCCCTGCCGTGTGCCAAAACAGCCGTTTATGACCACATATGGGGTATTTCCGTACTCCAGAGAAGTTGCTTTACAGATGTTGGGGTTATTTTCTTCCTTTATTTGTTGAGAAGATTAAAAATTTAAGATTACCATAACTATTAGTCTAGCTTCTGGGCGTTTCTGGTTTTAGTTGTTGAGCCTATTCCAATTCTCGGCCTTTCTTCCTATCAGATTGAAGGGTGGAGTATTTAAATCTGGGTTGGTTCTGTTTTCTTTGCTTGTGACTTTCCTTGCTTCCATGTGTTTGATCAAGCTACTGACTATACCCTGTATCTTTGACTATTTGCACTTTTTGGTACTGGATATCGGCTTGTCTCTGAATTACCCTTTGCTTACTGATTTGGACTTTCTGCTCTCTAGTTTTGACCTCTGCAATCCCCGATATCCACTAGCTTTGTGATTTTGACTTTCTGTTTATCCTCGGGCTGTCTTGTTATCTGCTCTGGTATTGCCTGCAATGTACCCCTTATCCAACACCAAACTCTGTTAAAACATCCTGTGCTGCAAAGTCCAACCTGCCTTGCGGTGGGCTCTGGCGAAAACCATAGAGTAGCCTTAGATTCTGTTGATGAGAGTTGTGACGGATTTGGGGTTGCGGATTTATTTGCACGCTCATTTCTGACAGTCTCCAGCAGCCTTTGGAGATTCGCTCACCTAGCAATTCCATAAACTTCCACCCTGGGTATTGCTCAACTGATGATTCCATAACAGCTACGTCTTATTGAAGAAAAATGTTTTTTTTTATTTTCACTACCCACTTCTAATAAAATATATGAAACACCTGTGGGGTCAAAATGCTCACTACACCCCTAGATGAATTCCTCAAGGATATAGTTTCGTAAATGGAGTCACTTTTGGGTAGTTTCCACTGTACTGGTACCTTAGGGGTTTTACAAAAGCGACTTGGTGCCGAGAAACCAATCCAGCAAAATCTGCGCTCCAAAAGCCAAATGGCGCTCCTTCCCTTCTGAGCCTTGCCGTGTGCCCAAACAGCAGTTTACCACCACATATGGGGTATTTCAGTACTCCAGAGAAACTGCTTTACAAATATTGGGGCTCTTTCTTTCCTTTATTTGTTGAGAAAATGAAACATTTTGAGCTACAGCTACGTGTTTTTGATGAAACAGTTATTCTTTTCACTGGCCAATTCTAATAAAATCTATGAAACACCTGTGGGGTCAAAATGCTTACGACACCCCTAAATTAATTCCTCAGGGGGTGTAGTTTCATAAATAGAGTCACTTTTTGGTAGTTTCCACTGTACTGATACCTTAGGGGCTTTGCAATAGCGACATGGTGCCAAGAAACCAATCCTGCAAAATCTTTACTCCGCTTTACTGGTCGGCCATATTAGCTGACTTATTTGTGTTGTATTGCTTGGATTGATCTTTATTGATACTGTATGTAACCTTGTTTATCCTGTCATTGTCTTTTGTCTCTTACTTATTTTTTTTCTAATGTGGAGTATTTTAACTCCTTCCCCTGCAGCCACTTTTGACCTTCCTGACAGAGCCTTATTTTTCAAATCTGACATGTATAAATTTATGTGGTAATAACTTTGGAATGCTTTTACCTATCCAAGCGATTCTGAGATTGTTTTCTCGTGACACATTGTACTTCCAGTTAGTGGTAAAATTTGGTTCGATACATTCAGTATTTATTTGGGAAAAACACCAAAATTTTGCAAAAAATTGCAAAAATTAGCATTTTTAGAAATTTAAGTGTATCTGCTTGCAAAACAGATCGTACTGCAACACAAAATAGTTGCGAATTAATATTTCCCATATATCTACTTTAGATTGGCATTGTTTTTTGAATTTCCTTTTATTTTTCTAGGATGTTACAATAATGTGGTGACTGAGCCTCTTTAAGGGGAAAAAGCACTGCAACATTTGTGATGCAAATTCTCTCACGTAAAACTTTACCCCACATGTGGTCATAACCGGCTGTTTGGACACACAGCAGAGCTTAGAAGGGAGAGAGCGCCATTTGGCTTTTGGTGCAGAAATTTAGCAGGAATGGTTTGCGTAGGCCATGGCGCATTTGCAAAGCCCCTGAGGGGACAAAACAGTGTAAACCCCCCACAAGTGACCCCATTTTGGAAACTACACCCATTGAGGAAAATATGCCCCCTGTAAAAATAGCCTTTTGACATTTTCTTGAAATTTGAGAAATAGCTGTTAAGTTCTTGTAATTTCCTAGAAAAATAAAAGGATGTTCAAAAAAAATTATGCAAATCTAAAGTAGACATATGGGGTATGTTAATTGGCAACAATTTTGTGTGGTATTACTATTTGTCTTACAAGCAGATATATTTAAATTTAGAAAAACGCAAATTTTTGCAATTTTTCGCTAATTTTTGGTGTTTTTCATAATTAAATACTGAATTTATCTACCAAATTTTGCCAGTAACAAAGTGCAAGGTGTCACGAGAAAACAATCTCCGAATCGCTAGGATAGGTAAAAGCATTCCGAAGTTAACGTAACCACATCCCAGACCCGCTGCTGGTTTTCATAGATAGGCCCTAATCCCAGCTCAGGAGATGTCAAAACCCCAGCTTCCAATAATTCAAATACACTAAGCCATTTATCACCTAATTTTTCCAGCAGAAATGTATTGGCACCTAAACTTTCCCAGTCCCGAAAGTGCTGAAAGCCAGAAAATATTTTTTCCAGCTTGGGAGGGCAAAGCCCCGGTTATTTACGAGTAAGTAGGACAGAATATTTAATACAATTCTTTATTCCCCTTCCAGATTAAATAATTAACAATGGCTTCAAGGGTTTTAAAAAAAAAAAAATCCGGAAGCCAGATCGGGCAATTAGTAAAAAAGTGTAGTACTTTAGGTAAAAAAATCATTTTTACCAGTGCTATTCTAGCAGCTTTGGTCAGGGGAAGTTTATTCCATGGTCTAACCTTCCCTCTCAAGTATGCAAACAGGAGAATTATATTTAGTGTAATATAATCTTCTGGCTTTCTAGATATTTTTACGCATAAATATTCAAATATCTCAACTAAGTTCAAGGAGGCAATATCGGGGCTTACCACAGCCAAAATATTTAACAGACTTGCTTTTTTGTCAATTGATTTGAAGACTGGCCAATTTACCAAACTCTTGATATAAACAGACTAAGTGATCTACTAAGGCTAAATCCCCTATAAACAGGAGGACATCGACCTCATATAGCGAGATTTTATCGATCCTGTTCCCAAATTGAAATCCAATTATATTTTCAGCTATTCTAATCTTCAAGGCCAGGATTTCAATTACCAGAGTAAATAAGAGGGGGGACTGGGGACAGCTATACCTCACCCGCTTTCTAGAATAAAATACACTGATTTATGGCCGTTCAAGCCCAATATGGCCTCGGTTGTTTATATAATAGTTTAATCCAATTTATGAATTTTTCCCCGATACCAAAGCGGCTCAAAACCCTAAAAAGGAATCGCCATTCCACTGTATCAGAAGCTTTCATCGCATCAATTGAAAGAATGGTCCCTTCCTTAGCGTACACTTTCCCAAACTCTAATTAGCAAAAACACGGCGAACATTATTTGCCTTAACCCCGCGGGAATAAACCCTACCTGATCAGGATAAATTATAATATTCGTTATCTTCATTAATCTGCTGGCCAGCAGCTTGACATCAAAATTCAGCAATGAAATAGGCCGGTATGATTCAAGTAAGAGAGGCTCCTTATCTTTCTTGGGAATGACGATAATCTCCATAACCTTCATAGACTCAGGAAGCCGACCTCTATCATAAGCAAAATTGAATGTCTCCAATAGAACAGGCAGGGCCGATTCTAGCTTTTCTACTGCCTGAGGTGAAAATTTAAATTGCGCCCCCAGATCTTGATTGACATCCCCCTGCCTGTTCTACATACTAGTAGCCTCCTCCAACTCCTGCGGATGCGCCGTTGCCTTGTACTCCCCTCGCATGCGCGGTGTAGCCGGTCAGAGTTTACCTTGCAGCATGGTGCATGTCCAAGTAGTACAAGGCAATGGGGCATCCGAGAAAGTTGGAGGAGAGTGGTAGCGATGTATAACAGCCAGGGGGATGTCAATCAAGCATGGAAAGGTCAGTTTGGAGGCAGGACTATGTGACTCTTCAGGATAGTGGAATCGCCCCATAACTCTTTAATGAGTAATTAGCATACAGATTGTGCTGTTTTAAAAGTTGATTTTAAAGATTTTGCTGCATCTGAAAAAAACATACATGGGAATGTTTGGAAATATTGTCAGGTCATGTATTATCATATGGTGTTGGTTCAAGGTGATAAAACTACCTGTGAGTTTCCAATTAAATATACAATGAATTGAAAACAATTCCATCTGCCCTGCAATTTTGTTATTATAAATATATCCTATATATTTACAGCTCCAGAACAAAGCTCATACATATATACAGTACCAGAAACAAGCTCAGTACATATATACAGCACCAGATCAAAACTCAGTACATAAATACAGCACCAGAACAAAGCTCAGTACATAAATACAACACTAGAACCAATCTCAGTTCATATATACAGCACTAGAACCAAGCTCAGTACATATATACAGCACCATAACCATGCTCTCTACATAAATACAGTACCGGAACCAAGCTCTGTACACACACACACACATATATATATATATATATATACACACACACACACACACACACACAGCACCAGAACTAAGCTCAGTACATAAATACAGAACCAGAAAAAAGCTCAGTACATAAATACAGCACCAACACAAACACATCTGAATTTAGTGCAACCCTTGCTGTGTAGGTTTGTATGGCGTAAAACTACAGCTACCAGCATGGCCCGAACAATGGTAAGGATATGCTGGGAGTTGCTGTTTCACAAAAAAATCACCCATTATCTCGCTGGAGATCATACAGAGACTACAGTACTGATTAGAAGCAAAATAAATATTTACATTAAGTGACTCATAGGTAACATCTTCTCAGATTCTATTTGTTCTTTTTCTCTTTTCCTCTCCATCTGGTCCAGACCTCTATCATGACTTCTCCCGGCCACAGCCCATTTCTGCAGTTTTCCTCTCAGATGTATTCAGCTTCTCACTTTTTAAACATTTCTGCACCTATAAGACACACTAAGCCCCTAAATATAATAGTGCCATACACTGCATCTCTAATTATAATAGAACCATACACTGTGTCCCTGAAAATAATAGCCCCATACACGGTGTCTCGCCCCCTGTAGACAGTGCCCCACATATAGTGCCTCACATATTGCCCCCCTGTAGATAGTGCCCCATAATATAGCTCCCCTTTAGATAGTGTCCCACATATAGCCCCCTGTAGATAGTGCCGTACATATAGCCCCCCTGTAGATAGTGCCCCACATACAGCTCCCTGTATATAGAGCCCCCTGTAGACAGTGCTCCACATACATTGTGCGCTTCATAGAGCTTCCTGTAGATACTGCCCCATAGAGAATCCTGTAGATACTGCCCCCCATAGAGCCCCTGTGGATAGTGTCCCCATAGAGCCACCTGTAGATAGTGCCCTACATAGATCCCCCTGTAGATAGTGCACCCCATATAGCCCCCCTGTAAATAGTACGCCACATATAGCCCCCTGTAGATATTTCACCATAGATAGCCTCCCTGTAGATCGTGTCCCACATATAGCCCCCCCTGTAGATAGTGCTCCATCTGATCCCATTCCCATGTCGACCTCTTGCAATGCAGACCTGCAATCTTCTGAGCAGATCTGCTGGGGCTGAACGACGCAATAATCGCGATGATGTCATTGCGCTGCTTGCGTCATTAAAAGGCGCCGAATGGCAGGGTAAGGCATTCTGCCCTACCAATCAGCGCCTTTAAATGACGCAAGCGGCGGGATGACGTCATCGCTCCACTTGCATCATTGAAAGGTGCTAATTGGCAGGGGGCCTTACCCTGTCATTTAAAGACGCAAGCGGCACGAACACGTCATCACGCTGCTTACGTAATTGAAAGCCACTGAGTATATAGCCCTATATGAGCCTTATGGATGCAGGTACAATTATAGTGCAGGAGGGGGTGGCGGAGGCTGGTTTCAGCGGTGCTGCTGCACCCTCAGAGAGGAAGAAGGCCGCTGACTGAGACGAGATGCTCATCTTGCCTCATGGACGGTGTGGCCCTGAGAACAGGGGTTAGTTTATCATGGTATATTTTATGTAGTTCAAATGGAAACCCATCCACCCCTACCGCTTTATTACTAGGCATTTACCGTAGGGCTACCCTCAATTCTTCCAGTGTTGTCGGATAGTCTAGCATTGACCGATGATCATTGTCTATTTTAGGGAAATTAATTCCGTCCAAGTACCTGTCAATACTATTATCGGACTCTTTTAACCTTGAGCAATATACAGGTTCTTCTCAAAGAATTAGAATATCATAAAAAGTAAATTTATTTCAATATAAAAAAGTGAAACTCATATATTATATAGATACATTACACACAGAGTGATCTATTTCCAGATTTTTTTTCTATTAATGTTGATGATTATGGCTAACAGTTAATGAAAACCCCAAATTTAGTCCCTCAAAAAATTAGAATATTATATAAGCCCAATTTCTAAAATGATTTTTAAAACCAAAATGTAGGTCTATTGAAAAGTATGTTCATTATGTGGACTCAATACTTGGTTGGGGCTCCATTTGCATGAATTACTGCATCAATGCGGCGTGGCATGGAGGTGATCAGCCTGTGGCACTGCTGAAAAGGATGACTAGACAATGATATGACTGGGATAACCAGCCATTCATTTTATCTTTAACAAGATGAGTCTCCTGAAGGCATATAATTGCTGGAAGGTAATTATTAATTAGATTAAAAATGGTGTATCTTTTTAATCTTGCAGTGGCCCCCCTAATATTCCATTACACTATTTTCAACATGGTTCTTCCTTATATACAACCACAAATGTCAAAGACATTCAACCCCCAATCCCGATATTCGATATATAGTTAATGCACTAACAACCCGTGGACCAGAAAAACTCCTAATCAGTCATCCCTCCCTCATATCTCTCCCCCCACCCCGGCAGCTCAGAAAAAAAAAAGACAAATACATTACGTCACCACTAGGGTACCTATTGTTCTATAGTTATAATGAAATTTAAATTCAAAGACCCTTAGGGCTAGTTCACACTGAGTATTTTGGTGCTGTTTTTGGAACGGAATCCGCGTCAAAAACAGCACCAAAAAAAGGCCTGAAATCACCTCCCTTTGATTTCAATGGAAGGTGAAGACGTTTTTTTCCTTGCGGGAAAAAGAAGCGACATGCCCTTTCTTCGGGTGTTTCTGTCTCTGACCTCCCATTGACATCAATGGGAGGCAGAGAAAGCGGTTTTCGCTGCGTTTTTTGGCTCAATGGCCGCGGCTGAAAAATTAAGAATTTTAAGTTTTACCGGAAACAAAAGCGAATACTGAATATTTGCCATCAGCCTGTTTTTGACCTACAGAAAGCTCAATCTTATCTTATTTGTTGCCATACAGAAGTCCAGGTAGATTGAGGTACGAGCATTTTTGAAGAACAAATCCCCCTTTTTCCATTTTCACGGAGAATCGCATCTATATCTTGGTAGCACAGCAGCTTTAACAAAATAGGCCTTAGAGAAAGCTCCCAATAATCTGGGTCTAACCAGTAGCCGGTGGGCACGTTCTACACAGAAAAATTTTGAGATCAGCTCCTGCCCAATTTGTTCCAAGTTCTACTTCTGCATAAAGTTCTTACATTCTTTATTTTTCACCCCTTCAGGGAATCCTACGAATTTAAGGTGGTCTCCCCGGGCTCTATCCTCCAAATCCGTGAGTTTATTTTGAAGATTAGATTCCTGTTTAACTTCCATAACGTCACTCTTTAGTGCAGACATGAAGTCCTCAAGAAGGGAAATTCTCCCCTCAGCTTTCTCAATCCTATTACGGATTTCAGTTATATCAGACCTAATTAATGAAATGTGCAGCTTGATACCACCCGTCTGCATGTGCAAGTCCATGACTGTACAGATATCAAGATTGATGAAGATCATATCCGCAGCGTATTCAATCTTTTTGAGTTCCCCAATTAATTGTGTGAAGTCTTTAAGAAAACTTGGTAAATTAATTACATAGTTTTGTAATAAAAGATCAGAGTAGTGAGATAAATGACAGGTGGGGGAGTGGATGGCACTTAGAGTAGGCTCAGGCTCAAAGCCGTGTGTACAACAGGTCGGCTAAAGTAAGAACCTTTAACCCTGGTGATCGAGTGTTGGTGTTAGTACCAACTGTAGGGAGTACATTTCTGACTAAGTGGCAAGGGCCATACGAGATAATTGAGAAAGTAGAAGAGGTAAATTATAAAGTGTATCACCCTTGTAAGAGAAAGCCAGAACAGCTGTACCACGTAAACTTGCTCAAACCTTGAAAGGACAGGGAGACTTTGTCAGCGGTGAGCTTCCGTTGTAATGTTACTCCAGAAATGCCTGTAACAGCGGTAAACATCCCTTGTAACATCGCCCAAGATGTGCGTATACCAGAGTCCCTATCCAAGGCTGAGACACAAGAAACAAGGAGTTTGTCTTAAGAAACACTGATGTATTCTCAGAGTTGCCTGGGCATACCGCAGTGATAAAACATGACATTGTCACTGAGCCACAAGTATGGGTTCATTTGAAACTGTATAGGGTGCCTGAAGCTCGTAGACATGCTACAGATGTAGCCATCTTTATCTTGACTGTGATAACTTGTTGCAGCATGATTTTGCACAACAAAAGCTATTGAAAAGCCATTGAAAAAGTCAAGAAAAAGTTTCTTGTCGCTGTGTATTTAATGTGTTAAAAGTCAAGATAAAGATGACTACATCTGTATATCTGAAGAGGTCAAAAAGATGTTGGACCTTGGCGTTATTGAGGAATCAAAAAGTGAGTGGTCAAGTCCCATTGTACTGATTTCAAAACTAGATGGTACGTTGAGGTTCTGTAATGATTTTGTCAAAGTTTGACGCATACACAAAGACAAGAGTTGAGTTAATTGAGAGACTCTGCCATTTTATATATTTCTCTACGCTTGAACTAATCAAGAGATACTGGCAAGTGCCCCTCACAGACAGTGCTAAATAAAAACTGAATTTGTTACCCCAGATGGTCTCTTCCAGTATCTCTGTTTGCCTTTTTGGTTACATTGGGCTCTGGCAACTTTGCAAAGGTTGATGGATATAGTACTTAAACCCCATCATAGATATGTTTCGGCATATCTGGACAATATTATAATTTTTTGTGACGACTGGAAAAGTAATTTGCCAAAAGTGCAGGCAGTACTGGATTCACTTAGGGCAGTGGGGTTGAGTTGAAGTCTGTCCTTTGTAGACAACCAGTTTTGATTACTCCTGGTTTTATCAAGGTTAGAGATGAGCGAACCGGGACAACCGAACCCGGTTTCGGTCCGAACTTCCGGTAAAGTTCGGTTCGCAGCGAATCCGAACTTCACCGGGTTCGGCCGAACCCGTTTTGACCGAACCCGGTCAAAAACATTATACAAATCGGCAGCCACTTATCTCTATCAATCACTGATAGAGAAAAGAGGCTGCTGATTAAAAATAAAATAAAAAGCATTTCATACGTACCCGGTCGTTGTCTTGGTGACGAGTCCCTCTTCTTCCTCCAGTCCGACCTTTTCTGACGCGGCAGCCTGTGATTGGCTGCAGATGCCTCTGCAGCCTGTGATTGGCTGCAGAGGCCGCGGCAGCCTGTGATTGGCTGCAGCGCTCACATGGGCTGCATCGTCATCAAGGAATGTCGGGCCGGATGTCGAGAGGGACGCGTCACCAAGGCAACGGCCAGGAGACCGGACTGGAGGAAGCAGAAAGTTCTCAGTAAGTATGAACGTCTTTTTTTTTACAGGTACTGTGATCGGTAGTCACTGTCCAGGGTACTGAAACAGTTACTGCCGATCAGTTAACTCTTTCAACACCCTGGACAGTGACTATTTAGGGTATGTGCACACACACTATTTACGTCCGTAAATGACGGACGTATTTCGGCCGCAAGTACCGGACCGAACACAGTGCAGGGAGCCGGGCTCCTAGCATCATAGTTATGTACGATGCTAGGAGTCCCTGCCTCTCTGCAGGACAACTGTCCCGTACTGTAATCATGTTTTCAGTACGGGACAGTAGTTCCACGGAGAGGCAGGGACTCCTAGCATCGTACATAAGTATGATGCTAGGAGCCCGGCTCCCTGCAGGGTGTTCGGTCCGGTACTTGCGGCCGAAATACGTCCGTCAATTACGGACGTAATTAGTGTGTGTGCACATACCCTTACTGACGTCGCCTAGCAACGCTGCCGTAATGACGGGTGCACACATGTAGCCACCCGTCATTACGGGGCCTCATGCACACGACCATAAAAACACCCGTTATCACGGGTCGTAATTACGACCCGAAATAGCGGGCCCATAGACTTCTGTTAGCCACGGGTACCTTCCCGTTTTCTCACGGGAAGGTGCCCGTGCCGTTAAAAAGATAGAACATGTTCTATTTTTTTATTTTACGGGCCGTGCTCGTAATTACGACTCGTAACTACGAGCACGGCCGGCCGGCCACGGGCAGCCGGCCGCTTTTGCGAACCGTGCTGTCATTATAATTATAGCAGCACGGCCCGTAAAATAGAACATGTTCTATTTTTTTAACGGCACGGGCACCTTCCCGTGACAATACGGAAAGGTACCCGTGGGTAACAGAAGTCTATGAGCCCGTTATTGCGGGTCGTAATTACGACCCGCAATAACGGGTGTTTTTATGGTCGTGTGCATGATGGGAGCACGGCTCGGAAAAACTAACGGCTGCCCGTGCTCATCTCCTGAAATAATCTGTGCTGCCTTAAACTCTGTGGACAGGTCAGGATCCTGTTTCTTTTAAATGCTGCTAGGGAACCCGCTCGATCCACTATATAAGGCTACGCTACAGTGCAGCATTTAAAAGAAACAGGATCCTGACCTGTCCACAGAGTTTAAGGCAGCACAGAGTATTTCAGGAGATGAGCGTGCAGATTCAGTGCTGCTGTGAACTCTGCTCTTACCATTACGTAGCTCTCAGTCTGTTATCTCTCCTCCACTCCTGTCCTCAAGAACACCTTCACATGATTGGCAAGTCACCACGTAATGGTAAGAGCAGAGTTCACAGCAGCACAGAGTATTTCAGGAGATGAGCATGCGGATCTTGTGCGTGGTGGTGACTTGCCAATCATGTGAACGTGTTATAGAGGACAGGAGTGGAGGAGATGTAACAGACTGAGCTACGTAATGGTAAGAACAGAGTTCACAGCAGCACAGAGTATTTCAGGAGAGGAGCGTGCAGATTCAGTGCTGCTGTGAACTCTGCTCTTACCATTACGTATCTCAGTCTGTTACCTCTCCTCCACTCCTGTCCTCAATAACACCTTCACATGATTGGCAAGTCACCACCCCGCACAAGATCCGCACGCTCATCTCCTGAAATACTCTGTGCTGCTGTGAACTCTGCTCTTACCATTACGTGGTGACTTGCCAATCATGTGAAGGTGTTCTGGAGGACAGGAGTGGAGGAGAGGTAACAGACTGAGAGCTACGTAATGGTAAGAGCAGAGTTCGCAGCAGCACTGAATCTGCACGCTCATCTCCTGAAATACTCTGTGCTGCCTTAAACTCTATGGACAGGTCAGGATCCGGTTTCTTTTAAATGCTGCACTGTAGCGCAGCCTTATATAGTGGATCGAGCGGGTTCCCCAGCAGCATTTAAAAGAAACCGTGTTTGTGTATGTGTGTGTTTGTGTATATATGTGTGTTTGGGTATGTGACTTTGTCTGTTTTTGTTTTTATATGTGTGTTTGTGTATATGTGTGTGTATATATGGGTGTGTTTGTGTATATGTGTTTTGTGTATATGTTTGTGTATATATGGGTGTATTTGTGTATATGTTTGTGTGTAGATGTTTGTGTGTGTTTTTGTATATGTGTATATGGGTGTGTGTTTGTGTGTATATATGGGTGTGTTTGTGTATATGTGTTTGTGTATATGTGTGTTTGGGTATGTGTGTTTTTGTTTGTATATGTGTTTGTGTATATGTGTTTGTGTATGTGTGTATAACTGTGTGTGTTTGGATATGTGTGTTTTTGTTTGTATATGTGTGAGTTCGTGTATATGTGTGTTTGTCTGTTTATGTGTGTGTGTGTGTGTGTATATCTTGTTGTGTTTGTGTATATATGTGTGTGTCTGTGTATGGTTGTTTGTTTGTGTGTGCGTGTATATATGTGAGTAGAAGTATTGGTATTGTTCACATTGATAACTGTTTTTTTATGTTGTTGCAGATTTTGATGTACCGATTGGACTACATCTTCGATTCGTTGGACTACTGCGTAGATCTGCGTTTTTTCAAATTTTAATAAAATGGTTAACGAGGGTTTTGTTGGGGATTTCTTATTTCAATAAAAAAGAATTGTCTTTGTGTTTTTTTTTCAAACTTTATTAGTGCCTAGATAATGGCAGTTGGCTGATTGACAGCGTCCATTATTAAGGCGGTACTTAGTGTTAGCCGGTGCAGAGGCTAGCACTAACCACCCATTATTACCCCGGTACCCACCACCACCAGGGGTGCCGGGAAGAGCTTGGTACGATCCAGTACCCGACCATCTGTTGTGATGGTCGGGTACTGGGGCGGCCGTAGGCTGGTATTATGAGGCTGGGAAGGGCCAAAATCAGTGGACCTTCCCACCCTTGTAATGCTAGGCTGCTGCTGCTGTGTTGTATCGGGCTGGTTATAAAAATGGGGGGGACCCCCACGTCGTTTTTTTTTTTAAATTTAACAAATTTAGCAATAGACGGGTCCCCCACATTTTTAATAACCAGCCATATACAAGGCCGCAGCAGTCTGGCATTACATGGGTGGGAAGGGCCACTGGTTTTGTCCATTCCCAGGCTAATAACACTGTGTTGTATGTGGCTGGTTATGATAAATTGGGTGGAACCCCATGTCTTTTTTAAAAAAAAAATGTAAATAAATAAATAATTTAAAAAAATGACGTGGGGTCCCCCCCACTTTTATAACCAGCCAGATACAACACAGCAGCAGCAGCCTAGCATTACAAGGGTGGGAAGGTCCACTGTTTTTGGCCCTTCCCAGCCTCATAATACCAGCCTGCGGCCGCCCCAGAGCCCGACCATCACAACAGATGGTCGGGTACTGGATCATACCTGGCTCTTCCCGGCACCCCTGGTGGTGGTGGGTACCGGGGTAATAATGGTGGTTAGTGTTAGCCTCTGCACCGGCTAACACTAAGCCTCGCCTTAGTAATGGATGTTGTCACTCAGACAGCGGCCATTACTAAAGTGGTAGTAATAAAATTTGAAAAGAAAAAGACAAAGATATAGATAAAATATTTTATTGAAATAAAGCACCCCCAACACAACCCTCATTAACCATTTTATTGTAGAAAAAAAAACGTCATCTAAGTAGTCCTCGAAACCGACGTAGTCCAAACACCAAACCTGTAAAAAAAAAAAAAAAATGAAATAAAACATGTCGTAGGCTTAGATTCAGTTTAATGTGTGATACTGACTGTTATACCATGTATAGAAGCCTGCCGTGAAGTTGACTTAGATACAGGGCGCCAGCAGACAGTATCATACATGGCCATACATACATATATACAAATATACATACATACATATATACAAACATACATACATATATACAAGCATGCACATATATACATGCAAATATACATACATGCAAACATACACACATATATACATGCAAACTATCATACATACATGCATACACACACACATGAAAACATACATACAAACAAACATGCAAAGATACATACATACATACAAGCATGCACAAATATACATGCAAACATAAATACATGCAAACATAATTACATACATGCACATATATATATAAACATACATGCAAAAATAAAAACATGCAAACATACATACATGCACATATATACATACATACATGACAACATACATACAAACATACATGACAACATACATACATGCAAACATACATACATGCAAACATACATACACACATGCAAACATATATACATGCAAATATACATACAAACATGCACATGTATACATACATGCCAACATACATGCAAACATACATGCACATATATACATACATACATGACAACATACATACATGCAAATATACATACATACATACACACACACACATGCACATATATACATACATGCCAACATACATGCACATATATACATACATGACAACATACATACATATATATATACACACATGCAAATATACATACAAACATGCATACATACATGCAAACATACATTCATGCAAACACACATACATGCAAACATACATACATACATACAAATATACATACACACATGCACATATATACATACATGACAATATACATACATACATGACAACATACATGCAAAAATACATACATGCAAACATACATACATACATACATGCAAATATATACATGCAAATATACACATGCAAATATACATACAAACATGCACATATATACATACATGCCAACATACATGCACAGATATACATACATACATACATACATGACAACATACATACATGCCAACATACATACATACATACATACATACATGCCAACATACATACATGCCAAAAAATAATAATAATACGTTCATACTTACTTTCCTCCTGTCCGGTCTCCAGCGATGACGTTTCATTCATGTCGCCGCTGCAGCCTGTGATTGGCTGCAGAGGCGGTCACGTGGGATGAAGCGTCATCCTGACGTGCGTGACCGCCACTACAGCCTGTGATTGGCTGCAGCGGCGAAAGGGATGAAACGTCATCGCTGGAGGCCGGACAGGAGGAAAGTAAGTACGAACGTATAATTTTTATTTTTTTATTACATTTAAATAGTGTTTTCCGCGCGCCGAGCATGTACTGTGAAGGTTGCTGAAAGAATTAGTGCAGCCCATTAACTCTATCAGCACCCTGGACAGTAGCATGCTCGGCGCACGTAAGTGACAGGTTCGGTCAGAACTAGTTCGGTCCGAACCGAACTTTTTTGTGAAATTCGGCGAACTAGCCGAACTGAACTTTTGATAAGTTCGCTCATCTCTAATCAAGGTGTTCATAGTCCAGACTGAAGCCTCTGATGTAGAATTAGGAGCAGTCCATTCATAAGCGATTGAGGGAGAAGAACACGCTGTTACATATCTGAGCAGAAAGCTCACACCCCATGAAAAAAATTAAATCTGTGAATGTTTGGCGATCAAACGGGCCCTAAAATCCTTGATGTATTTATTACCTGTTGGTCCGACCACTCTCCTCTTACTTAGATGAGCGGGGCCAAACTGAGAAATGCAAGAGTCACAAGGTGGTTTCTCACACAACAAAATTACATTTTTTTAGTGGAGAACAGGTCAGGCAAAATGTAAGGGAATGCAGATGGCCTGTCCAGAACACACTGCTCAATGGCTAAAAGTGTCCACCCCTATGGGTTCGAACAAAGGGGAGGGTATGTGGACAGTGGCAGGAAAAGTGGTAGGGGATTGTAATATTTCCCCAAGATTCCTATCATATGTGTACTAGGCTCCAGGAAGTATCTGTCCCATCCAGGGATAAGATAGAATGATTCCAGGAAAGCTGAGCATCCTTAGCAAAGAGTAGTTTGCTAAAGACTTTGGTCATTTCCAAGTTCGGGCCTGGATTTTTATGGAATGATAGGCAGGTTTGTGGGGCCTGTCATCCCTTCCTGACCAGTACAGGTTTTTCTCTGCAACACTGGTGTTGCAGTTCAGCTCATTACTGAGCTTTAACCCCTTAAGGACGCAGCCTAGTTTGGGCCTTAAAGTGAATGTGTCGCGAATTAAACCTTTTTTAAGTAAGTTACTTATTTCTATTATATTTTAAAGTTTTTTGCTTTATTTTTTTCTTTTATTCCACATGGTGGAAAGTATTAAAAAGTAAATAATAATTTGACATGTTTTCCTATGTTGGCCACCAGAGGGAGCACTTCCCAGAATTACAGCAAGGTGAATAAGGCAAAGCAGCCTGACCCTGACTCACAACTGCCATAAATGTGGGAGGGAATCTCACCCCCCCCCCCCTCCTACAAGCCAGGAAAAGGTGTTTTCAAATTGCTAAGCAGTGTTCGGCTGCCATTTTGGGTTGATTGTACAAATGCTGAAGCTATAGGATACACCAAAAGGCTAATGGTACGTTCACACGCTTACTCACTCAGCTCCTGATTTTCAGCCATTTTTTAATCAAATTCACGTTTTTTGTTGCGTTTTTTACGGTCGTTTTTGGAGCTGTTTTTCTATAGAGTCAATGAAAAACGTCCCAAGAAGTGATATGCACTCTTTTTTGGCGGTCGTCTTTTTACGTGCCTTTTTTGGAAAACGGCCGCGTAAAAAACTCCCCGTCGGAAGAGAACGCCGTATTTCCCATTGAATAGGGGGAGCCTGTCGGGGGGGCATCGGGGGGGGGTCGTCGTGTGGGGGGGGCCGTCAGGGGGGGTCATCGGGGGTCACGAGAGCGGCTGTCTGTGAGACAGAGAGTGGGACAGACAGAGACACACACCTTACCTGCAGTGCAGCTGGTCTTCATAATGGCGCCTGCTATCTCCGTACAAACAGCTTCTCTGCTGTGTAACTCTGACCTGCGTCTGCGCAGTACAAAGCCAGATGGCAGATGCAATGGACGGGAGCCGTTCATTGTGCTCTATGAACTGTGCTGCCGTATTCCATCTCTGTATGTGTCGTTAATCGACACATACAGAGATGAAAAAAAAATGGCAGCCCCCATAGAGAAGTAAAAGTATGAATACATTAAAAAGTAGAAAGTGACAACACAAATAAATAAAATGTTTGTTTATATTATATTAAAAGCAATATAATAAAAAATAAATAAATCATGACACCTTGCCTTTAAGGCTCAGAGCCCATTTTTCAAATCTGACATATTTCACTTTATGTAGTAATAACATCGGAATGCTTAAACCTATCCAAGCGATTCTGAGATTGTTTTTTCGTGACACATTAGGCTTTATGTTAGTGGTAAACTTTGGTCGATATATTCAGTGTTTATTTGTGGAAAAATGCAAAATTTAGAGAAAATGTAGAAAAAATAGCATTTTTCTGAATTTCAATGCATCTGCTTGTAAAACAGATGGTTATACCATCCAAAATAGTTACTAGTGCACATTTCCCATATGTCTAATTTAGATCTGCATTGTTTTTTGAACATTGAATATTTGAATTGGGCTGTGAAATTAAAAAAATGATTTTTTTTTTCCAATTAGATGTCATTTTTGATCAAAATGTCTTATTTTCACAGGGAACAAAATGCCCCATTTCGTTGCCCAATTTGTCCTGAGTGCGGCAATACCCCATTTGTGATGATAAACTGCTGTTTGGGCGCATGGGAGGTCTCAGAAGGAAAGGAGCGCTATATGTTCTTTGGAGTCCAGATTTTGCTGGATTGGTTTTCGGGTGCCATGACGCATTTGCAGAGCCCCAGAGGTATCAAAGCAATGCAAACCCACCAGAAGTGACCCCATTTTGGAAACTACGCCCCTCAAGGAATTCATTTATGGGTGTTGTGACCATTTAGACAACACAGTTTTTTCACAGAATTTATATGAATTGGGCTGTGAATTAAAAAAAAAAAAAAAAAATATTCCAATCAGATGTAGTTTTTGCTCAAAATTTCTTATTTTCACAAGGAATAAAATACCTAATTTTGTTGCACAATTTGTCCTGAGTGCGTCAGTACCCCATTTGTGGTGATACACAAGGTATGGCTCAGAAGGAACATGGGAGGGCTCAGAAGGAAAGGACCACCATTTGGCCTACTGGGGACTTTCTGGTGCTAAGTCATGTATGCAGAAGTCCCTAAGTTACCAGTACAGTTGAAACCCCCAAGAAGTGACACCGTTTTAAAAACTGCACCCCTTAAGGCATTCATCTAGAGGTGTAGTGAGCATTTTGACTCCACAGGTATTGTGTAAAAGATAATGCGCAGCAGATGGTTCAGAGTGAGATTTGCAATTTTCTATACATATATGCCATTTCAGTGTCCGATATATTGTGCCCAGCTTGCGCCACCGCAGACATACACCCCATAAATTGTAATGTGGGTTCTCCCGGGTACGGCAATACCCTACATGTGGCTGTTAACAGCTGCCCGGGCACACAGCAGGGCTCAGAGTGGAAAGATGAGGGGGATAAGCTGTGCGAAGTGCATCAGGGTAAGTAAAACTGGGGTAGATTGAAAATCAAGGGATGTATGATACATTTTCAAACACTTTCATACAGAGCCCTGGTTTTTCGGGACACGTGTCACATTGGTATATTGTGTCCTTCCTTATACCCCTCTTATTGCAAACTCTGCACCTCTTTTGACTGTGTACCTTCTTGCCAGTTTGGGGAACTTCTCCTGGAAAGTGTTGCCCTGGTACGACGCGTGTGACCTCGTTTCCAGAAGTACTGGGTTCCCCCCCTAACTGGTCCCTAAAGATTAGGTTCTTGATAACCACCTCTTATAATTCCAGGATAGTTCCCGTCTGGCCTGTACATCGACGTGCACCAAATCCCACACAATTTTTGCATAACTCCCATTAAGGGGGGCATTCTGGGGGCTGAATACTGGTGTCCTTCCCTTCATATATCCCAAATTTGTAAGTATACCCTGATGCACTCTCGCACAGCTTATACATCTTCACGCCATACCTTGCCCTCTTACTCGGCAGGTACTGGCGGAATTGAAGCCTCCCTTTAAAATGTACCAATGACTCATTAATAGAAATACAATTCTCGGGGGTGTATGCTTTGGAAAATCGGGCACTGAAATGGTCTAATAAGGGTCTCCGTTTATACAAACGGTCAAGACTGGGGTCATCTCGGGGTGGGCACTGCTCATTATCATTATATTGTAAGAAGCGAAGTATTGTCTCATAACGCATCCTGGACACAGCTATACGGTACATCAGGGTGTGGTATAAGAAAAAGCCTCTTTTTTTTTTTTTTTTTTTTTTAGGTTCCAGTTCTGAAGTGGCTTTGATGGGCTTATATATTAGAAACCCCTATCAAACACCCCATTTTAGAAACTAGGCCCCTCAAAGTATTCAAAACAGAGTTTAGAAAGTTTATTAACCCTTTAGGTGTTTCACGGGAATTTAAAGCAAAGTAGAGGTGAAATTTACATATTTAATTTTTTTGTCAGAAAATCCTTTTTATTCCATTTTTTTAATGTAAAACAGAAGATTTTACCAGAGAAACGCAACTCAATATTTATTGCCCAGATTCTCCAGTTTTGAGAAATATCAAACATGTGGCCCTCGTGTGGTAATGGACTGAAGCACTGACCTCCGAAGCAAAGGACCACCTAGAGGATTAATGAGGCCTCCTTTTTATTAGGTACCATGTCCGGTTTGAAGAGGTCTTGTGGTGCCAAAACAGTAGAAACCCACCAAAAGTGACCCTATTTTGGAAACTAGACCCCTTGAGAAATTCATTGTAGTTTTCATGGGGTGCATGCGACTTTTTGATCAATTTTTATTCTATTTTTAAGTGGCGTGGTGACTAAAAAACAGCAATTCTACTATTGTTTTTTATTTAAAAAAATTTACAGCGTTCATCGTGCGCTATAAATTACATATTCACTTTATTCTGCGGGGCAATACGATTACGGCGATACCATATGTTTATAGTTTTTTTTTTTTAAGTCTTATTGCGTTTGCACAATAAAATACTTTTTATTAAAAATCATGTACTTTTTGTGTTGCCATATTCTAGGAGCCATAATGATTTTTTTTTCCCCATCAAGAAAGCCGTGTGAGGACTTGTTTTTTGCGTAACAAACTGTAGTTTCGATCAGCGCAATTTTTAGGTACATGCAACTTTTTGATCTCTTTTTATTAAATTTTTTGGGAAGTGAAGTGACCAAAAAAATTGTGATTCTGGTACGGTTTATTATCATTTTCTTTTACGGCGTTCACCGTGCGGGATAAATAACTAAATTATTTTGTAGTTCAGGCCGTTACGGAAGCGGCGATACCAATTATGTATAGTTTATTTGTTTATTTATTTATTTTTATCAATAATAAAGGACTGATAAGGGAAGAAGGGGGATTTTTACTTTTGTTACTTTTAAAACGTTTATTTTGTTATTTTTTCACAACTTTTTTTTAAACTTATTTTAACTTTATTACTTTGTCCCACTAGTTTACTTGAGGGCAGGAGGCCCTGATCGCTATTCTAATACACTTCACTACATGCGTAGTGCAGTGTATTAGAGCTGTCAGCTACTCACTGACAGCAAGAACAGTGAGTCATGATTTAGTCAGGAACCTCTAGGCTTCCGTAGATGGCCTACCCGGACGCCATTGTTAGGCGTCCATTTGCCATAGCCACCATCGCCGGCCGCTATCGTGTAGCAGGCCGACTATGGTAGCTTAACCCCTAAAAAGTCGCGATCGCTATTGAACGCGGCTTCCAAGGGGTTAATCAGCGGGAACACAGCGATCGTATTTGTGTCAGGAAGACGGCCGAAATGGCCGTTACTCCCGCGACGTACTATTCCGGCGCTGAGCGCGAACGATGCACTTAGCACGACGGAATAGTACGCTGCTGAGCGCGAAGGGGTTAAAATGTGTGCATTTGGTTCGGTGATGTGGAAAAAGACAGAACCTGTTCATCTGTCTGGAGGCAATAATACTGAGGACTGTTCGCCTCCTGCTGGACAATTGCCTGTTGTTCGAAGTAACACATGGACTATGGTTTTGATTCGGGTGGTTGGTTATATGCCACTTGTATTTTTTAAAGGTAATTTTATTAAGACCTCATAGCGAACAGCGTTACAAATAGAAAAGTAAAAAATAATGTTGCATACAGCAAATAATACAATAGTACCAAGTGTATAAGGTCAATTATTAACAAAAACATACGGATACACTTCTTCACATATTGATATGCTTATATATTAGAAAACAAAACCTGAACAAACAGCCTATACTTTTCAGAAGAAAATGTAAAATAAAATCTGGTTTGGACCAGTCAAGGGAAAAGTTTAGTGGGGGGATAGGGGACTAGAGAGAGACATCAGCAAATTCCAGGCTCAATCAACCCGAACAATGTCGATTTATGAGCTAGTATGATGGTTGGCTATCCAAGAGCTCCACACTTCCAGAAATTTATCAGGGCATCCACGTGCTTCATAAGTGAGTTTAAAATGTGGCATGGTAGAATTAACCAACGCAATCCATGCTGACAACAAAGAAACTTTGGGACGTTTCCAATGCAGAAGTATAGTTTTTAGCATAAAACATTAGGAGTGTTATGAGAGATCTAACAGCGATAGTAGGTATAATTTCTTCTACCAATAATAAAAGACAAGTTCTGGGTTCAAGTATATGAGGAAGTCCAACTTAAAGTTTAAGAAATTCCATTACCTCAGCCCAGAAATTATTAATAATGGACATTCCCAGAAAATATGTAGGAAAGTGCCCTCAGCTCCTTGGCAGCGTGGGCAGACAGGAGTATGTATTCATCCCATTCTATATAATTTGGAAGGGGTGTTGTAAGTTTGGTGGACATTTTTTAATTTAATAAGTAGGTCTCTTGTAGATATCAAGGGACCTGTTAGAGCGGATAGCATTTCCTTATGATCATCTGTAGATACAGAGGAAGGAGTCTGAGACAATCAGTCCAGGGCTCTATTAAGTTTGTTGGAAGATACAGTTAACAACTGTCTATAAAGTTTGGTTTAAGCAATGTCTCCTGTGTCAACCAGTCCTCCACCGGGGATCTACAAAGTATAACAACAGTATATCCTGGAAATTGCAACCAGAGGGCATATCTAAGCTGGAAATAATTAAATCTGTAATGAGTCGGGATCTGGTGTTTGGACCGAAGTTGTGCAAAAGTAACTACTTTATCTTCTACTACCACATCCACCAAGGTCAATATACCCAGGGTTGCCCACTCACTAGGATTAGGGAGTCTTCGCAACTGCGGCAGAAGCGTGTTATACCAGAGTGGTGCCCTATGTGACCAGGACACCTCTTCAGAGTCAAAGAGCAACAAAGATCTCTGCCAGACCTTCAGAGTAGTCTGCATTCGGACTGTAAGCATGTGTCGGGGTGTCTATAGCGTTCACCAGGGCTTTATAGGAATCGAGAAGTGAAGCTTCCAGCTCAGTACAGGGATTGAAGTGTCTATGAGTAAACCACCACCAAAAGTGTACCAGTTGACTAGCAAAGAAGTAGATATATAGGTTCGGAAGGGCCAGCCCACCATGCTCAGTGGGTAGTTGTAGTGTGCCTAGAGCGATTCTAGGTGTACCTGCTGCCCAAATAAAAGATCTATAATCTTTGTCAGTACTGGAATAAAGTGATAATGTTAGCCATACTGTAAAATCGTGAAAGAGGTACAAAAATCTAGGTGGTGACTTCATTTTAAACAAATTCGTTTGGCCTGTAACTGTGAGGGGGAGGTGTTTTAGTCTATCAAAGTCTATCTTAAGACGATGTACCAGAGGAGTGACATTATCAGGTATAAAAGTACAAATATCAGGACTAATCACTATATCTAGATATGTAATTTTATCCGCCCATTGTAGTGGTGAAGGAAATGCAGCCTCTCTAGCCGTATAGTCTATGGCCATTACTAAAGATTTTGACCAATTCACACTGTGAAAGTGATTAAAATGTTTAAATGATACCATCTTGCATAGACTCCATCTTGTATGGTGGCGACCATTTTGGATAGTTGGAATCCATCTTGTGAGCCATTTTGAGATTAATAAGTTATGATTGCTTTAAAAAGCTAAAATATCTATGTCAGCAGTTGTCTTGAAAGAATTCTATTCATGTGTTCTCGAGTTGAATGTTTTTATTATTTTTGTGTGATAAGGAGCCGATCATCCTTGAGAGTATGGAGAATGACCATGTTTACCATAAGGGAGGGGTCAGCCTGACTCTTAGCCTTGGAGAAGAGGTTTGTTTAATATAAGGGATGGGGTAGTCTGACTCCTAGAATCTATGACACAGTATATTTGGGGAACTCATAGTTTTACACTTCAGACGTCTTGTAAGTGTATGATTGGTTCAGGACAAAACATATTGTCATTATATGGTATTGGCTAAATGAAATCCAAATTAACGTCATATTGTACACATTGTAAATAATTGGCTGGAATCAAGCAGCTACTACTGCGAAAGGTATTATTGTGATGGTTTGATGAATAAACGGCAGAGAAGGATTTTGAGCATACAAGCATGGTCTCTTGTGTCATCTTTTCTCTCAGAGATATATATCGATTACCTATGATTTGAAACTGGATAAATCACTGGAGGGCGGGTATCGGTTGACATACCCAATACAAATTTCAGTCTAATATATTTTGGCCCATGATTGCGTATTCACACAGAAAGGCCACAGAAGGATGTAAATTAATCAAATAGAGATAACATTTCCCGCAAAGATGGACCCGGATCATTTAGGAATAGATGCGTATCATCCGCATAGAGAGAGATACGTTTCTCCCCTCCACCTATCTCAAATCATATCAGGAGAGGCCCTTATAGCTAGTGCTAATGGCTCAATGACCAATGCAAGCAGGGATGGAGATAGTGGGCAACCTTGTCTAGTCCTTCGGGTTAGCGTGAAAACATAATAGTACATGTCGTTTTATGGGGCTATATTTGCGGTCTAGGCTCATTAACCTCAATGCACTTTTGTGTGTACACGGTCCATGATTGCGGACGGCCCGCGGATGACACTTCTCGGGCCTCGGTGCCATAATCACGGACCTAGCACACAGCTACGGTCATGTGCATGAAGCCTTTCAGTGACATCTGTCATCCATGGGCTATAATGATATATTTGTTAACGGATCATGACCCTTTTCATTATATATCTGTTAAGCGGATACCATTATGGCTGACTGATGCCACTCTTAGGCATCAGTCACCGCTAATAGTCATCACAAGGAGGCAATCAAAATGTGACAGGACAGAGGATGAGACAGAAACATGGTCAGAAGACGGGCCGAGGGTCAGACGCAAGAGTTAGACAATAGGTCCCAGACAAAAAATCCAAGGAGAAATACATAGGCAAAATCCAAAAACAAAGCCATGGCCAGGGTTAGGGTCAATGTCAAGGTCAGGAACAATGAGCCTCACAGAGGACATTATCTTAATCAGCAGGAAAGGTGGAGAAGTTGGAGTCCCCTTTAAATAGACTGCCAGAACCAACGTCATCAAGAAGTGCTGGTTACCATAGAAACCAGACGCGTCCAGCAATGTGGTACGGGCAGAGGCACGTAACACATTGCCATGGTCAATAGTGACTGTGGCGTAATCAAAGGGGTCTCTCCCATTGGATCGATGGGCCAAAGTTTTACAGGCCATTATCCCCCCACAAGAGAACATCTATGTTAATCATCCTGGTGGTGCTGTCGTGGAGGTGGAGAGGGAAAAATGATTATTACTTACCGGTAATTTGATTTTCCTTTAACCTCCACGACAGCACCGGGTTTTTTCCCACCCTTTTCCATAATTTTATTAAGAGAATTTTAAGATTCTTTATCAAGTCTCATGTATTAACTGGAGAGGGTAAGGAGGAGGGTGAATTGAAACTGCTTCCTGTTGTTTCCTGTCCCTTGGAGGCGGGGAATCCCTCCTGGTGGTGCGGTCGTGAAAGTTAAAGGAAAATCAAATTACCGGTAAGTAATAATATTTTTTTACATTTTACCATGTACAACATGCAAATTTGATGCAGCAGGCACTCACTGCACTTATTTAATGGTATTTTTTGAGTTCGCTTTCATATCCGACACTGAATGTACAAATTGTTGGATGCAGAGACAGTTGTATACAAATCAAAAAGCTTAGTAATGGTAACACATTGTGTATTTTTAATGCATTCAGTTTACTGACAATTAAGTATAAAGAGAACATGTCACCTCTCCTGCCATGTTTATTTTAGTAAATACTTTTATTCCCCATGTAATAAGAATTCTGGAACTCTACATTATGCCGCTCCTCTGTTTTTTCTGCTAGGAATCTATGAATAAATTGACAACTGGGTGTAATCATTCAAATTGTCAAAGTAGTGTGTCCCAACGCAGTCTCACCTGTCATCACTGATTGGACAGTGTCAGACTGTGTAGAGACACACTCCTTACTACTTAGGGTATGTTCACACGTAGTCAACAAAAACGTCTGAAAATCCAGAGCTGTTTTCAAGGGAAAACAGACCCTGCTTTTCAGACGTTTTTTTACCAACTCGCATTTTTCGCTGCGTTTTTCGCGCCGTTTTCGCAGCGTTTTTTACGTCCGTTTTTGGAGCTGTTTTCATTGGAGTCTATGAGAAAACAGCTCCAAAAACGTCCAAAGAAGTGTCCTGCACTTCTTTTGACGAGGCTGTATTTTTACGCGTCGTCGTTTGACAGCTGTCAAACGACGACGCGTAAATAACAGGTCGTCTGCACAGTACGTCGGCAAACCCATTCAAATGAATGGGCAGATGTTTGCCGACGTATTGGAGCCGTATTTTCAGACGTAAAACGAGGCATAATACGCCTCGTATACGTCTGAAATTTGGCCGTGTGAACATACCCTTACTCCTTACTACTATCACCCATTCGTCAATTTATTTCTTAAATTTCTAGTAGGAATAACAGAGGAATTGCACAGTGTAGAGTCCTAAGAAAAGATGCTACAGAATTGTTATTTTGTGTTACTAAAACAGACGTTTTAAAAAAATGTGTTAGTTATAAAAAAAATGTTGAACATATTTAAAAATATGTTTTTTGAATACTGCCAAGAGTAGACCTGGAAAGCGGGTTGATTTCAGTTTCAGGCCAATTAAGGCTAGATTCACATTTACTTTTGTAATGCAGTTTTATTAGCGAAAGTCAGGAATGGACCCAAAAGGAAGGAAAGGCATAAAGTTTGGCTAAAAAAACTGCTTTAAAAACTGCAACCAAAACTGCACAGATTAATCCAGCTTGTGGGGGATTTCACAGTGAATGTTTGTGGTGTTTAAAGAGGCTCGGTCACCAGATTTTGCAACCCCTATCTCCTATTGCAGCAATGGAGATAAGAGTAACGTTTTGTTTTTTTTAAAAACGAGCATTTTTGGACAAGTTATGACCATTTTTATATTTATGTAAATGAGGATTTCTAAAGTACAACTGGGCGTGTTTAAAGTAAAAGTACAACTGGGCGTGTATTGTGTTCGTTTTTAAAAAAACAAAAGACGTTACTCTTATCTCCATTGCAGCGCCGATCTGCTGCAATAGGAGATAGGGGTTGCAAATTCTGGTGACAGAGCCTCTTTAACACTGTATTTTCTTTCTATTTTTTTGGGGCTAAAACTGCAGCCAGATGTTTGCTCGTATTGTATAAGAACTTTTTATGTGGACTACACACACTTCAGTCTAGAATTTTACATGTTGGTGGCATTTTTTTTTGTTGAGATTTCAGAAATCCGTAAAGAAATATATGATCCAAAAAGAACATAACAACATAGTAAGGACGTGTGAACAACCACAGCTAAGCTTATCCCTTATAAGAAAATATTTTTTTTATAAAAATAAGGTCCTTACCTCCACTAAATGTGAGTCCCATGATTATGTAAAGCTCTGAAAGACACATTATTTTTGATTACTTTTGATTTACTTTTTTGCTACAAATACGGAAATTTTATGTACGGTCCTATATTACTCACACAGATTGTATGGTACAAGCGGCACTATACTCTCCAACTGATATAGAATCCAGCATTCAGGGGAAATCAATGATGGTGTTCAGCAAAGCGATCAATAGACCACAAATAATTTGCCAAATAAGTGTAGAAATACAAATACTACACTCACCACATCTGTTGCACATTTATTACATTACCACTGCAGTAGGGCTTTAGCAGGGCTTCTGCGAACAACATTGGCACAACTGTTGTTTCACATCACAGGTGACTGTTCATACAGGTAGCTCACAAATCCAGCTACCTCAAGTGATCAATGATCTGACGATTTATACCCATCTTGTGGATCATTGAACAGTAATTAACAAGTAACAATCATACAGTTACATTTATACATGAACTTAAATAAGCAAATTATTGAGTCTATCAGTGCTGTCATAACACTATTCACATGAACAAAAACAAAAACATTCAAATCATTGCGTTTATTAGGTCCCAAAGGTCCTATCACCTACATCTGTGCAATCCAGGAGTTTTCTTTTTGTAATAAAATCTCATGTATCCTAGCTGCTGTTTCAACTTGCAATAGTCTAGAAAAAACATCCTGCATCACTATTATGTATTTCTGATACATGTTAAAGGGGTTTTCTGGTCATGGGGCAGTTTTTTAGACTGATGACCTATCCAGAGGAGATGCCTCCAGCACCGGAAGTTATACAGTGCTCGCGGCCGGCATCAGATGTTTCCGACCACTGTATGGCAGCCGTGCTGCAATACTGCTCCTATTCAAATAAATAGGAGCAGAGCTCTAGTAAACTAGCATGGCCGCTATATTGTGTAAGAAGCCTTCTGCTTCCAGCTCTGAACATTGCATAACACCCTGTGCTGGAGGCAGACGGAAAATCTGCACGGTGCAGGTGTCAGACCCCCACCGATCAAATACTGATGACATATCCTGTCATCAGCATAAAAAAAAAAACACCCCATGACATGACCAGGAAACCCCTTTAAATTCTTCTTGTTGCACCCAGACCTGTTAAAATAAAATTTCTGTGTTCTCTAATTCTAATAAAACATATGTCGATCTTATTGTTTTTCCTGTGTTGAAAAGCCACAAGGGCATTTTATACAATTGTCTACATTTTCGGACCAGCATGTAATAAAATAAAATTATAGACAATAAAATCAATTGCTGCCATTTTTTTAATACATGAATTAATCAAGAAACATGAGCCACATTTAAGATTTACTACTAATATTGATGTTTCTAGTCAAGTAGTTATGTCTGTATCTAACTTACTCTAACAATTAATCTTGCAGATTACTAGGACATCTAAAAAATATATGATGGTTTCTTGAATACGTGCCATTGTCTGTGGACTGTCTTTTTCACATAGGACTTTAATGAAATTAAATGTTAAACCTTAAAGGCCATGTACATCTTTGAAAGGGAATCTGTGTGTTTTGTGCAACTTTATAATTAGTTTTCATTAAAAAATATTTTTACTTTGAGATACAGCTGCTCTGTATTCTGTATACAGATCAGCTGTCTCGTGCGCTAAGACCTGAATTTGTCAAATCTGCGGGACTGACGGTTTAGTGTCAGTGGGTCCTGCATGTCTCTGAACCGCACAAACCACCTGCAATCAATCTAAGTTATGAACTTAGATGTGATGGATAACAGGTAGATCCTGCGTGTCTACACAACTTTCTGACTGTGGTTTGTCCTGCCCATCCTCCAGTGTCTCAGTCGCTCCTTGGTATAATCTCCACAAAATGCCTGCTTTAAAGACGTGTTCAGCAGGAAGGAGGCTGAGACTTTGCCTCCTCATCGTCCAATCGAATTGCTTCCTCGGACTTCACCTCCTCGTGGACGAGTATATCCTCTCTCTCTGCCTGAGATTAAAGCCACGTCGGCATATGTCAAGGAAAACCTCGAGATGGGGTCAATTAGGAAGTCAACTTCTCCAGCCCGAGTCAGGTTTTTCTTTGTAGAGAAAAAAGATGGGTCCATCCAGCCTTGCATAGACTATTGTGGAATGAATAAGATCAATTTAAAAAACAAGTACCCTTTACCACTGATCTCCAAGCTCTTCGATAGAATCCGTGGATCCAAGGTTTTCACAAAAATGGATCAATGTGGGATTTATAACTTGATTTGCATCTATAACGAGGTGACGAGTGGAAAACCGCATTCCTCCCCAGCGACGGTCTCTACGAGTATCTCGTGCTGCCCTTTGATTATGTAATGCTCTAGTTGTGTTCCAGGAATTTGTGAACTATATGAACTATATGATATATTGTATGTGTAAAGGATCTGCCAGGCACTACGTCTGTGGATACTCCCAGTATTAATCAGACGACACCTGAGGCCAGACCTCTGAGACTGACACTGGCTCCCACCAATCAGGGTGGCAGGCTCAGGAGTGGGAGAGCCTATCGCGGCCTGGTCAGTCGGAGTTAGCTCCGCCCCCTGTCCATTTATACCTGCCGTTTTCTCTTCCTCTTTGCTTGTTATTCTTCTTGGATTTCTGGCCCCACTGCTGCCTTGCTCCAGCCTGCTTCTGCCGTGCTTCTGCCTTGCTTCAGTTCCGTTTATCCTGCTTCGCTCTGCCCCTGGCTTGCTTCCTGCTCCGTGCTCCCGTTTGTATACTCCACTACATCCTGATCCTGACTGGCTCATTCACCGCTCCGTTTCCTCGCGGCGTTCCGTGGGCTACTGCCCCTTCCCTTGCTTGTTCCCTGTTTGTATTCCCTTGCACTTAGACAGCGTAGGGACCGCCGCCAAGTTGTACCCCGTCGCCTAGGGCGGGTCGTTGCAAGTAGGCAGGGACAGGGCGGTGGGTAGATTAGGGCTCACTTGTTCCCTTCTCCTCCTTCCTGCCATAACATAATAACAAGCTGTACCTAGTCTACCATTTCTTCTACGCTGACGCTATCATGGACCCCCTTGAGACCCTGACCCAGCAGATGCAGGGCCTCTCCCTACAGGTCCAGGCCCTGGCTCAGAGGGTCAACCAGTCTGACGCTGCCTTAGTAGTACCCCTCACCTCACCTCTAGAACCCGACCTCAAGTTACCTGACCGGTTCTCAGGGGACCGTAAGACTTTTCTCTCCTTCCGGGAGAGTTGCAGACTTTATTTCCGCCTAAGACCTCACTCCTCAGGTTCCGAGAACCAGCGGGTGGGTATCATTATATCCCGACTCCAGGAAGGGCCCCAAGAGTGGGCCTTCTCCTTGGCTCCTGACGCCCCTGAACTTTCCTCCGTTGATCGTTTTTTCTCTGCCCTCGGACTCATTTACGACGAGACTGACAGGACTGCCTTGGCCGAGAGTCAGCTGGTGACCTTGCGTCAGGGTAGGAGACCTGTTGAGGAATACTGTTCTGATTTTAGAAAGTGGTGCGTAGCTTCTCGGTGGAACGACCCGGCCCTAAGGTGCCAGTTTAGGTTAGGATTATCCGACGCCCTGTAGGATCTGCTGGTTAGCTACCCCTCTTCTGACTCCCTAGACCAGGTTATGGCCCTAGTAGTACGACTTGACCGACGTCTCAGGGAACGTCAGCTTGAACGTTTCAATGTTTTCCCCTCTGACTTCCCTGCGATTCCCCCCGAGGTCCCGTCTCCTCGCTCTTCCACGGAGGACTCGGAGGTACCTATGCCACTCGGGGCCTCCATGTCCCCTCGACAACGTAGAGAGTTTCGCAGGAAGAATGGTCGATGCTTCTATTATGGGGACGACAAGCATCTACTGAACACCTGTCCCAGGCGCAAGAATAAGCAGCCGGAAAACCTCCGCGCCTAAGTGATCATCGGGGAGGTCACTTGTGCGCACAGGTATTTCCCGTTAATACGAAACGCAATAAAATTTTGCTTCCCTTTCAGGTCTCGTTTGCTGGCCGGTCTGCCACTGGCAGTGCCTTCGTGGATTCTGGCTCATCTGCTAATATCATGTCTGTGGAATTTGCTATGTCTCTAAAAATGCCTTTTATTGGTTTGCCTTATCCTGTCCCGGTAGTGGGTATCGACTCCACTCCTCTTGCTAATGGTTATTTTACTCAGCATACTCCTGTTTTTGAACTCCTTGTTGGCTCCATGCATTTGGAGCAGTGCTCTGTACTGGTGATGCAGGGATTATCGTCAGATCTGGTATTAGGTCTTCCCTGGTTGCAGCTGCATAATCCCACGTTTGATTGGAATACTGGGGAGCTAACCAAATGGGGTAGTGATTGCCTGATGTCATGTCTTTCGGTTAACTCTATTTCTCCCCGGGAGGAGGTAAACACGCTTCCTGAGTTTGTTCAGGACTTCGCTGATGTGTTTTCTAAGGAGGCCTCCGAGGTGTTGCCCCCTCATAGAGATTACGATTGCGCCATCGATTTGGTGCCTGGTGCCAAGCTTCCTAAGGGGAGGATATTTAATCTTTCATGTCCTGAACGTAAAGCTATGAGGGAGTATATCCAAGAATGCCTGGCCAAGGGTTTCATTCGCCCCTCGACTTCTCCTGTAGGTGCTGGCTTCTTCTTCGTGGGGAAAAAGGATGGTGGTCTTAGGCCGTGCATTTATTATCGGAACTTGAATAAGGTCACAGTAAGGAACCAGTATCCCCTTCCTTTGATTCCGGATCTTTTTAATCAGGTTCAGGGGGCCCAATGGTTCTCTAAGTTCGATCTACGGGGGGCGTATAACCTTATCCGCATCAAAGAGGGGGATGAGTGGAAAACTGCGTTCAACACGCCCGAAGGTCATTTCGAAAACCTAGTCATGCCCTTTGGGTTGTGTAATGCCCCTGCCGTCTTCCAGAATTTTATTAATGAAATTCTGAGAGATTACCTGGGGGTATTTCTTGTAGTGTACCTTGATGACATACTGGTGTTTTCCAAGGACTGGTCCTTCCACGTGGAGCATGTCAGGAAGGTCCTCCAGGTCCTCCGGGAAAATAATCTGTTTGCGAAGACCGAAAAAATGTGTGTTTGGGGTACAGGAGATACCATTTTTAGGGCAAATCCTCACTCCTCATGAATTCCGCATGGACCCTGCCAAGGTTCAGGCTGTGGCGGAATGGGTCCAACCTGCCTCCCTGAAGGCGTTACAGTGTTTTTTGGGGTTCGCTAACTATTACAGGAGATTTATTGCCAACTTCTCGGTCGTCGCTAAGCCTCTTACGGACCTCACTCGCAAGGGTGCTGATGTCCTCCATTGGCCCCCTGAGGCCGTCCAGGCTTTTGAGACCCTCAAGAAGTGCTTTATCTCGGCCCCCGTGCTGGTTCAGCCCAACCAAAGAGAGCCATTTATTGTGGAGGTTGACGCGTCCGAGGTGGGAGTGGGGGCCGTCTTGTCCCAGGGTACCAGCTCCCTCACCCATCTCCGCCCCTGTGCTTACTTCTCTAGGAAGTTTTCGCCCACGGAGAGTAACTATGATATTGGCAACCGCAAACTTTTAGCCATTAAATGGGCTTTTGAAGAGTGGCGTCACTTCCTGGAGGGGGCTAGGCACCAGGTAACGGTCCTTACTGACCACAAGAATCTGGTTTTCCTAGAATCTGCCCGGAGGCTTAATCCTAGACAAGCTCATTGGGCACTATTCTTTACCAGATTTAATTTCTTGGTTACCTATAGGGCTGGGTCCAAAAATATTAAGGCTGATGCACTGTCACGTAGTTTCATGGCCAATCCTCCTTCCGAGAAGGATCCTGCTTGTATTTTACCCCCTGGTATAATCGTTTCTGCCACTGATTCTGATTTAGCCTCTGACATCGCGGCTGATCAAGGTTCAGCTCCCGGGAACCTCCCTGGGGACAAACTGTTTGTCCCCCTGCAATACCGGCTAAGGGTACTCAGGGAAAACCATGACTCCGCACTATCTGGTCATCCTGGCATCTTGGGTACCAAACTCCTCATTACCAGAAACTATTGGTGGCCTGGGTTGCCTAAAGACGTTAGGGCTTACGTCGCCGCTTGTGAGGTCTGTGCTAGGTCCAAGACCCCCTAGGTCCCGACCTGCGGGCTTACTACATTCCTTGCCCATTCCCCAGAGACCTTGGACCCATATCTCCATGGATTTTATCACCGATTTGCCTCCATCCCAGGGCAAGTCGGTGGTGTGGGTGGTAGTAGACCGCTTCAGCAAGATGTGCCACTTTGTGCCCCTTAAGAAACTACCTAACGCCAAGACGTTAGCTTCTTTGTTTGTTAAACACATTCTGCGTCTCCATGGGGCCCCAGTCAATATCGTTTCTGACAGAGGGGTACAATTTGTTTCCTTATTTTGGAGAGCTTTTTGTAAAAAGTTGGAGATTGATCTGTCCTTCTCCTCCGCCTTCCATCCCGAAACTAATGGCCAAACGGAAAGGACTAACCA
This sequence comes from Rhinoderma darwinii, assembly GCF_050947455.1. Lineage (NCBI taxonomy): Eukaryota > Metazoa > Chordata > Amphibia > Anura > Rhinodermatidae > Rhinoderma > Rhinoderma darwinii. The sequence goes on from NC_134695.1 coordinate 27,872,507, forward strand.
ATCCCTGGAACAATATTTAAGGTGTTTCATCTCTGACTGTCAATTTGATTGGGTCTCATTCCTTCCCCTCGCCGAATTTTCCCTGAATAACCGGGTCAGTAACTCGTCAGGGGTCTCCCCGTTTTTCTGTAATTTCGGGTTAAATCCAAGGTTCTCCTCCGTTTCCCCTGGTTGTTCCAATAATCCCGAGGTAGAGGACGTTCATCGAGAACTGTGCACAGTCTGGGCCCAGGTTCAGAAGAACGTAGAGGCGTCCCAGAGCGTACAAAAGATTCAGGCTGATGGTAGACGTTCTGCTAACCCCCGGTTTGTCGTCGGGGATCTGGTGTGGTTGTCGTCGAGGAACTTGCGCCTTAAGGTCCCGTCCAGGAAGTTTTCTCCCCGATTTATTGGACCTTATAAGGTCATTGAAGTCCTCAACCCTGTATCCTTCCGTCTGGAGCTGCCCCCATCCTTTCGCATACACGACGTCTTCCATGCCTTCCTCCTTAAACGCTGCTCCCCGTCCTGGTCCCCCTCGAGGAAACCTCCTGTTCCCGTTCTCACCCCTGAGGGGGTGGAATTCGAGGTGGCCAAGATTGTGGACAGTAGGATGATCCAGGGCTCCCTCCAGTACCTGGTCCATTGGAGAGGATACGGGCCGGAGGAGAGGACTTGGGTACCTGCTCGAGATGTTCACGCTGGGGTATTGATCAGGAGGTTCCACCTTCTCTTCCCCACTAAACCGGGTCCTCTTAGTAAGGGTCCGGTGGCCCCTCATAAAAGGGGGAGTACTGTCAAGGATCTGCCAGGCACTACGTCTGTGGATACTCCCAGGATTAATCAGTCGACACCTGAGGCCAGACCTCTGAGACTGACACCGTCTCCCACCAATCAGGGTGGCAGGCAAAGGAGTGGGAGAGCCTATCGCGGCCTGGTCAGTCGGAGTTAGCTCCGCCCCCTGTCCATTTATACCTGCCGTTTTCTCTTCCTCTTTGCTTGTTATTCTTCTTGGATTCCTGGCCCCACTGCTGCCTTGCTCCAGCCTGCTTCTGCCGTGCTTCTGCCTTGCTTCAGTTCCGTTTATCCTGCTTCGCTCTGCCCCTGGCTTGCTTCCTGCTCCGTGCTCCCGTTTGTATACTCCACTACATCCGGATCCTGACTGGCTCATTCACCGCTCCGTTTCCTCGCGGCGTTACGTGGGCTACTGCCCCTTCCCTTGCTTGTTCCCTGTTTGTATTCCCTTGCACTTAGACAGCGTAGGGACCGCCGCCAAGTTGTACCCCCTCGCCTAGGGCGGGTCATTGCAAGTAGGCAGGGACAGGGCGGTGGGTAGATTAGGGCTCACTTGTTCCCTTCTCCTCCTTCCTGCCATAACAGTATGTCTGTGTGGTGGTATATCTTAATCTACTCTGCTGATCTGACGACACATCGGAAGCATGTTCGCCAAGTCCTGTCGCGGTTAAAGGGGAACAACCTCTAAGCCAAATTGGAAAAATGCGTGTTCAAAAATAAATCCTTGCCCTTCCTGGGGTTTATCATTTCCGATCAGGGACTCCAGATGGATCCTCAAAAAGTAAAGTCTGTCCTGAAGTGGCCTCGTCCTCAAGGTCTCGGTGCCGTACAGAGGTTCCTGGGATTTGTGAATTTCTATTGCCAGTTTATCCATAAAAGGTCCTTTACATCTGCCCCCGTTCTTCATCATCCAGATGTTTCCTGGCAGTTCTCATTGCAGGTTGATGCCTCTTCCGTTGGTGCTGGAGCACTTCTCATTGGAGACCGTGAGCTTTTGGCCATCAAATTGGCCCTCGAGGAGTGGAGGCATTTATTAGAAGGTTCTACACATCCAGTAGTCATCTGAACTGTTCTCAAGAACCTAACCTACTTACAGTCGGCACAATGTCTTGACATATGTCAAGCTAGGTGGTCACTTTTCTTTGTCAGATTCAATTTCCAACTTTATTTCCGTCCAGCCAACAAAAATGTTAAAGCTGATGCTGATGCTGATCTTTTGAAACAGATGACCTGTATTATTCCGGTATACCCTCTGCAGATCAAAGACATTCCGCCTGGGAAATGTTTTGTTCGTCCTACAGACAGAGAATTCTTGCCTGGGGTCACAACTCTAAGTTGGCAGGTCACTCGGGCATTCGTAAAACTCGTGATTTTATCTTTCATCATTAATGGTGGCCCACGCTACCCAAAGATGTTTTGGACTACTTTTCTTCTTGTACCAAGTGTGGCCAAAATAAAATTTCTAATTCCAAACCTGCGGGCCTACTCCAATCTCTGCCAGTTTCAAGCAGCCCCTAGCAACACATTGCCATGGATTTCATTACTGATCCTCCTTCCTCTGATTGTTGCACCACTATTTGGGTTATTGTTGAGCGTTTCTCCAAAATGACACATTTTGTTTCTCTGTCCAGCCTCCATGCTCCTCGCTTGGCAAGTCTATTTGTTCAGCATGTCTTTCGTTTGCACGGCTTGCCACTGCATATTGTGTCTGACTGGGGTGTCCAATTCACATCCATATTCTGGAGAGCCCTGTGTAAACTTCTGGACGTGAAATTGGACTTTAGATCCGCGTACCATCCGCAATCCAAAATCAAAGTCGAGCGAACTAAAGAGTAACTAAATGTTTGACAAACTTCTGACATGTCATAGTGACATGTCAGAAGTTTTATCTGTTGGGGGTCCGAGCACTGAGACCCCCACCAATCGTTAAAACGAAGCCGCAGAAGTAATTGAATGAGCGCTCAGACGCTTTGTGTCTGTTCTGCTTTTTCTGGGAATCAATGTATCGGAGTACGGGCTCAATAGAAAGTCTATGAGCCCATACACTGATACATCGGCTTTCCAAAAAAAGCCGAACAAAAAACGCAGCAGCTGAGTGCTCACACGAGCGCTTCTGCCGCTTTGTTTTAGTGATTGATGGGGGTCTAAGTGCTCGCACCCCACCAATAAAAAGAGAGGTAGGGCTACCCAAAAACGTTTGAATCAACCTTTCATTAGTGAACCTGCTATTGATGCATTCATTAATATTGTTAAACAGCGTATACGGACCTTAAGAGAGAGTGACGATGTTTTTTCAGATATTACTCTCAAGTTTTGCCTCAAGGATCGGCTGAAGTTATATATATATATATATACACTGCTCTCATGTTCTACTGAATGGATCTTATTCCAAAAAAATTTCATATGTTATATTTGTCCATGATTTGCCTTTAAATTAGTATCATCCCTTTGGTGATGAAGTGGCTTTATATTTGTACACTATGAATCATATTTATTCCAATATCTTCAATCTCTGTCTCTATATTTTGATAGAGTTTACAGGGATCTATTATTTATCATATATTATCATAGTGACATAGTATTTACTTATAGCTTACTCCAAGTCGCAGGGGTGCTCTATATACTATATATTGCTATCTGTATGGCCTACTATATTTGCATATATACACTAGCAGAGTTATGAGAGGACAAGATGGACTTGTAACGTATAAGGTAGAATTGCCCCTTTCCAAAATGGCGCTGAGTATCGTCAGTGAGTTTCACGCATGCGCGAACTGACGATATGCTCTGTGACTCATATCCCAAATTGAGAGGATCTGACGCCATCTACATGAAACACGAAAGGGTGAATGGCCCTCTTTCAAAATGGCGATTATCGCTATGAGTGGGCCATGCGCCTGCGCGAAACGACGCGCTGTGCTATGACTCACATCAACAGGTGATAGGATCACGTAATTTTTAGACCTGCGTAGTAGAGAGTGTAAAACGCCATCAGCCGATCCAGCGAGGGTAAGATGTTTTTAATTTACATTTTATAATACACACCTGTCTTTGACATTGTTCACATGTCACTATACACATGTAGCCCATCTGATTGATTGGCCTTATTATAGTAAATATGCTATTTATATTAAGCACATGTAATGTTTTATATATATTTCCCTATGTATGTATTGCTATATCCATTAGGGATCCTATTGACACAATATTATATATATTTGCTGTATCATCTCTTCACGATTTTATTATATGTATGTAATTGGCTTTATAATTTTGTACTGCATATATATGTGCTTTGAGTGTCACACTGTTATGCTTGAGAAAGGCTCACACCGAGCTGAAACGTTGCACACACGTGGAATAAAAGGATCTCTATCCAAATATTTGGTAGTGCTGCCTCATCTTCTTTTTGTCTTTATTTACAATAGAACCATACAGTGTGACCCTGATTATAATAGCAACATACACTGTGTCACACACACACACACACACACACACACACACAGTGCTCCATGTATATAGTGCCCCCATAGAGCCCCCTGTAGACAGTGCCCCACATAAATAGTGCCCCCCTATAGAGCCTTCTGTAGATACTGCCCCCATAGAGCCCCTGTAGATATTGCCCCCTGTAGATAGTGCCCCACATACAGCCACCTGTAGATAGTGCCCCACATACAGCCCCCTGTAGATAGTGCCCCACATATAGCCTTCCCTGTAGGTAGTGCTCCACATATAGCCCCCACATATAGCTCCCTGTAGATAGTGCTCCACATATAGCACCCAGATATAGCCCCCCTGTAGATAGTGCTCCACATATAGCCCCCACATATAGCCCCCTGTAGATAGTGCTCCACATATAGCCCCTCATACTTTTAACAGAAAAAATAAAACTTTACATACTCAACTATACCAATTTCCACGCCGTCCTCTTGCAATGCAGAGCTGCTCTCTTCTGAGCAAGTCTGCTGGGGCTGAAAGACGCAAGCGGCACGATGATATCATCACGCCGCTTGTCTTGTTAAAAGGCACTGGGTGGCAGGGAAAGTTAATCTGCCCAGCCAATCAACATCTTTCAATGACGCAAGCGGCGCGATGACTTCATTGCGCCGCTTACGTTATTGAAAGCCGCTGATAAGCGGGGCACGGAAGGTGCTTTGCCATTCAGCGCTTATGCATGTAATTGTATCTGCATCCTATAGACACAGGTACAGTTATAGTGTAGGAGGGGTGGCAGTAGCTGGTTTCAGTGGCGCCGCCACCCCTTCAGAGAGGCAGCAGGCCACCGCCTGAGGCGAGATGCTCCTCTCACCTCATAAACGGTATGTCCTGCTCTAAACTGCAAACCTGTTTAACCCATTCTATACAACACTCAGTGGCGTAGCCATAGGGGTCACAGCAGTCACATTTGCCCGAGTTGTTTTGCTCTGGATAGATACTGTTACATAGTGGGCTAATGGACCTTTGATGACATCATGGCCATGAGACCCCACCCACCAATCAGGTCCTTCTACCACAGTGAAGAAGCAGACTAGCTGCAGGAGAGAAGGCCCACCCACCAGTCAGCTCCTTGTACAGAGACCCAGGCTAGTGAGTGCTTCTCCAAACCCCCCTCCCTTCATCACTCCCTCCCTTCATCACACCATCACTCCCTCCCTTCATCACTCCTTCCATCCCTACTTCACTTGTTTCTCCTGAGCCCTCTTGATGAGTATGTTAACTTTTTTTTTATTCATTGTGCTTTTTTGCCGCAATTTTTGTGATTGCTGCAAAAAGGGACCGGTTTTGCCGCTGTCATAAAAAATGCAGCCAAACTGTGCCAATTGTAAGACAATGAAAATTGCTCCAAGAAAAGATAAGCGTTATGGCACCGAACCGGTGGGTTCATCAGGTAATTGGTTACAGTCCGATGCCGTAAAGCTCAGTATTTATCAATAAATTAATCAATTTAAATTAATCCACGGACTACTGGCTTCATCCTGCAGCGGTTATCATACCTAGTTTTTTTTGCTACTTCTGATATTACCATACGGGCGTGCAAATCCCCAGCAAAATCTGCAGAAAAGTTTTTATGAACTAGCCCTACGGCCCTGTTCACATGTGTCGGAATTGATGCAGATTTTGGCACGTGTTCCACACTGAAATACGCGTAGAATCTGATGACAATCCGCATTTCATGCATGTGAATAGGGTTTTCTATAACCCGGACAGGAGAGGGGCCCAAGCTGAACTTTTGCACCAGGGCCCATGAGCTATTAGCTATGCCTCTGACAACACTGGCAGTGTAAATTTCCAGAAATATCTGCCTGAATTATTGTGTTGGCCCACCTCCCTAGTTTACAAATGCTATCCTGAAAAACGCACACCAGCTTAGCAAGCATGTAGAGCTGTTTAGAAGTATGGTTTAACACACTACGCTTGGCAATATGCACTTTGTCATAGGGATCATCCTGTTCTAAGAGTGATTCCCATAAAATCTCAGCAGATTCAGAAGTGTTCAGTATTACAGGGTAAAACATACTGCATTTACTTAACTTTTTAAAAGTCACATGTCCAGCTTTCTCACTCATTGTTACCCTGCCATACGTGCTACTTCTATGAGTGGTGTCTACTTGTTTCTGCTTGGGAAAGATCCTGGTTTTTTTTCTTCTCCAACCAGAATGATTCTACCAAAGGACTGAGAAAACAAAATCTTAAGAAGGTTTTGTTAGAAAGCAAAGGATGTAACCAGTATTCTAGGAACTTAACTTACATGTTTAATTCACTATAATTAATCACACTCACACTAGGCCTCAGCTGAAACTGTGCTACCTGTCCGAACCTCGCAGGTCTAATAACTAAAGTTCACAGTATAGCAACCATTTCAGCGCTATATCCTAATAAAGAGTAATTAAAACAGATTGGATTTGGCTCGCCAATGTGAAAGTAAACTTTTGTCCCTATTTTGTGCCTTTACTCCATTCCTATTCATACACACTGTAGTCCTTCACACACCATGGGAGTAACATACAACCCTCGCAGATACTTAAATATCCAAAAATACTTAACTTGTAGCATAGAGTTCACAAAGCAATATTCATTACATCAAGATACAATACATTACATAGAAAACACAACCACACACAGCCGCCTCCTTTTCCTACATTCTATGGGTATTAGCATATGTGGCCAGTAATGTGTATGTATATATAATATACTAGTCCTTCTCAATGAATTAGAATATCATCATAAAGTTAATTTGTTTCACTAATTCAATTCAAAAAGTTAAATATTATATAGATGAATTACACACGTTTCAATGCCATTACCATTTACTTTGCTTTCATGCTATTCCTTAGTGCTCGTGCGCTGCCCGCGCTCAAAAGAGCGAGCAGCACATGAGCACAGAGGAATAGCATGGAAGGGAAGTAAATGGTACCAGCATTGAAACATAAGCAGAGAATGAACATTGAGGAGACTGTGGACCAATAGAATGCCTCAAACACGTGTCTACGTCAGAAGTCCCGGGTTTGAAGCATCCTATTGGATCACAGCCTCCTCAATGTCAGGGGCCGTTCATTCTCTGCTTATGCTTCAAAGCCGGCAACATTTACTTTGCTTTCAGGATATTCCTAAGTGCTCATGCGCTGCCCAAAATTTAGTCTCTCCGAAAATTTGAATATTAAATTAGTCCAATTTTAATATAATGTTGGCCAACTAAAAGTATGTACAGTATATGCACTCAATACTTGGCCGGGGCTCCTTTTGCATGAATTACTGCATCAATGCGGCGTGGCATGGAGGCGATCAGCCTGAGGGGCTATGGAAGCCCAGGTTGCTTTGATAGCGGCCTTCAGCTCATCTGCATTGTTGGGTCTGCTGTCTTTCATCTTCCTCTTGACAATACCCCATCGATTCTCTATGGGGTTTAGGTCAGGGGAGTTTGCTGGCCAATCAAGCACAGTGATACTGTGGTTATTAAACCAGGTATTGGTACTTTTGGCAGTGTGGGCAGGTGCCAAGTCCTGCTGGAAAATGGAATCAGTATCTCCATTAAGCTTGTCAGCGGCTGCATTGAACCTGCACTTGATATAACACAGTGCACCAACACCAGCAGAGGACATGGCTCCCCACAGCATCACTGACTGTGGAAACTTCACAATGGACTGCAAGCAATTTGGATTGAGTGCCTCTCCACTCTTCCTCCAGACTCTGGGACCTTGATTTCCAAATGAAATGCAAAATTTACTTTCATCTGAAAATAGGACTTTGGACCACTGGGCAACAGATCAGTCTTTTTCTCCTTACCCCAGGTAAGATTCTTGTAGCCCATGTTCTGGATACGTCTGTGTGTGGTGGCTCTTGAAGCACTGGCTCCAGCCGCAGGCCACTCCTTGTGAATTTCCCCCAGATTTTTGAAAGGCCTTTCCTTGACAATCCTTTCAAGGCTGCGGTTATCCCTGATGCTTGTGTACCTTTTTCTACAACACTTTTTCCTTCCTCTCAACTTTCCATTATTATGCTTGGATACAGCACTCTGTAAACAGCCAGCTTCCTTAGCAATGTCCTTTTGTGGCTTACCCTCCTTGTGGAGGATGTCAATAACTGTCTGCTGGACAACTGTCAAGTCAGCAGTCTTCCCCATGATTGTGTAGCCTACTGAAGCAGACTGTTGGACCATTTAAAGGCTTAGGAAACCTTTGCAGGTATTTTGTGTTGATTGGCTGACTAGAGTGTGACACCATGAGTCTACAAACTTGAACTTTTAACCCAATATTCTAATTTTCTGAGAGACTAAATTTTGGGTTTTCATTAACTGTTAGCCATATTCATCAACATTAAAAGAAAAAAAAAATGCTGGAAAAAGATCACTCTGTGTGTAGTGAATCTATATAATATGAGTTTCACTTTTTGAATTGAATTATTGAAATAAATAAACTTTTTGATGATATTCTAATTAATTGAAAAGAACTAGTATATCCAGATCCCAACCCTTTATGGTCTCCTGGAACAACACTTGTAACCAAAGCCACATCCAGCTGACCATTAGTACATGTATATATAGAGACTCATGCATAAATAACATATATAATCTCCTACAATATCTATATGTACACATATAAAGTCTGATGTAATATTATTATACTTAGATTTATATACACAGAAAGCACACATATAATATAATTTAGCCTGTTCCTGATGTAAGTGCGGTTCGTCCAGAGGAGGCAGGAAAAGAGAGTGGGCGAGCCCAGAACTTCACATGACCTAATTGTTCCTATCTCTGCATTGACTCCGCCCATTCCATTGGCTCCGCCTTAAGATCACGCATTTACCTTCCAAAGTACATCTGTACATTGAAAGTACATGCCCAGTATGCCCAGCTGCCTCCACATCTAGTTTATAATGGCTCATTCCTGTACGGAGGACCATTGAAATGCTAAAAATGCAGTAGATGAGAATCTATGACCAAATGGCCTCAGGGAACTGAATAATATGCGTATATACTATCTCCATTTACCAGGTATATTTTATGTGGTTATAGGACAGAGTGTCTGGATGGGAACAATATTATCCTTTAACACTCTGTTAATTAGAAAACCTGTATAGTTCTATCTATAGTGCTCAGGGACACCATCATGGTGTTATGTTACATTTTATGCCATACTTCATCTGTAATCTCACCAAGGTCCCTAGACCCTTTATGGATGCATAATCCATTTGTTTCTTGGTCAGAAAAAAGACCACGGCGCCACATAGCGTAACTCAGTAGGGTAAACTGATGGAGTGAATAAATACCATGCTCACCAGAAAGCTTTAGGGTAAAAGCGGTTAAACCACGAGTGCTGCTGCCAGATCCAAAACCGGTTGCCGAAGGTAACCGCTGATTGGTAGTAGGTTAGTGGAGAGAAAAACGGATCTATCTCGGCGCTGCTAGGTGGTATAAGACGAGGGAGAAACAAGTAGTCTCTTGTGATATTGCTGAAACTTTTTATTGCAGTAGCAACGCGTTTCGACGCCGAACTGGCGTCTTCATCAGGCATAAAAAATGTTTAAAACAGGACAGTATATATACACACACACCACTGAGTGGTGATTGGCCCAATTCAGATGAGGCAGAGATTGACATGTAAAAAAAAAACCGCCAAAAACACTTTGGGGGTCAAAGTTCAAATTAAATAGGCAAATAACAAAGAAAACAATGTGCACTGAGGTTAAGGTGATAACCATAAAAAAATTATATAATAATGCTAGAAACAAACATAGTTAAAATGTATAACGGAGAATAAGTCGAAAGAGAACAGCGTGTCACATCTGGATTTCGGAACTAATGAAAGATCGGCTTTTTATTAAAAAAGTGTATATATATAGAAGAAGTATCTAAAACAGTGGTAAAGCGCCAAGGAGGAGTGTTTATTTTTATTTTTATTATTTGCTTTTTACTTTTAAAACATCTCGGGAGAGTCTGTCAGTTTCGGATTTTTATTGTGTAGAACGTTGTCAAGGGGACCATGTAAACTACGGTGGCCGGTGGGGACCAAAATTGGAAAGCATGAGGTGGAACGCATGTGGTGGAACGCACGGTGGCCCGCATGATGACCCGCATATTCGGCAGGTTAGTGTGGACGACATCGGAGAAAAACGAAAGGCTGGGGATAACCAGGTAGGGAAATACATCGTATGACATTAGTATGTGTGTACATGGGGGGTGTGTTGTTTTGACTTAAAATGTCCGGGTTTTGAATATCGGGAACGTGGTTAGTAGTATTTCCAGGCAAGTTAGCTATAGAAACGTGGAGTCTAGATGCTATTGGTATAGTTAATCCAAGCTTGATTCCGAAATATCATTTAGGCCCCTTGGATATAGTGTGTCCATTTTAAAAATCCAATAATTTTCCCGTTGTTTCAGTTTGTTGAACCTATTTGGGACATCAGGAGGGATATGTTCTATAGGGGTGATGCTGATTAAATTAAATTGACATTTATGTATCTGGGCAAAGTGCCGAGACACACTATGTTTCACGAAACCTGTGTTAACGTTAAAGCGGTGGTTATTGACCCGGGTTCTCAAGCATTGAGTGGTTCTGCCAATATATTGTAGTTTGCACGGGCATTCAATAAGGTAAATCACATAGGAACTCCCACAGTTAAGGAGTGTTCTAATGGGGAAAGATTCATTGGTTACCGTGGATGTATATGTGTGTTTTTTATTACAGATGATGTTGCAACATAGGCAACGGGAATGACCACATTTGTAGGATCCTTTCAGATCGGACATAAAATGCGTGTTGGATGACGATTGTTTTTTGATCCTACTGGGGGCTAGAATATTTTTAAGATTTAGGGACCGCCTAAAGGTGATGTTGGGTTTAACCGGGATCAGGTCTTTTAGAAAGGGGTCGCTCTTAATAATGTGCCAGTGTTTGCCCAGAATTGTCCTGATAATTCTGTTTCCTTTATTAAACGTTGTAATGAAATTGGTTTTGAAATTATTAGCAGGTAATGTTTTTTTGAGGGACGGATTTAGGCAGGAGTGTTGTGTTAATTCAGTGGCTTTTGTTCTTGCGCCTTCTATTAATTTCGGGGGAAAGTGTTTATCGATAAACCGTTTTTCCAGAACATTACATTCCTTTTGATAAAGTTTCTCTGTACTGCAGTTTTTCCTGATCCTCCTAAACTGTCCAAAAGGTATGTTTAGGAGCCACGGGCGATAATGGGCGCTTCTGAAATCAATGTAGCTGTTGACATCAACCTGTTTGAAATGGGTTTGTGTGATGAATTGGTTGTTAATTTTATCATGGCTGAGGGTAAGGTCGAGGAAGTCAATGGAAACTGGGGAAAATGTGTGTGTGAAGGTTAGTTCGAAGGTGTTGCTGTTGAGGTTTTCAATGAATTGAGAAGCTTCCTCGTTGTTTCCTTTCCAGATTATGAATAAATCGTCTATATAACGCCTGTAAAGTAAAATGTTATTCTTGAACTGATGTGGGCTATGGATATATGTATTTTCGAAGGCACCCATGTAGAGGTTTGCATAGGCTGGTGCAAACCGAGTGCCCATGGCACAACCTTTTACTTGATTGTAAAATTTATTATTAAAACTGAACGTATTATGGTAGAGAATGAATCTGATACAGTTGATAATAAATTGGACTTGTGATTCAGGGATTGTAGTGTTGGATGATAAGAAGGATTCTGTTACTTCAATGCCTTTATTATGTGGTATGTTACTGTACAGTGAGGTGACGTCGGCTGTCAAAAAACTGATTTGGGATGTGAGAGGATCAAAGTTGAGGTCATTCAGGTCTCTGATTAATTGCGCTGAGTCTTTGAGGTATGATGGCAGATTGAGTACTAGTGGTTGCAGGTGAAGATCGACAAAATGGGACAGGTTACTGGTGAGAGAGCCAATTCCAGATATAATCGGACGTCCTGGGGGGTCAGTAAGTGACTTATGAATTTTGGGTAAGTGATAAATGAAAGGCATGTTTGGAAAAGGAACGGACAGAAAAGCTTTTTCTTTTTTAGTGATGAGACCATCGGTGTCGGCATTATCTATGAGGTTTTTGTATTCTGATATGTACGTGGATAATGGATTAGAGGCAAGTATATGGTAGAATGAGGTGTCACTTAGAATTCTTGTGGTTTCGTGGAGATAATTTGTTTTATCTTGGATCACTATGCCTCCTCCCTTATCAGCCGGACGGATGACAATGTCGGCATTTTTTTGGAGAGTTTTCAATGCTTTTCTTTCATTAGGGGTTAGATTATCAGGATGGTATGTCGGTGTTTCAATAGATCTGAAATCATTATTGACAAGGGTGGAAAAAGTTTCCAAAAGGGGACCCTGGTGGTGAGTTGGATAGAATGTTGACTTAGGGTGAACGTCTACCGGGATAGCATTGGTAACTGAACTGTTTAGGGGTTGTTCAGGAACAACGACGGGAGTGGAAATATGCTTAGCCATAGCAAAATGTCTTGTCAAAGTTAATTTACGTATGAATCTATTGAGGTCCATGAACAGTTCAAATGAATTGATTGAAGATGTTGGGCAAAATGATAGGCCTTTGCTAAGTAGGCTGTGTTCATGAGAATTCAAAACATATGAGGATATGTTGAATATTTTGGTTAATCCTGGTGGGGGACAAGGTTCCTCTTTTTCCTGAGGGAGGGTTTGTTTGTTTCTGTTTCTATTTTTTCCTCCTCTCCGTCCTCTAGGTCTGTAGCCAACTTTCTTTTGCTGGAGATTTTGTGTAGCATGGAAAATAGGTTGGTAATTGTTTGTGCTTTCGGGCTCCTGATGAAAGGCATTAATGATTCCTCGCTCATGATTGTGGGAGTTAGAGGGGGGCCGACTAGTTGTGAGGGAAGGCCTAAAAAAGATGTTGCAGTATATGTGTAGTCAAGGGCAGAGGTGGCTAAGTCTGTCTCAGTAAACGTGGTGGTATGTCTATGAGATGGATCTGGGTTACCTGGAGGCTGATGAAATATGATGACGGGTGAACCTGAATTAGGGGGCTGGGGAGAATTGTGGGTAGATAATTGTAATAGGGAGGAATTACTGTCGTCCATTGTATCATTGAGGGAAAATATAGGGGAATTGCTGGTGGGGGGCAATTCCATTGGTTCAGTGGTGGAAATGAGTCTAGATAGATGAAGGTCTAGATCAGAGGATTTGAATGCATTAATGGGTATCTGCGGAGTTGGGACACCTTTTGGACGGGAAATATTACTTGCAGTATTGGGAATAGTGTTCTTGGTCAAAACGTTGGGGACGTCAGTCAAGGGATATTTTAAATTCCCACAGGTATCATGAATATTCAATTGGGGGGTTGTCCCAATGTTGGTGGGTCTAGTTTTGGAACTATTCCTAAAGGATCTGCTATATGTAAAATTTTTCTCTCGAGGGGTAACAGGAATGGCCTGAATGAATTTATTCCCTTTCGGAAAAACAATAGATTCGGGCAGGGTGGAATTTGTCTGAACACTAGGGAGGGAAGCAGGTCTCCATTCACCGGATGGGTTACGACTGTAATCGGCACGATCTCTCAGTAGTTTCTTTGCTTTTTTAGAAATGAGTTCTTTCTCAAAGGTGGTTAGCCTATTATTGGTGGATTTCTCTAGTTTGTAGAAATCACTATGGTCTTCAAAACATAGTAGTTGTTCTTTGATCAACGTGATTTCAGAGCTATATTTGGTGCTAAGGGAGGTACGTTTGTTATGTAACCTTTCTAAGTAACCTGAATGACATGAGACGGTGAAATTATTCCAGTCAGTGCTGAAAATGGTGTCGTCGGGATACGGGTTGGAAGTCAAGATCCTCAGACCTCTAGGTGCAATGTTTTCAGAAATATACAACAGTAAAAATCGACAGTCAATGCTCTGTAGAGCTTCCTTTTTCAAGACATCTTCTAGGGATAGATAGAGGTCAGTCATTCTCTGGGTTTCTACCGCAGAAGGGTTCGTACTCACTATGTGAGAAGATCCAGGTAGAGCATCGTTTCCAATGGATTCCAAAATAAGCCGTTCCCGTAGTGAATTCCTGTTGGTGACGAAATCCAGCATAGTTCTTGGAGGAATCAGGTGTTTAGAGGGGTAAACGAGTAGTAGTAGAGATGATACTGTAGATGAAGTCCTGGTCGCTCTCAAAAGTTTATGCGGCTGCCAGTGCAGGAGGGAAATCCAACAACCAGTGGGTGGGAGGGTAATCTCGCCCAGGTAGAAGTGCTCCTGTAATCGGGATGTCAGCTACGGAGGGAGCCGATAGAAACCGATCTAAATGCGGGGTATAGAAAAAAGACCACGGCGCCACATAGCGTAACTCAGTAGGGTAAACTGATGGAGTGAATAAATACCATGCTCACCAGAAAGCTTTAGGGTAAAAGCGGTTAAACCACGAGTGCTGCTGCCAGATCCAAAACCGGTTGCTGAAGGTAACCGCTGATTGGTAGTAGGTTAGTGGAGAGAAAAACGGATCTATCTCGGCGCTGCTAGGTGGTATAAGACGAGGGAGAAACAAGTAGTCTCTTGTGATATTGCTGAAACTTTTTATTGCAGTAGCAACGCGTTTCGACGCCGAACTGGCGTCTTCATCAGGCATAAAAAATGTTTAAAACAGGACAGTATATATACACACACACCACTGAGTGGTGATTGGCCCAATTCAGATGAGGCAGAGATTGACATGTAAAAAAATCACAAGTCCAATTTATTATCAACTGTATCAGATTCATTCTCTACCATAATACGTTCAGTTTTAATAATAAATTTTACAATCAAGTAAAAGGTTGTGCCATGGGCACTCGGTTTGCACCAGCCTATGCAAACCTCTACATGGGTGCCTTCGAAAATACATATATCCATAGCCCACATCAGTTCAAGAATAACATTTTACTTTACAGGCGTTATATAGACGATTTATTCATAATCTGGAAAGGAAACAACGAGGAAGCTTCTCAATTCATTGAAAACCTCAACAGCAACACCTTCGAACTAACCTTCACACACACATTTTCCCCAGTTTCCATTGACTTCCTCGACCTTACCCTCAGCCATGATAAAATTAACAACCAATTCATCACACAAACCCATTTCAAACAGGTTGATGTCAACAGCTACATTGATTTCAGAAGCGCCCATTATCGCCCGTGGCTCCTAAACATACCTTTTGGACAGTTTAGGAGGATCAGGAAAAACTGCAGTACAGAGAAACTTTATCAAAAGGAATGTAATGTTCTGGAAAAACGGTTTATCGATAAACACTTTCCCCCGAAATTAATAGAAGGCGCAAGAACAAAAGCCACTGAATTAACACAACACTCCTGCCTAAATCCGTCCCTCAAAAAAACATTACCTGCTAATAATTTCAAAACCAATTTCATTACAACGTTTAATAAAGGAAACAGAATTATCAGGACAATTCTGGGCAAACACTGGCACATTATTAAGAGCGACCCCTTTCTAAAAGACCTGATCCCGGTTAAACCCAACATCACCTTTAGGCGGTCCCTAAATCTTAAAAATATTCTAGCCCCCAGTAGGATCAAAAAACAATCGTCATCCAACACGCATTTTATGTCCGATCTGAAAGGATCCTACAAATGTGGTCATTCCCGTTGCCTATGTTGCAACATCATCTGTAATAAAAAACACACATATACATCCACGGTAACCAATGAATCTTTCCCCATTAGAACACTCCTTAACTGTGGGAGTTCCTATGTGATTTACCTTATTGAATGCCCGTGCAAACTACAATATATTGGCAGAACCACTCAATGCTTGAGAACCCGGGTCAATAACCACCGCTTTAACGTTAACACAGGTTTCGTGAAACATAGTGTGTCTCGGCACTTTGCCCAGATACATAAATGTCAATTTAATTTAATCAGCATCACCCCTATAGAACATATCCCTCCTGATGTCCCAAATAGGTTCAACAAACTGAAACAACGGGAAAATTATTGGATTTTTAAAATGGACACACTATATCCAAGGGGCCTAAATGATATTTCGGAATCAAGCTTGGATTAACTATACCAATAGCATCTAGACTCCACGTTTCTATAGCTAACTTGCCTGGAAATACTACTAACCACGTTCCCGATATTCAAAACCCGGACATTTTAAGTCAAAACAACACACCCCCCATGTACACACATACTAATGTCATACGATGTATTTCCCTACCTGGTTATCCCCAGCCTTTCGTTTTTCTCCGATGTCGTCCACACTAACCTGCCGAATATGCGGGTCATCATGCGGGCCACCGTGCGTTCCACCACATGCGTTCCACCTCATGCTTTCCAATTTTGGTCCCCACCGGCCACCGTAGTTTACATGGTCCCCTTGACAACGTTCTACACAATAAAAATCCGAAACTGACAGACTCTCCCGAGATGTTTTAAAAGTAAAAAGCAAATAATAAAAATAAAAATAAACACTCCTCCTTGGCGCTTTACCACTGTTTTAGATACTTCTTCTATATATATACACTTTTTTAATAAAAAGCCGATCTTTCATTAGTTCCGAAATCCAGATGTGACACGCTGTTCTCTTTCGACTTATTCTCCGTTATACATTTTAACTATGTTTGTTTCTAGCATTATTATATAATTTTTTTATGGTTATCACCTTAACCTCAGTGCACATTGTTTTCTTTGTTATTTGCCTATTTAATTTGAACTTTGACCCCCAAAGAGTTTTTGGCGGTTTTTTTTTTACATGTCAATCTCTGCCTCATCTGAATTGGGCCAATCACCACTCAGTGGTGTGTGTGTATATATACTGTCCTGTTTTAAACATTTTTTATGCCTGATGAAGACGCCAGTTCGGCGTCGAAACGCGTTGCTACTGCAATAAAAAGTTTCAGCAATATCACAAGAGACTACTTGTTTCTCCCTCGTCTTATACCACCTAGCAGCGCCGAGATAGATCCGTTTTTCTCTCCACTAACCTACTACCAATCAGCGGTTACCTTCGGCAACCGGTTTTGGATCTGGCAGCAGCACTCGTGGTTTAACCGCTTTTACCCTAAAGCTTTCTGGTGAGCATGGTATTTATTCACTCCATCAGTTTACCCTACTGAGTTACGCTATGTGGCGCCGTGGTCTTTTTTCTAAACCCCGCATTTAGATCGGTTTCTATCGGCTCCCTCCGTAGCTGACATCCCGATTACAGGAGCACTTCTACCTGGGCGAGATTACCCTCCCACCCACTGGTTGTTGGATTTCCCTCCTGCACTGGCAGCCGCATAAACTTTTGAGAGCGACCAGGACTTCATCTACAGTATCATCTCTACTACTACTCGTTTACCCCTCTAAACACCTGATTCCTCCAAGAACTATGCTGGATTTCGTCACCAACAGGAATTCACTACGGGAACGGCTTATTTTGGAATCCATTGGAAACGATGCTCTACCTGGATCTTCTCACATAGTGAGTACGAACCCTTCTGCGGTAGAAACCCAGAGAATGACTGACCTCTATCTATCCCTAGAAGATGTCTTGAAAAAGGAAGCTCTACAGAGCATTGACTGTCGATTTTTACTGTTGTATATTTCTGAAAACATTGCACCTAGAGGTCTGAGGATCTTGACTTCCAACCCGTATCCCGACGACACCATTTTCAGCACTGACTGGAATAATTTCACCGTCTCATGTCATTCAGGTTACTTAGAAAGGTTACATAACAAACGTACCTCCCTTAGCACCAAATATAGCTCTGAAATCACGTTGATCAAAGAACAACTACTATGTTTTGAAGACCATAGTGATTTCTACAAACTAGAGAAATCCACCAATAATAGGCTAACCACCTTTGAGAAAGAACTCATTTCTAAAAAAGCAAAGAAACTACTGAGAGATCGTGCCGATTACAGTCGTAACCCATCCGGTGAATGGAGACCTGCTTCCCTCCCTAGTGTTCAGACAAATTCCACCCTGCCCGAATCTATTGTTTTTCCGAAAGGGAATAAATTCATTCAGGCCATTCCTGTTACCCCTCGAGAGAAAAATTTTACATATAGCAGATCCTTTAGGAATAGTTCCAAAACTAGACCCACCAACATTGGGACAACCCCCCAATTGAATATTCATGATACCTGTGGGAATTTAAAATATCCCTTGACTGACGTCCCCAACGTTTTGACCAAGAACACTATTCCCAATACTGCAAGTAATATTTCCCGTCCAAAAGGTGTCCCAACTCCGCAGATACCCATTAATGCATTCAAATCCTCTGATCTAGACCTTCATCTATCTAGACTCATTTCCACCACTGAACCAATGGAATTGCCCCCCACCAGCAATTCCCCTATATTTTCCCTCAATGATACAATGGACGACAGTAATTCCTCCCTATTACAATTATCTACCCACAATTCTCCCCAGCCCCCTAATTCAGGTTCACCCGTCATCATATTTCATCAGCCTCCAGGTAACCCAGATCCATCTCATAGACATACCACCACGTTTACTGAGACAGACTTAGCCACCTCTGCCCTTGACTACACATATACTGCAACATCTTTTTTAGGCCTTCCCTCACAACTAGTCGGCCCCCCTCTAACTCCCACAATCATGAGCGAGGAATCATTAATGCCTTTCATCAGGAGCCCGAAAGCACAAACAATTACCAACCTATTTTCCATGCTACACAAAATCTCCAGCAAAAGAAAGTTGGCTACAGACCTAGAGGACGGAGAGGAGGAAAAAATAGAAACAGAAACAAACAAACCCTCCCTCAGGAAAAAGAGGAACCTTGTCCCCCACCAGGATTAACCAAAATATTCAACATATCCTCATATGTTTTGAATTCTCATGAACACAGCCTACTTAGCAAAGGCCTATCATTTTGCCCAACATCTTCAATCAATTCATTTGAACTGTTCATGGACCTCAATAGATTCATACGTAAATTAACTTTGACAAGACATTTTGCTATGGCTAAGCATATTTCCACTCCCGTCGTTGTTCCTGAACAACCCCTAAACAGTTCAGTTACCAATGCTATCCCGGTAGACGTTCACCCTAAGTCAACATTCTATCCAACTCACCACCAGGGTCCCCTTTTGGAAACTTTTTCCACCCTTGTCAATAATGATTTTAGATCTATTGAAACACCGACATACCATCCTGATAATCTAACCCCTAATGAAAGAAAAGCATTGAAAACTCTCCAAAAAAATGCCGACATTGTCATCCGTCCGGCTGATAAGGGAGGAGGCATAGTGATCCAAGATAAAACAAATTATCTCCACGAAACCACAAGAATTCTAAGTGACACCTCATTCTACCATATACTTGCCTCTAATCCATTATCCACGTACATATCAGAATACAAAAACCTCATAGATAATGCCGACACCGATGGTCTCATCACTAAAAAAGAAAAAGCTTTTCTGTCCGTTCCTTTTCCAAACATGCCTTTCATTTATCACTTACCCAAAATTCATAAGTCACTTACTGACCCCCCAGGACGTCCGATTATATCTGGAATTGGCTCTCTCACCAGTAACCTGTCCCATTTTGTCGATCTTCACCTGCAACCACTAGTACTCAATCTGCCATCATACCTCAAAGACTCAGCGCAATTAATCAGAGACCTGAATGACCTCAACTTTGATCCTCTCACATCCCAAATCAGTTTTTTGACAGCCGACGTCACCTCACTGTACAGTAACATACCACATAATAAAGGCATTGAAGTAACAGAATCCTTCTTATCATCCAACACTACAATCCCTGAATCACAAGTCCAATTTATTATCAACTGTATCAGATTCATTCTCTACCATAATACGTTCAGTTTTAATAATAAATTTTACAATCAAGTAAAAGGTTGTGCCATGGGCACTCGGTTTGCACCAGCCTATGCAAACCTCTACATGGGTGCCTTCGAAAATACATATATCCATAGCCCACATCAGTTCAAGAATAAAATTTTACTTTACAGGCGTTATATAGACGATTTATTCATAATCTGGAAAGGAAACAACGAGGAAGCTTCTCAATTCATTGAAAACCTCAACAGCAACACCTTCGAACTAACCTTCACACACACATTTTCCCCAGTTTCCATTGACTTCCTCGACCTTACCCTCAGCCATGATAAAATTAACAACCAATTCATCACACAAACCCATTTCAAACAGGTTGATGTCAACAGCTACATTGATTTCAGAAGCGCCCATTATCGCCCGTGGCTCCTAAACATACCTTTTGGACAGTTTAGGAGGATCAGGAAAAACTGCAGTACAGAGAAACTTTATCAAAAGGAATGTAATGTTCTGGAAAAACGGTTTATCGATAAACACTTTCCCCCGAAATTAATAGAAGGCGCAAGAACAAAAGCCACTGAATTAACACAACACTCCTGCCTAAATCCGTCCCTCAAAAAAACATTACCTGCTAATAATTTCAAAACCAATTTCATTACAACGTTTAATAAAGGAAACAGAATTATCAGGACAATTCTGGGCAAACACTGGCACATTATTAAGAGCGACCCCTTTCTAAAAGACCTGATCCCGGTTAAACCCAACATCACCTTTAGGCGGTCCCTAAATCTTAAAAATATTCTAGCCCCCAGTAGGATCAAAAAACAATCGTCATCCAACACGCATTTTATGTCCGATCTGAAAGGATCCTACAAATGTGGTCATTCCCGTTGCCTATGTTGCAACATCATCTGTAATAAAAAACACACATATACATCCACGGTAACCAATGAATCTTTCCCCATTAGAACACTCCTTAACTGTGGGAGTTCCTATGTGATTTACCTTATTGAATGCCCGTGCAAACTACAATATATTGGCAGAACCACTCAATGCTTGAGAACCCGGGTCAATAACCACCGCTTTAACGTTAACACAGGTTTCGTGAAACATAGTGTGTCTCGGCACTTTGCCCAGATACATAAATGTCAATTTAATTTAATCAGCATCACCCCTATAGAACATATCCCTCCTTATGTCCCAAATAGGTTCAACAAACTGAAACAACGGGAAAATTATTGGATTTTTAAAATGGACACACTATATCCAAGGGGCCTAAATGATATTTCGGAATCAAGCTTGGATTAACTATACCAATAGCATCTAGACTCCACGTTTCTATAGCTAACTTGCCTGGAAATACTACTAACCACGTTCCCGATATTCAAAACCCGGACATTTTAAGTCAAAACAACACACCCCCCATGTACACACATACTAATGTCATACGATGTATTTCCCTACCTGGTTATCCCCAGCCTTTCGTTTTTCTCCGATGTCGTCCACACTAACCTGCCGAATATGCGGGTCATCATGCGGGCCACCGTGCGTTCCACCACATGCGTTCCACCTCATGCTTTCCAATTTTGGTCCCCACCGGCCACCGTAGTTTACATGGTCCCCTTGACAACGTTCTACACAATAAAAATCCGAAACTGACAGACTCTCCCGAGATGTTTTAAAAGTAAAAAGCAAATAATAAAAATAAAAATAAACACTCCTCCTTGGCGCTTTACCACTGTTTTAGATACTTCTTCTATATATATACACTTTTTTAATAAAAAGCCGATCTTTCATTAGTTCCGAAATCCAGATGTGACACGCTGTTCTCTTTCGACTTATTCTCCGTTATACATTTTAACTATGTTTGTTTCTAGCATTATTATATAATTTTTTTATGGTTATCACCTTAACCTCAGTGCACATTGTTTTCTTTGTTATTTGCCTATTTAATTTGAACTTTGACCCCCAAAGTGTTTTTGGCGTTTTTTTTTTTACATGTCAATCTCTGCCTCATCTGAATTGGGCCAATCACCACTCAGTGGTGTGTGTGTATATATACTGTCCTGTTTTAAACATTTTTTATGCCTGATGAAGACGCCAGTTCGGCGTCGAAACGCGTTGCTACTGCAATAAAAAGTTTCAGCAATATCACAAGAGACTACTTGTTTCTCCCTCGTCTTATACCACCTAGCAGCGCCGAGATAGATCCGTTTTTCTCTCCACTAACCTACTACTTTCTTGGTCAGAGGAATTAATAATATATATTAAAAAAAACTTGATATAAGTTTCTTCCCATTCCTATTTCTAGGAATAGTTTCCAATTTGGCCCATACATCCGAGTGAATCGGCTTCAGGTATTCCTCAGACTCTGTTGCAAACGCATGATGAAGCTGAAGATAATGAAACTCCCCCTTGGGTAGATCAAATTTCCTCTGGAGGGACTCAAAGTCTTTCAGTCCCTTAACGGAGACAATCTGATATATATAGCATAAACCCTTTCTCTGCCAAATATTGAAGCCCAGCAATTTGAATAGGTCATTGTACCAGTTATTGTGAAATATTAAAGAAAATGGTGAAAAGCCTTTCACCTGCAGTATGTCTCTTATCGTATATCATACCTTTTGTGCAAATGTGTATGAGATAATGGAAGAGAGAAGTTCCTGGCCTCTAGGCACTCAAACCAGCTTCTCTTTTCCAGAATCATAGAGCTAATAAGTGAGTCCCATTTAGTGATCCCTGTGCCCTCTCATATGCCCAAATCTGCAATAGTTGTGCAGATAAAAATTTTAATTTTAAATTTGGTACCCCCAATCTCGCACACTGTATTTTCAAATATTACTTTTCAATCCCCAATCATATTCTCGTTTTCTTCCAAGTGAAATAAATAATTTACTTTGTAAGAGTTTTAAACCATGAATATTTGAACCACATTAGTAAATTATGCAATATATACAGGAGCTGTGGTAGGGCAATCATTTTCAAAAGCGAGACATAACCCATAACCACTGGAGAAAATGCCAAAATCTTACTTTATATTCCAATTTATTGATGACAGGTACAAAGTTTGATTCACCATAGTCTTCAAGATTTGGTGAAATAACAAGGCCCAAATAGATAATGCACGAAGAGTCAACATTGAAACACAAAGAATCTCTCACTTCCTGTCCATCCAGAGGGAGTAAACTCGATTTACTCCATTTAATCCCAAATCCTGATTATAGGCTAAATTCCCCTATTACCTCAAACAACCTCCTCAATGAGTCTCTCATGTCGCCCATGACCAGATGCAGGTCGTCGGCATACAACAGCAGTGGCTGTTCAATGGAAACCAGTGGTTGCAGCATCATTACAAATCAGAATAGCCAACAGCTCAATAAATCAGAGCAAAGGGTATTGGAGAGAGGGGGCCACCCTACCGGGTCCTCCTGAACAACTTAAACGCCGGTGACCTGGTCCCATTCACGGACACACCAGCCTTAGAGTCACCATACAGTAACCTGGCTCACCAAGCCCGTCAAGCCAAATCGTGAGGAGTAGCCATAGCTATGCAATCTACTACTCTCCTGTGGTTTTGGGCGAATTACTTGACCCTTATGGGAGATAACTATTCTTAAAAATTATATCGCTAGTAGAATTTACACTGTGGCTAACTTGTACTTTCCTAATCAGGGACTGATTGATATTGTTTCAAAGTTACTATGACGTCTAAAAGTCTTCGCAGAGATCACACATCTGATTCTTGGAGGTGACCTCTTTAAACTCTTCTTCCTGGGGAATTTTCTGTTTAACTCAGGATATTCTAGGGCGGTATAGACAATATTACGAATCTCTCTATAATATCTCTCCAATGCCCACTTCCTCAGACTCAATGCAGAGGAATAAGCAGATAAATGCATATTTGGCTCTACACAAACCTTCCCCTATCACTGAGGAGGTAAGTTTGGAGCTTGATGAGGAATTCTTTTATCGAGAGCGGATATATTTAGACATCAAGGACCTCAAATTTGGTAAGAGTCCAGGCCTGAATGTATTCTATACGAGGATTACTTGTGGGATTCCGGTAAGAAAAGTTATTATTCTTTGCTGATAAATTGTGGCTTTATATCACCAACCCTAGAGTGGAACTCCAGGTTATAAAGTTAAACATCTGCGATCTGTCTTCTCTTTCAGATGGCAGTCCTGGTACTTTAACTATCTAGGGGTCCGAATTCCAGTAAACCAAGCTGACAAATTTCCCTTAAATTATGCGCCCTTCTGCATAAATTGGAAGTGGATCTTTTGAATGCCATTGCCTATCTCCTGGCATGGTTGTTGTTATCAAAATGGACATCCTCCCTAAAGTATTATCTTATTTCCAAACTCTGTACTAACTTTTGCCTAGACATTTGTTTCTTTCAAATCTCTTTTTATTAAGCTTTGTTATATATAGACATAACATTTATGCTTAAGTAGTGTTCAGGTATATCATTGGTGAAATACGTATCTCTACATGGTATATGTCTTATTACATGTCACAAAAAAGCTATATTCATTAACCATCAAGAAGTAGAAATAAAGTATTTGACATTTCAGTATATGAGTTTACATTACTTGCCAAGACATTTCAATCAGCTCCTTAAAAAAATTAGTCAGTTTGTCTGAAAGTATCTGTCCTCCTGTTTGAGTTCAAACAGATCTCAATTAACCATCATTGACCACCAGCGGAATCATTGACCACAAGTCTCTGGACACGGTCCTTGAGCCAATTCTCAATCCAATTACAAGCTATACTTTCAAAACCTATAGTTCTTAATTGACCCATTAGACGTCTATGAGGGACAGTGTCAAATGCTTTTGCAAAGTCCAAAAACATGGAACAGGATTTCCCCATATTTTTTGTATGTGCCATTGATATATTTATACAAGTTAATCATGTCCCCCGTAAAGTCGTCTTTTTTCGAGGCTAAATAGGTTTAATTATTTTAATATTTCGTCATAACTTAGATTCTCCATGCCCCTTATTAGTTTAGTTGCTCTTCTTTGTATTTTTTCCAATTCCAGGGCAGTCTTTCTATGAACTGGAGACCAGAACTGAGCTGCATATTCTAGATGAGGCCTCACTAATGCTTTGTAAAGTGGCAATATTATATCCCTGTCCCGTGAGTCCATGCCTCTTTTAAGACACGACATGACTCCCTTCTTTCTCTTTTGTATGCAAATAAGTGAAGTTTCTATCAAGGTTACTATGTTCTTTACCTTGGAGGCATTATACCTTATTTAGGGATCGCTTAGCCATTAACGTACTTGTGCTGAGAGACATATGTTTATGACGTTTGAGTTATGCAGTCTTGACAAGAAGAAGGGGGTATGGGTCTGCATCTGATTTTGTACACTATTATAGGACAACCCTCTTCAATTGTGTTCTATATTTATTAAAAGATGGGGAAAACCAAATTGTGGGTTGACATTGGAAATACATTATCCAAATTGTTTCCGAATGCCTTATTCTGGCTACATCCCAGAGAGAGAGAGGGGGGAACGCAGGACCCGCTGTCACTGAACCCTTCATGTCTGTGGGACTGACAGATTCAGTGAATAGTGCTAGATACAGCTGCTCTGTATAGAGAATACAGAACAGCTGTATCTAAAAAAGTAAAACAAATTTTTAATAAAATGTATTTGTAAAGTTGCACAAAACACACTGATACACCTTTTTCTGAAAAAAAAAATGCCTTTCAAAGGTTTCCATAGCCTTTACGTTTACAGCCCAGTGTACTTCTTGGTTGAACTTCCAAAGCTCCTCTTCTTTCCCTACCTGGTTAAGTACTGACTTCTTACCTGCGCAGAGTTCCTGAAATGTTTCTGAAATGTCTGATCATATGTCGAAGTTTACTTTGATTTTAGGGGCACTCACAATATCCTATACACTCATCTTTGCTATATGCATGTTATCCAAGGTCACCTGGTCCCCAGTTCCTCCCCAATGTATTGTTGTCTATTGTTTGGTGTATGTTGTCTGATCCTTAACCCCTTAGTGACCACCAATACGCCCTTTCACGGCGGCCTAGTCTAACTCCTGCATGGGTGACCCGTGCAGGCTGGAGCCGGGGTTGGGCTGTCTGACGACAGCCGGGCTCCTGCTCCAATGGCAGCAATCGAAGTTTACTTCGATCGCGGCCATTTAACCTGTTAAATGCCATAGTCAATAGCGACCGTGGCATTTAACTTGTTTACAGAGGGAGGAAGCTCCCTCTCTAACCCATCGGCGGCCTGCAAATGCAATCACGGGCCTCCGATGGGGTGCCATGGTAGCCGGGGGCCTGATAAAAGCCCCAGGTCTGCCCTGGGCATATACCTATTAGGTCGTGCCAGAGTCAGATTTAAACTGACAGTATACCAAAGCAAGGTTGCCTAAGTATACCAAACCATTATAGCAGCGATCTAAAGATTGCATAGTAAAGTCCCCTAGTGGGACTAAGAAAATAAGTAAGTAATGTGAAATAAAAATTATTAATAAAAATGACAGTAAAAAAATAAATACAATTTTTTTTTTCTATAAAAAGTGGTTTTATTTAGTAAAAGTATAAAAAAGAAATAAAAGTACACATATATGGTATCACCGTGACCGTAATGACCCAAACAATAAAGTTAATATATAAATTAAACTGCAAGATGAACACCGTAAAAAAAAATGCAAAAAAGTAATAATAAAAGTTAATCAATAAGTCCCATGTACCCCAAAACAGTACCAATCAAAACTACGTCTTGTCCCGCAAAACACAAGCCCTCATATCACTACATTGACGGAAAAATAAAAAATTACACTCTTGGAAAGCGATGATGCAGAAACAAAATAATTTTAGTTCAAACTAGTTTTTTTTGTGCAAAAGTCGTAAAACCTATAAAAAAACTATACATATGTGGTAGCGTCGTAATCGTACCGACCCATAGAAAACAGGTAACATGTTATTTACGCCACACAGTGAACAGCGTGAATTTAAAATGCATAGAACAATGTTGGAATTTCAGGGTTTTTTTCTATTTTCCCAAAAACAAGTTAATAAAAGTTAATCAAAAAATGATATGTACCCCAAAATGGTGCCATTAAAAAGTACAACTAATCCCTCAAAAAACAAGTCCTCATACAGCTATGTCAACGCGAATTTTTTTTTCAAAAAGTTATAACTCTTTGAATGCGACAATAGAAAAACAAAAAAAAATTGCTTGGTCATTAGGGCCCAAAATAGGCAGGTCACTAAGGGGTTAATGTATATTTTTCCCTTTTTTTGAAAACGAGTTACTCTTATCTCATTGTCATTTACCCAATGTTACCAGAAGGTTTATTTCAGAATGTAATAATGTAATATTGCATACTTATATGACCTTGTGGTTGCATTCTGTATAACATGACTGTTCAAAAAAATTTGATTTAACCTAAAAGACAACTTGTCCCTCAAAAAATGTCATTGGAAAATAAAAAAATGTTATGGCACTTGGTAAGCAGGGATGAAAAAACAAACATTTTAAAATTTTAATTGGCTAGGTATTTGAGAGGTTAATATGGTACCAAAACAAAACCAGTATCTTTTAATGCTTTAGGTTTTATATAGGGGTAAATGGAGAAAATTGGAAATAAATATAAATGTCCATTTTTTCCTTTTAGAATTTAATATAATTTGTTTAAACAAAAAGTTTTCATCACAATATAATCCCCTCTCCTGCATATATAACAATACTAAACACATGTACAGTCCCTAACATATATTGCTGCTTAATGCCGGAGAACAAAGGTCTCTATTTATTTTATCATGTCTCCTGTCCTTAGCTGGTATACGGGATCTGTAAACGGGTGTAAAGTACGTGTGTACAACTTTTTTTAATGTATGTGTAGCAGATAAAGGCTGGGCTGTGGAGGCAAACATTTTGTAATGGTTTTGGGGTAACCATATTTTGTATGATATAGAAATACAGATATAACCATCTTTATCCTGACTCTTAGGCTGAGTTCACACAAAGTTTTGTGCAGGCAGAAAATTGTGCCTCAAAATTCCGTTTGGAATTTTGAGGCAGATTTTCATCTGCCTGCACGCCATTTGCCGCGTTTTTCGCTCGCGCCCATTGAGTGCCACGGGCAAAAACGCTACGAAATACGCTTTCTCTGCCTCCCATTGATGTCAATGGGAGGTCAGATGCATCAACGCCCAAAGATAGGGCATGTCGCTTCTTTTTACCGCGAAAGTTTTTTTTACCGCTCGCAGTAAAAACGCATCCGCCTCCCGTTGTAATCAATGGGAGGCATTTTCGGATGTTTTTTGGCGCGTTTTCCAACGCGGTTTCTGCGTCAAAAAACGTATAAAAAAACTCAGTGTGATCAGGGCCTTAAAGTGATCTCTAAACGTTTAACAAACTGCTGACACGTCATACTGACATGTCAGAAGTTTTTTAAACATTTAGTTACACTTTAATGCATCAAATACACAGTGGCAAGAAACTTTAACCTGACTTTTTCAATGACTTTTGTTGTGTGATATCTTGCTGCAGCAAGTTATTAGAGTTAAGATAAATTTGGCTACAACTGTAAGGTAATAAGTTCACTAATAGAAGTAATCTACATAAAGAAAAATGTCTGGAGGACAGAGGTCATATCCTCCTATCATCCTCCTCTCCGCCATGCCACAATTTGGGTTTCCATTGCAATGACCTGAATGCAGGAAGGAAACATTCAGCAATAAAGTGCCAGGACGCTTTTTGTGACTGAGATCAGATCATTTCAGCTCCTGACACATCATGATAGTTGGGCTGATACAGTTTGAGACTGCTCTCTTTACTGGCATAATGCTATCAAGCATAATCTGCAATTAAAACTGTCGATTTATGCCCCATAGCTTTTAGGGCAGAAATCTACAGATTGGGTTACATATTTATTGTGAAAGCCAATAAAAACATAAAAAGTTGGCCTCAAGTGTAATAGATAGAACATCGAAACATTATCTATGCCTAAATCTATAGCCCTATCTTAAATCATGCCTTTTCTAAAAGAAAAATCTCCATGACCTACCTGCAGTTCACCTTTTCACAAACTCCAGAAAATCAGGTAAAAGTTTTGATGGTGATCTATGAGCTCACACAGCAAATAAACAAAATGATTTGATCACAGCTACTTATAGCCTAGAGACTCCGACATGTACCGGATTAAGGATGTTTTACTAACAGCCCTAAAGGTATAGGAGGGGGACTCTTGAAGTCTGCATGGAGAATGCTCTGCAAAAAAAAAAAAGACTCAATAAAGACAACTTTATTAATTCAATTAATTTATTCCTTCATTTACCCTAAAATGTGATCAAATCTTCATCTGAGATAGAACATTAGATTCCAATAAAGGAAGTAAAACTAAGAAAAATCACAATATTTAATTAAATTAATGAAGCATTTATTCAGCATTAAAGTATCTAGTGTGAGGCCCTTGAAAAAAACAGAGTATTGCATTTTGTTCATCACACTAGTCTTTAGCAAAGCAATTCTTGGAGAATAGTCGCTTTCTGCTGTTAAATAGGGTTTTCTGGGACCAAGTATGTTTTTGTATTAACCATAAGTTACTAAATGCCAATTTACTATAAATAATCTAACTTTCTAATAACTTTTTATAAAAAAATTCCACTCCCTTTATTACCTCTGAGTTCTTCCATATCTAGCCCTGGCAATATTTAAGCACTGCAGCCGTGGCTCGGCCCATACCTGGCCCCCTTCCCCTTACAGTGGCCATGTGACTGCGATCTGAACAGCGGTTGCTATACAGCAGGGCCGACCTTAGGGGTGTGTGACCTGTTTGACCGCAAAGGGTGCTGCACCCTCCCAGAATTTAGGGGTACCACTGGGCTCTACCTCTGCTCTTGATTATGCACAGAGGATGTAATGGCAGGAAGGAGGTGAAGGGAAAGTGAGCCCTAATCTACCCACCGCCCTGTCCCTGCCTACTTGCAACGACCCGCCCTAGGCGACGGGGTACAACTGGGCGGCGGTCCCTACGCTGTCTAAGTGCACGGGAGAACAAACAGGGAACACGCAAGGGAAGGGGCAGTAGCCCACGGAACGCCGCGAGGAAACGGAGCGGTGAACGAATAATCAGGACCAGGATGAAGTGGAGAATACCAACGTGAGCACGGAGAAGGAAGCAAGCCAGGGGCAAAGCGAAGCAGGTTAAGCGGAACTGCAGCAAGGCAGAAGCACGGCAGAAGCAGGCTGGAGCAAGCAGCAGTGGAGCCAGGAATCCAGAAGAATTACAAGCACTGAGGAAGAGAACACGGCAGGTAATAAAGGACAGGGGGCGGAGCTAACTCCGACTGACCAGGCCGCAATAGGGTCTCCCACTCCTGAGCCTGCCACCCTGGTTGGTGGGAGACGGTGTCAGTCTAACAGGTCTGGCCTCAGGTGTGGATTGATTAATCCCAGGAGTATACATAGACGTAGTACCTGGCAGATCCCTAACAGTACTCCCCCTTTTATGAGGGGCCACCGGACCCTTACTAAGAGGACCCGGTTTAGTAGGGAAGAGAAGGTGGAACCTCCTGATCAATACCCCAGCGTGAACATCACGGGCAGGTACCCAAGTCCTCTCCTCCGGCCCGTATCCTCTCCAATGGACCAGGTACTGGAGGGAGCCCTGGACCATCCTACTGTCCATAATCTTGGCCACCTCGAATTCCACCCCCTCAGGGGTGAGAACGGGAACAGGAGGTTTCCTCGAGGGGGTCCAGGACGGGGAGCAGCGTTTGAGGAGGGAGGCATGGAAGACGTCATGTATGCGAAAGGATGGGGGCAGCTCCAGATGGAAGGATACAGGGTTGAGGACTTCAATGATCTTATAAGGTCCAATAAATCGGGGAGCAAACTTCCTGGACGGGACCTTAAGGCGCAAGTTCCTGGACGACAACCAGACCAAATCCCCGACGACAAACCGGGGGTTAGCAGAATGTCTACTATCAGCCTGAATCTTTTGTGCGCTCTGGGACGCCTCTAGGTTCTTCTGAACCTGGGCCCAGACTGTGCACAGTTCCCGATGAACATCCTCTACCTCAGGATTATTGGAACAACCAGGGGAAACGGAGGAGAACCTTGGGTTAAACCCGAAATTACAGAAAAACGGGGAGACCCCTGACGAGTTACTGACCCGGTTATTCAGGGAAAATTCAGCAAGGGGAAGGAATGAGACCCAATCGAATTGACAGTCAGAGATGAAACACCTTAAATATTGTTCCAGGGATTGGATTTTTACAAAAAGCTCTCCAAAATAAGGAAACAAATTGTACCCCTCTGTCAGAAACGATATTGACTGGGGCCCCATGGAGACGCAGGATGTGTTTCACAAACAAAGAAGCTAACGTCTTGGCGTTAGGTAGCTTCTTAAGGGGCACAAAGTGGCACATCTTGCTGAAGCGGTCTACTACCACCCACACCACCGACTTGCCCTGAGATGGGGGCAAATCGGTGATAAAATCCATAGTAGTAGGCCCGCAGGTCGGGACCTAGGGGTTTTGGACCTAGCGCAAACCTCACAAGCGGCGACGTAAGCCCTAACGTCTTTAGGCAACCCAGGCCACCAATAGTTTCTGGTAATGAGGTGTTTGGTGCCCAAGATGCCAGGATGACCAGATAGAGCGGAGTCATGGTTTTCCCTCAGTACCCTTAGCCGGTATTGCAGGGGAACAAACAGTTTGTCCCCAGGGACGTTCCCGGGAGCTGAACCCTGATCAGCCGCAATATCAGAAGCTAAATCAGAATCCGTGGCAGAAACGATTATACCAGGGGGTAAAATACAAGCAGGATCCTTCTCGGAAGGAGGATTGGCCATGAAACTACGTGACAGAGTATCAGCCTTAATATTCTTGGACCCAGCCCTATAGGTAACCAAGAAATTAAATCTGGTAAAGAATAGTGCCCACCGAGCTTGTCTAGGATTAAGCCTCCGGGCCGATTCTAGGAAAACCAGATTCTTGTGATCCGTAAGGACCGTTACCTAGTGTCTGGCCCCCTCCAGGAAGTGCCGCCACTCTTCAAAAGCCCATTTAATGGCTAGAAGTTCGCGGTTGCCAATATCATAGTTACTCTCCGTGGGCGAAAACTTCCTAGAGAAGTAAGCACAGGGGCGGAGATGGGTGAGGGAGCTGGTACCCAGGGACAAGACGGCCCCCGCTGCCACCTCGGATGCATCAACCTCCACAATAAATGGCTCCTCTTGGTTGGGCTGAATCAGCACGGGGGCCGAGATAAAGCACTTCTTGAGGGTCTCAAAGGCCTGGACGGCCTCAGGGGGCCAATGGAGGACATCAGCACCCTTGCGAGTAAGGTCCGTAAGAGGCTTAGCGACGACCGAGAAGTTGGCAATAAATCTCCTGTAATAGTTGGCGAACCCTAAAAAACACTAATGCCTTAAGGGAGGCAGGTTGGACCCATTCCGCCACAGCTTGAACCTTGGCAGGGTCCATGCGGAATTCATGAGGAGTGAGGATTTGCCCTAAAAATGGTATCTCCTGTACCCCAAAGACACATTTTTCAGTCTTAGCAAACAGATTATTCTCCCGAAGGACCTGGAGCACCTTCCTGACATGCTCCACGTGGGAGGACCAGTCCTTGGAAAACACCAGTATGTCATCAAGGTACACAACAAGAAAATTACCCAGGTAATCTCTCAGGATTTCATTAATAAAATTCTGGAAGACAGCAGGGGCATTACACAACCCAAGGGGCATGACCAGGTATTCGAAATGACCCTCGGGTGTGTTGAACGCAGTTTTCCACTCATCCCCCTCTTTGATGCGGATAAGGTTATATGCCCCCCGTAGATCGAACTTAGAAAACCATTGGGCTCCCTGAACCTGATTAAAAAGATCCGGAATCAAAGGAAGGGGGTACTGGTTCCTTACGGTGACCTTATTCAGGTTACGATAATCAATGCACGGCCTAAGACCACCATCCTTCTTCCCCACGAAGAAGAAGCCAGCACCTACAGGAGAAGTCGAGGGGCGAATGAAACCCTTGGCCAGGCATTCTTGGATATACACCCTCATAGCTTCACGTTCAAGACATGAAAGATTAAATATCCTACCCTTAGGAAGCTTGGCACCAAGCACCAAATCGATGGCGCAATTGTAATCTCTATGGGGGGGGCAACACCTCAGAGGCATCCTTAGAAAACACATCGGCGAAGTGCTGAACAAACTCAGGTAGCGTGTTTACCTCCTCCCGGGGAGAAATAGAGTTAACAGAAAGACATGACATAAGACATTCATTACCCCATTTGGTAAGCTCCCCAGTATTCCAATCAAACGTGGGATTATGCAACTGCAACCAGGGAAGACCTAATACCAGATCGGACGATAATCCCTGCATCACCAGTACAGAGCACTGCTCCAAATGCATGGAGCCAACCAGGAGTTCAAAAACAGGAGTATGCTTAGTAAAATAACCATTAGCAAGGGGAGTTGAGTCGATACCCACTACAGGGACAGGATAAGGCAAATCAATAAAAGGCATCTTAAGAGACATAGCAAATTCCACGGACATGATATTAGCAGATGAGCCAGAATCCACGAAAGCACTGCCCGTGGCAGACCGGCCAGCAAACGAGACCTGAAAGGGAAGCAAAATTTTATTGCGTTTCACATTAACGGGAAATACCTGTGCGCCCAAGTGACCTCCCCGATGATCACTTAGGCGCGGAAGTTTTCCGGCTTTTTATTCTTGCGCCTGGGACAGGTGTTCAGTAGATGCTTGTCGTCCCCACAGTAGAAGCAGAGACCATTCATTCTGCGAAACTCCCTACGTTGTCGAGGGGACATGGAGGCCCCGAGTTGCATAGGTACCTCCGAGTCCTCCGTGGAGGGGCGAGGGGACGGGACCTCGGGGGGGATCACAGAAAAGTCAGAGGGGAGCACATTGAAACGTTCAAGCTGACGTTCCCTGAGACGTCGGTCAAGTCGTACTGCTAGGGCCATAACCTGGTCAAGGGAGTCAGAAGAGGGGTAGCTAACCAGCAGATCCTTCAGGGCGTCAGATAATCCTAACCTAAACTGGCACCTTAGGGCCGGATCGTTCCACCGAGAAGCTACGCACCACTTTCTAAAATCAGAACAGTATTCCTCAACCGGTCTCCTACCCTGACGTAAGGTCACCAGCTGACTCTCGGCTAAAGCAGTCCTGTCAGTCTCGTCGTAAATGACTCCGAGGGCAGAGAAAAAACGATCAACAGAGGAAAGTTCAGGGCCGTCAAGAGCCAAGGAGAAGGCCCACTCTTGGGGCCCTTCCTGGAGTCGGGATATGATGATACCCACCCGCTGGTTCTCGGAACCTGAGGAGTGGGGTTTTAGGCGGAAATACAGTCTGCAACTCTCCCGGAAGGAGAGAAACGTCTTACGGTCCCCTGAGAACCGGTCAGGTAACTTGAGGTCGGGTTCTAGAGGTGAGGTGAGGGGTACTACTAAGGCAGCATCACCCTGGTTGACCCTCTGGGCCAGGGCCTGGACCTGTAGGGAGAGGCCCTGCATCTGCTGGGTCAGGGTCTCAAGGGGGTCCATGATAGCGTCAGCGTAGGAGAATGGTAGACTAGGTATGGGCTTGTAATTATGTAATGGCAGGAAGGAGGTGAAGGGAAAGTGAGCCCTAATCTACCCACCGCCCTGTCCCTGCCTACTTGCAACGACCCGCCCAGGGCGACGGGGTACAACTGGGCGGCGGTCCCTACGCTGTCTAAGTGCACGGGAGAACAAACAGGGAACACGCAAGGGAAGGGGCAGTAGCCCACGGAACGCCGCGAGGAAACGGAGCGGTGAACGAATAGTCAGGACCAGGATGAAGTGGAGAATACCAACGTGAGCACGGAGAAGGAAGCAAGCCAGGGGCAAAGCGAAGCAGGTTAAGCGGAACTGCAGCAAGGCAGAAGCACGGCAGAAGCAGGCTGGAGCAAGCAGCAGTGGGGCCAGGAATCCAGAAGAATTACAAGCACTGAGGAAGAGAACACGGCAGGTAATAAAGGACAGGGGGCGGAGCTAACTCCGACTGACCAGGCCGCGATAGGCTCTCCCACTCCTGAGCCTGCCACCCTGGTTGGTGGGAGACGGTGTCAGTCTAACAGGTCTGGCCTCAGGTGTGGATTGATTAATCCCAGGAGTATACCTAGACGTAGTACCTGGCAGATCCCTAACAGAGGAAACAAGAGGCGATGCAGCAAGAGAAGAGGAGGAAGCTCCACCCCTAGCCTGCCCTGCAAGAAACCTGTGAGCCTGTCAGCAAGGAGAGATGGTATGTGTCTTTGTGTGTATAAGTCTCTGTGTATATGTTCCAGTATGTGTGTATATGTGCATGTGTATATACAGTTAGGTCCAGAATTATTTGTACAGTGACATAATCTTCATGATTTGTGCTCTGTATGCCACCACATTGGATTTGCAATGAAACAACTGAGATGCAATTGAAGTGTAGACTTTCAGGTTTAATTCAAGGGGTTAAAAAAATATATCTTGTGAAACGTTTAGGAATTGCAACCATTTTTCTACACAACCTCTTCATTTCATGGGCTCAAAAGTAATTGTACAAATTAAAATTACCATAAATAAAATGTTTTTTTAAAATACTTTGTTGAGAATCCTTTGCAAGCAATGACTGCCTGAAGTCTGGAACCCATGGACATCATCAAACGCTGAGTTTCCTCCTTTGTGATGCTATGCCAGGGCTTTACTGCAGCGGTCTTCAGTTGTTGCTTGTTTGTGAGTCTTTTTGCATTAAGTTTTATCTTAAGCAAGTGAAATGCATGCTCGATCAGGTTGAGATCTGGTGATTGACTTGGCCATTGCAGAATATTCCACTTCTTTGTCTTAAAAACCTCCTGGGTTGCTTTCGCAATATGTTTTGGGTCATTGTCTATCTGTACTATGAAGCGACGTCAATCAACCTTGCTGCATTTGGTTGAATCTGAGCAGAAAGTATATCCCTGAACACTTCAGAATTCATCTGGCTGCTTCTGTCTTCAGTCATATCATCAATAAACACTAGTGACACAGTGCCTTTGGCAGTCATGCATGCCCATGCCATCACACTGCCTCCGCCATGTTTTACAGAGGATGTGGTGTGCTTAGGATCATGAGCCATTCCAAGCCTTCTCCATACTTTCCTCCTCCCATCATTCTGGTACAGGTTGATCTTAGTTTCATCTATTCAAAGAATGCTGTTCCAGAACTCGGCTGGCTTCTTTAGATATTGTTTGGCAAAGTCTAATCTGGCCTTTCTATTTTTGAGGTTTGCACCTTGTGGTGAACCCTCTGTATTTGCTCTCATGAAGTCTTCTCTTTATGGTAGACTTAGATACTGACACACCTACTTCCAGGAGAGTGTTCTTCACTTGGGTAGATGTTGTGAAGGGGTTTTTCTTCACCATGGAAAGGATTCTGCGATCATCCACCACTGTTGTCTTCCATGGACGTCCAGGCCTTTTGGAGCTGAGGCCTTAGGTAAACAGAAGTGCTCCAGCACCAACAGAAGGAACATCAACCTCTATTTAGAACTGTCAAGACACGTCAGGATGGTGAAGAACTGAGGCTGAAGTAAGGGCACTCTTGAGGCTGATAAATGCTGACTCTGCCTCCAGAGATCAAACATTGGTGTTCACCCCCTTCTTAGTGAGAGCAGAGATTGAAGCAGTCAGAGGCGAGAAGTTTGGGACAAACTGCCGGTAAAAATGTGCAAGTCCCAGAAATCGCTGTACAGCCTGAAGGCCTGTGGACGTGGCCACTTTAATATAGACTTCACCTTGTCTGGATCCATCTTGAGTCTACAATCAGAGACAATATAGCCTAGGAAGGGCAAAGAGTTCTTCTTGAACATGCACTCGAGTTTTGCGTATAGACTATTCCCTCTTAACCACGACAGGACTTAGTGAACATGCTTCCGATGCGTCTTTAGATATGTAGATCAGGATGTCATCCAAATATACCAATACACAGATTCTGACTCATAGTCTTAGAATAGGATGGACAGAATAGGATCGGGCAGTGGTTGCCCATTCACAGAGGCAACTGCCAGAGGTCCCTCCGAAGGAACTGTGACAGATGGGGACGATCTACTAGGTCCTGCTGAATAAAATTTGCAGCAACTCCAGGGTCCAGATAAGCAGAGACAGAGTGTGATTCCTCACCAAAGACAATAGTTACAGGAATGGAGAGAGGATTTGGCATTTGGCGTCGTTCTACTTAGGGTTGTCACACTCTCTCTCCTATTGCTGTGACACAGTCCGTAATTGATTGGACAGTGTCTCAGCAATGTTACATGCCCCCTTGCCAATTACACGCCCATTGACAGTTCAGGGCGTTATTTAAATATCGGGTGCCAAATATAACGGCACCGATATCTAAATAAGAGAGGAAGTGTAAAGGATCTGCCAGGCACTGCTTCAGGGTTAACTCCCAGAATTAATCAGTCAACACCTGAGTGTACATCCCTGAGACAGACACCAGCTTCCTCCACTCAGGCTGGCAGGCTTAGGAGTGGGAGAGCCTATCGCAACCTGGCCAGACTCAGCTAGCTCCCGCCCTCGGTCTATTTAAGCCTGCTCTTCCTGTCCATCTGTGCTTGTGAATTCTTTCCTTGAGGTTTCCTGGCCCAGCAACAGCTCCTGCTACTTTTTGATCCTGCTCCATACAGACCCTGGCTTACCGACTACTCTTCTGCTTTTCGCTTTGTACCTCGCACTCTCCTGGCTTGACTCGGCTCGTTCACTACTCTGTTGCTCACGGTGTTTCCGCGAGCAACTGCCCATTTCCCTTGCTTGTGTTCCCTTGTTTGTTTGTCGTGTTTGTCATGCACTTACTGAGCGCAGGGACCGCCGCCCAGTTGTACCCCGTCGTCTAGGGCGGGTCGTTGCAAGTAGGCAGGGACAGAGTGGCGGGTAGATTAGGGCTCACTTGTCCGTTTCCCAACCCCCCCCCACCATTACAAATTCACAAGCCTTATACCTAGTCTACCCTGGTCCCTGACACCATTATGGAACCCCGTGAAACCCTGGCTCAGCAAATGCAGGGTCTCTCCCTACAGGTCCAGGCCCTGGCTCAGAGGGTCAACCAGCCTGATGCTACCTTGGTAGTTCCCCTCACCGCACCCCTTGAACCCCACCTCAAGTTGCCCGACCGGTTCTCAGGTGACCGGAGGGCTTTTCTCTCCTTTCGGGAGAGTTGTAAGCTTTACTTTCGCTTAAAGCCTCACTCCTCAGGTTCTGAGAGCCAGCGGGTGGGTATAATTATGTCCCGGCTCCAGGAAGGGCCCCAAGAGTGGGCCTTCTCCTTGGCTCCTGGCGCCCCTGAACTTTCCTCCGTTGACCTTTTCTTTTCTGCCCTCGGACTTATTTATGACGAGACTGACAGAACTGCCTTTGCCGAGAGTCAGCTGGTGACCTTACGTCAGGGTAAGAGACCTGTTGAGGAGTATTGCTCTGACTTTCGGAAGTGGTGCGTAGCTTCTCGGTGGAATGACCCTGCCTTAAGGTGCCAGTTTAGGTTGGGTCTGTCGAACGCCCTGAAAGACCTGCTAGTTAGCTATCCCTCTTCTGACTCCTTAGACCAGGTTATGGCTTTAGTGGTACGACTTGACCGACGTCTCAGGGAACGACAACGTGAACGTTTATGTGTTTTTTCCTCCGACTCCCCCATGATGCCTCCCGAAGTCCCGTTGCTTCGTTTCTCCCCTAAAGACTCAGAAATACCTATGCAACTCGGGGCCTCCGTGTCCCCTCAACAACGTAGAGAATTCCGCAGGAAGAATGGTCTCTGCTTCTACTGTGGGGATGTCAAGCATCAAGTAAACAACTGTCCCAAGCGTAAGAATGCTGCCAGAGAGCTCCCGCGTCTAAGTGATCATCGGGGAGGTCACTTGGGCGCACAGGTATTTCCCGTAAATATGAAACGTACTAAGATATTGCTTCCCTTTCAGGTCTCGTTTGGTGGTAGGTCTGCTACCGGCAGTGCCTTCGTGGATTCAGGGTCCTCTACTAATATCATGTCTGTGGAATTTGCTATGTCTCTCGCTATGCCTCTGATTGATTTGCCTAAACCTGTCCCGGTAGTGGGTATCGACTCCACTCCTCTTGCTAATGGTTATTTTACACAGCATACCCCTGTTTTTGAACTCCTTGTTGGCTCCATGCATTTGGAGCAGTGCTCTGTACTATTGATGCAGGGATTATCGTACGATTTGGTTCTAGGTCTTCCCTGGTTGCAGTTGCATAATCCCACGTTTGACTGGAATACTGGGGAGCTAACCAAATGGGGTAATGAATGTTGTACGTCATGTTTTTCTGTTAATTCTATTTCTCCCCCTAAGGAGGTGAATACGCTACCCGAGTTTGTTCAGGACTTCGCTGATGTTTTCTCTAAAGAGGCCTCCGAAGTATTACCGCCTCATAGAGAATACGATTGCGCTATCGAATTGGTACCAGGAGCTAAGCTTCCTAAGGGTAGAATATTTAACCTTTCTTGTCCCGAACGTGAAGCCATGAGGGAGTATATCCAGGAATCCCTGGCCAAGGGTTACATTCGTCCCTCTTCTTCTCCGGTAGGTGCTGGCTTCTTCTTCGTAGGGAAGAAGGATGGGGGTCTTAGGCCATGCATTGACTACCGTGGCCTGAATAAGGTCACGGTAAGGAACCAGTATCCCCTTCCTTTGATTCCTGATCTCTTTAATCAGGTTCAGGGGGCCCAATGGTTCTCTAAATTGGATCTACGGGGGGCGTATAACCTTATTCGCATCAAAGAGGGGGATGAGTGGAAGACTGCGTTTAACACGCCCGAAGGCCATTTCGAATACCTCGTCATGCCCTTTGGGTTGTGCAATGCCCCTGCGGTCTTCCAGAACTTCATAAATGAGATTTTGAGAAATTACCTGGGGATATTTCTTGTAGTGTACCTTGATGACATATTGGTGTTTTCCAGGGACTGGTCCTCCCACATAGAGCATGTCAGGAAAGTGCTCCAGGTCCTTCGAGAAAACAAACTGTTTGCCAAAATCGAAAAATGTGTATTTGGGGTACAGGAGATACCATTTTTAGGTCAAATCCTCACTCCTCATGAATTCCGCATGGACCCTGCCAAGGTTCAGGCTGTGGCTGAATGGGTCCAACCTGCCTCCCTGAAAGCGCTACAGTGTTTTTTGGGGTTCGCTAACTATTACAGGAGATTTATTGCTAACTTCTCGGTCGTCGCTAAGCCTCTTACGGACCTCACTCGCAAGGGTGCTGATGTCCTCCATTGGCCCCCTGAGGCCGTCCAGGCTTTTGAGACCCTCAAGAAGTGCTTTATCTCGGCCCCCGTGCTGGTTCAGCCCAACCAAAGGGAGCCATTTATTGTGGAGGTTGACGCGTCCGAGGTGGGAGTGGGGGCCGTCTTGTCCCAGGGTACCAGCTCCCTCACCCATCTCCGCCCCTGTGCTTACTTTTCTAGGAAGTTTTCGCCCACGGAGTGTAACTATGATATTGGCAACCGCGAACTTTTAGCCATTAAATGGGCATTTGAAGAGTGGCGCCACTTCCTGGAGGGGGCTAGGCACCAGGTAACGGTCCTTACCGACCACAAGAATCTGGTTTTCCTAGAATCTGCCCGGAGGCTAAACCCGAGACAAGCTCGATGGGCGTTGTTTTTTACCAGATTCAATTTTTTGGTTACCTATAGGGCCGGGTCTAAAAATATTAAGGCGGATGCACTGTCGCGTAGCTTCATGGCCAGCCCTCCTTCGGAGGAAGATCCTGTTTGTATTTTGCCTCCAGGTATAGTCATTTCCTCTATCGAGTCCGATTTAGTCTCTGAAATTGCTGCTGATCAAGGTTCAGCTCCTGGGAACCTTCCTGAGAACAAGCTGTTTGTTCCCCTGCAATTCCGGCTAAGGGTACTTAGGGAAAATCACGACTCCGCACTATCTGGCCATCCAGGCATCCTGGGTACCAAACACCTCATTACCAGAAATTATTGGTGGCCTGGTTTGCCTAAAGACGTTAAGGCCTACGTCGCCGCCTGTGAGGTTTGTGCCAGGTCCAAGACTCCCAGGTCCCGACCAGCGGGCTTACTGCGTTCGTTGCCCATTCCCCAGAGACCTTGGACACATATCTCCATGGATTTTATCACCGATTTGCCTCCATCCCAAGGCAAGTCGGTGGTGTGGGTGGTGGTAGACCGCTTCAGTAAAATGTGCCACTTTGTGCCCCTCAAGAAACTACCCAACGCCAAGACGTTGGCTACCTTGTTTATCAAACACATCCTGCGTCTCCATGGGGTCCCCGTCAATATTGTTTCTGACAGAGGGGTACAATTTGTTTCAGTGTTTTGGAGAGCCTTCTGTAATAAGTTGGGGATTGATCTGTCCTTCTCCTCTGCCTTCCATCCTGAAACCAATGGCCAAACGGAGAGGACTAATCAGTCTCTAGAACAATACTTAAGATGTTTTGTCTCTGACTGTCAATTTGATTGGGTTTCTTTCATTCCCCTCGCCGAATTTTCCCTTAATAACCGGGTCAGTAACTCGTCAGGGGTCTCTCCCTTTTTCTGTAATTTTGGGTTTAATCCACGGTTCTCCTCCGTTTCACCTGGTTGTTCCAACAATCCCGAGGTGGAGGTCGTTCATCG
The DNA here is from genome assembly GCF_050947455.1 of Rhinoderma darwinii. Classification (NCBI taxonomy): domain Eukaryota; kingdom Metazoa; phylum Chordata; class Amphibia; order Anura; family Rhinodermatidae; genus Rhinoderma; species Rhinoderma darwinii. Next base: position 27,914,163 of record NC_134695.1, read on the forward strand.
GGATCTGTGCACAGTCTGGGCCCAGGTTCAGAAGAACCTAGAGGCGTCCCAGAGCATACAGAAGGCTCAGGCCGATAGAAGACGTTCTGCTAACCCCCTGTTTGTGGTCGGGGATCTGGTGTGGTTGTCATCCAGGAACTTGCGTCTCAAGGTTCCGTCCAAAAAGTTTGCTCCCCGGTTTATTGGGCCGTATAAGGTCATTGAGGTCCTCAGTCCTGTCTCTTTCCGGCTGGAGTTACCCCCGTCTTTTCGTATACACAACGTGTTTCATGCCTCCCTCCTGAAACGCTGCTCCCCGTCCTTGGCCCCCTCGAGGAAACCTCCTGTTCCCGTCCTCACCCCTGAGGGGGTGGAATTTGAGGTGGCCAGGATCGTGGACAGCAAGATGGTCCAAGGCTCCCTCCAGTACCTGGTCCATTGGAGAGGATACGGGCCCGAGGAGAGGACTTGGGTACCCGCCCGGGATGTTCACGCTGGGGTATTGGTCAGGAGGTTCCACCTGCGTTTCCCCAGTAAGCCAGGTCCACTTAGAAAGGGTCCGGTGGCCCCTCATAAAAGGGGGGGTACTGTAAAGGATCTGCCAGGCACTGCTTCAGGGTTAACTCCCAGAATTAATCAGTCAACACCTGAGTGTACATCCCTGAGACAGACACCAGCTTCCTCCACTCAGGCTGGCAGGCTTAGGAGTGGGAGAGCCTATCGCAACCTGGCCAGACTCAGCTAGCTCCCGCCCTCGGTCTATTTAAGCCTGCTCTTCCTGTCCATCTGTGCTTGTGAATTCTTTCCTTGAGGTTTCCTGGCCCAGCAACAGCTCCTGCTACTTTTTGATCCTGCTCCATACAGACCCTGGCTTACCGACTACTCTTCTGCTTTTCGCTTTGTACCTCGCACTCTCCTGGCTTGACTCGGCTCGTTCACTACTCTGTTGCTCACGGTGTTTCCGCGAGCAACTGCCCATTTCCCTTGCTTGTGTTCCCTTGTTTGTTTGTCGTGTTTGTCATGCACTTACTGAGCGCAGGGACCGCCGCCCAGTTGTACCCCGTCGTCTAGGGCGGGTCGTTGCAAGTAGGCAGGGACAGAGTGGCGGGTAGATTAGGGCTCACTTGTCCGTTTCCCAACCCCCCCCCACCATTACAGGAAGATAGGAAAAAAATTTAAAGTGCGACAGGATTTGTTTCTAGGAACAACTGTAAATTAGAGGACTTCGGACCCTCACGTTCCCAAATGGCGTTAGGCCATGCCAGGGCTTTGCCTGAAAGGAAGGAGATGATGAAAGCTACCTTGGTAACATCAGAGTGGAACAGGTAAGCGTGCAATCTGAAGTGAATCTGGCATTGGTTAATAAAGCTTCTACAGGTCTTAGCATCTCCATCTTAGAATCTTAGAGGTGGTAGAGGCAGAGAGAGACTCCGGGCCCAGAACCGACAGGTGGAGCAGCAGGAGGTGGTGTAGTGGAAGCACCTGCAAAAGGAAGATCTAAGCGATTGATTATAGAGTTTCCAGCGTGTAGTAGTTGATCCTGGCATCACGCTTGTCTGCTTGCATCATTTGGACTGCGGTCTTGGATTGACCAGCGGGATCCATGGCCTGAGCGTACTGTCACGCCTGTAGGCTATGTGGACCCACTAGGCCCGTCTGCCATAGCGAAGTAGCAGCTGGCCAAACAATAGTCAATAAAAGTCTCTAGGATAAGAGTACCTGGGTAGGAAGTGTGGCAGACACATTCGGCGTGATGACACTTGGCGTGATGACACTTGGCGTGGCAGATGACACTTGGTGTGGCTGATGACACTTGGCGTGGCAGATGAAACTTGGCATGGCAGATGAAACTTGGCGTGGCAGATGAAACGTGGTGCTCAGGAACAAACACAATTACTAGATACGGGATACAGGAACAATGGGAACAGGTTACAACTAAGGGACCATTTGCAATAACAAACATGGGTGGACACAACACTAACAGGGAGGAGGGCATGATGGATTTAAGTAGTGCAGGGTGCACAGGGATAGGATAGGGAAGGTTATAGTGGTGTGCACGCTGACCCTTTCAGAGGTTACAGGAGTGAGCCACGGGCAAGAGCAGTACATGCTGGTACTGGCAGTACATAATGCTGGCGGCCGCTGGATGAAGCCGTATGGCGGCATACAGTGGCCGCCAGCGGTACATTATCGTGAAATATTATTTTACCCATTACAGCTATTTGGCCCTATAGCTGGCGTCACCGTAAATGCCCCCTTTATACATTCCTGTCATGTGGACCTGTTAGTGCAAGTATTAGTGGTAACAAAAATGTAAGCCCTTCACACCAGACCTTTACACCATGTGCCCCTGATATAGCTGGTGTCACAGTAAAAATCACCCCTCTAATGCATTTATGTCACGTTGGCTTTGTAGAGCAGGTTTTAAAGTATAATAGCCCTTACCCGTTACAACTATATGTATATATATATATATATATATATATATATATAATTTTTTTTACAACAGTGGATGATCTCAAGGTACGCTGGTGAAGCAGTAAGGACCAATATAGACGTGAGATGACACATAATGGGAAAAGTGGTTCTGCTCCGTCCAAAAAAAGACCATACCTGCTCACGAAGCAGCTTCGTTTCCTGCGGCCGGTTTTAGAACTTCGTCCGTAACTATCAAAAATAAAAAAAAACATCTAATTGTTTTTAAAAATGTGTAATATATTGTAAATATAATTATTTTCTTCAATACTTAGCTCGGAGGACAACCTAGAGGAGGATGAGGAGAAGGAGGAGGAGAGTAGAGAAGTGGATGAGAACACCCGGGATACACCAGCCTAGGAAAAACCGGATCAGGATCATCCAGCCAATCCAGGGACTTCATTTGGCCACGGTATCTATAGCCCTCCCTCAGGAGAACATACTGGCCCTTCACAGACCGCCAACAAGAGGAAAAAGGTGCAACCCTCTGTGCTAGTGAGTTTGACTCCAAGGTCTCAGAGTACCTAAATAGGAACAAACCAGAGGATGAGGTGGACACTTTTGCCTCCATATTTATGCCTCATTCTAAAGGAGTGTTGCCTCAGAACCCAGGCAGCTTTATTAATTTTATTGGAGGCAGGCAAATGCCTCATGACTCAGGGCTCCAAAATGTTCATTGGGGCAAATACTATAGCCCACAGTAGGCATATTATTATGGTACTCCACCTCCTTGCCAAACTTCAGGCCAAACGCCTTCAGAGAGCTCAGTCCACTCCAGCAAGTGGACCCCCATCCTCTCCTGATCTTTATCATTTATATTTGTTTGTTTAAATGTGTATATATTTCATGTATGTAAAGCTACATTTTAGTGCTGCAGTTTTTAACTTTTTCATTTTAATTTATTTTTTGGACAAATTTATGTTTGAGATCCAAATAATTGTGTTTTGTTTTGTTTTTTGTTTCAAGAATGGTGGCGGGTGGGCAAGAATTTAGTCTCTATTTATGGACAAATCATGAAACTGTTTGGTGGAAAACAAAATAGTTTTTCTTAAAACAGTTGTTCATAATTGTCTGCAGCACATCACGTATAGATGTAATGTTGAAGATTAAGGCTAACAGTTAATGAAAACCCGAAATTTAGTTTCTCAGAAACTAGAATATTGGGTAAAAATTGAAGATTGAAAAATAGAAGAGGAGTTAAAGTCCCTGTAAATACTCTTCTTTTCTTTTACTTTAACAATTGTTTACTGTTTTTTTGTAACTGGGATAATGGATAGCAAGATTGGAGGTTTTCTTCAGTGCACAGTTTGCCATATGTATGCATGACTGGAGCAGGAGTTCCAGGGTGAATACCTCTGTGGCAGATGTGAGCATGTTTTTCACCTGGAAACTCGCATTAGAGATCTGGAGGAGCAAAATGCAACACTGAGGGCGATAGACAATCTTGAGTGGAGCATGCTGCTCACTGAGCAAGCAGTTAGTGGGGTAGAACTGGAGGGTGAAGACATGGGTCAGCAGGATCAGGCAAGTAGCTGGGTTAATGTAGTTAGGGGCAGTAAAAAGGGGTCCAAGAAAAGGAAGGCCAATCCTGTTTCTGATATTCCAAGCAAAATTGCCAATTTGGGTGATATATGATTAGTAGTTATAGGGAATTCTATAAATCAAGAAGACGGATAGAATAATTTGTCGCCAAGACCGCCGCAACCGAATGGTTTACTGTCTCTCTATTCGCATGTGGTGGAACGGGTGGAAAAATTACTGGGAGGGGCTGGTGATGATCCAGCTTTCGTGGTCCATGTGGGTACCAACGATAGAATACATAGTAGGGGGAGGAGCCTTAAGAATAATTTTGAAGAACTAGGCTACAAGCTGAAGGGAAGGACCTCCAAGGTAGTATTCTCAGGAATACTGCCTATGCCATGCACATCACAGGAAAGACAGCGGGAGCTCAGGGAGTTAAATACATAGCTTAAGTCTTGGTGTAGAGGAGAAGGCTTTGGGTTCCTAGAGCACTGGGCTGACTTTTCATTGGGGTACAAACTGTATTCTGATGATTATCTGCACCTAAATGGAAGGGGGTCCGCTGTGCTGGGGGAGAGAATTCTAATTGGGGGGGGGCGGAGTATTTAAACTAGGGCTGAGGAGGGAGGTCAATGTAGAAAATAAAGGGGTAGTTAGGTTAGAGAGGGGTCAGACTATATTGTGGGGGGAGAAACAGACTGTGAGGAGGGGACTAGACAACAGGATAAGAAGATCCTTTTGTTACAAAACAGCAATGAAAATAAAAAGGCCCAAATAATGTCAAATAATCACATTTCTGATACTGAAAGTGAAAATTTTAAAGTGTATGTTCACAAATGCCAGAAGTCTAGCAAGCAAAATGGGACAGCTGGAGGCCTTGGTACTGGAGGAACATATAGATATAGTTGGTGTTGCTGAAACATGGCTAGACTCTTCACATGGCCGGGCTGTAAATCTACAGGGTTCTACAAAGTTTCGTAAAGACAAGACAAATCGGGAAGGCTGTGGTGTATGTCTGTATGTGAGAAGTGATATGAAGGCGAGTGTGAAAGAGACAATAGTGGGTGAAGATTGTGAGGAGGTTGAAACCTTGTGGGTGGAACTACAAAGGGAGGTAAACACTGAAAAAATTACTTTTGGTGTAATCTATAGACACCCCAATATAACTGAGGAGATGGAAGTTCAGCTATATAAACAAATGAAGCGGGCTGCACAGGCTGATACTGTAGTGATAATAGGACAATTTAAATACCGGGATATTAAGTGGTGTCATGGTTCGGCTTCAACTGCAAAGGGGAGAAATGTCCTCAAGCTGTTGCAGGAAAATTTTATGGGCCAGTTTGTGGAAGACTCAACTGGAGGTGACGCTCTGTTGGATCTGGTCATTTCTAATAATGCAGAGCTTGTTGGGAATGTTGATGTTCATGAAAACCTCGCCTCGGTAACAGTGATCACAATATAGTTGTATTTTACCTATACTATAAAAAAACAAACACCGACTGGGGGGGGGGGGGGCAAAACAAATTCATTTTAAGAAGGCCAATTTCCCCAGGTTGGGGGCTGCAATTCAGGATATAGACTGGGAAGAACTAATGTCAAATAATGGTACAAATGATAAATGGTAGATTTTAAAATCTACTTTGAGTAGTTGTAGTGCAAAATTTATTCCTATAGTTAACAAGTATAAACGACTAAAATTAAACCCCACATGGCTTACCCCTTCTGTAAAAAGGGCAATATATGACAAAAAAAGGCCATTTCAAAAATACAAATCTGAGGGTACAGCTGTAGCCTTTGTAAAATCAGCAAAAATACTAAATGAAAGGCAGGTGGCCAAGGATAGTAAAAAATTGTAAAGAAAATAAAATAAAAAAGAGGGATACTGTAGGCGCTGCTTGGTTGATAAAAGTTGGTTTATTGCATAAAGCAAGGTAAACAGATTGCTACGCGTTTCAACACCGGACTGGCGTCTTCCTCAGGCAGATCTGCCTGAGGAAGACGCCAGTCCGGTGTTGAAACGCGTAGCAATCTGTTTACCTTGCTTTATGCAATAAACCAACATTTATCAACCAAGCAGCGCCTACAGTATCCCTCTTTTTTATTTTATTTTCTTTACAATTTTCATCAAGGCAACTCCTTTAGGGGTTTGCGTTTGGGGATCGGCAGCAGCTTGCACCTCTTTGCATTTACCTGCCAGTATTTGCAATTTGGAAAAGGAAGCACATATTTTGTTTCCCTGGAAAAACAAACCTCTTCTGGCGCCGTGTCCTTTTTTCTTTTATCTATCAAGGATAGTAAAACAAATCCCCAAAAATTTTTAAAATATGTAAATGCAAAAAAGCCAAAGGTCAGAACATGAAGGACCCCTAAATAGCGGTAATGGGGAGTTGGTCACAGGGGATCAAGAGAAGGCAGAGTTACTAAATGTGTTCTTCAGCTCTGTATATACAACAGAAGAAAGAGCAGCTCATGTAGCCGGTGCCAGTGCTGTTAATATATGAATAGATATACTGAATTGGCTAAATGTAGATATGGTCCATGCTAAGTTAAATAAAATAAATGTACACAAGGCCCCGGGACCAGATGGGTTACACCCTAGAGTTCTTAAAGAGCTTAGTTCAGTTATTTCTGTTCACCTCTTCATAATATTTAGAGATACTTTAGTGACTAGTATAGTGCCAAGGGACTGGCGCAGGGCAAATGTGGTGTCTATTTTCAAAAAGGGCTCTAGGTCTTCCCCGGGTAATTATAGACCAGTAAGCTTAACATCCATCGTGGGGAAAATATTTGAGGAACTATATACAGGATTATGTGACAAAAAATAGTATTACATGTGACACCCAGCACGGTTTTACTAAGGACAGTTTTTTTTACTAAGGACAAATTAGTTTTCATGAAGAGGTGAGCAGAAGCTTAGACAGAGGGGCCGCTGCGGTTATAGTATTTTTGGACTTTGCAAAGGCATTTGACACTGTTCTTCATAGACGTCTAATGGGTAAATTAAGGACTATAGGTTTAGAAAGTATAGTTTGTAATTGGATTGAGAATTGGCTCAAGGACCGAATCCAGAGAGTTGTGGTCAATGACTCCTACTCTGAATGGTCCCCGGTTATAAGTGGTGTACCCCAGGGCTCCGTGCTGGGACCATTATTATTCAACTTATTTATTAATTATATAGAGGATTAATAGCAGTATTTCTATTTTTGCAGATGACACCAAGCTATGTGGTATTGTTTAGTCTATGGAAGATGTTAGTAAATTACAAGCTGATTTGAACACACTGAGGCTGGGTTCACACGAGCACATTAACGTCCGTAATGGACGGACGTATTTCGGCCGGAAGTCCCGGACCGATCTCAGTGCAGGGAGCCGGGCTCCTAGCATCATAGTTATGTACGATGCTAGGAGTCCCTGCCTCTCTGCAGGACTACTATCCCGTACTGTAATCATGTTTTCAGTACGGGACAGTAGTTCCACGGAGAGGCAGGGACTCCTAGCGTCGTACATAACTACGATGCTTGGAGCCCGGCTCCCTGCACTGAGTTCGGTCCGGGACTTCCGGCCGAAATACGTCCGTCCATTACGGACGTTAATGTACTCGTGTGAACCCAGCCTTAGTGTTTGGGCATCCACTTGGCAAATTAAGTTTAATGTAAATAAATGTAAAGTTATGCATCTGGGTACCAACAATCTGCATGCATCATATGTCGTAGGGGGAGCTACACTGGGGGGAGTCACTTGTTGAGAAGGATCTGGGTGTACTTGTAAATCCTAAACTAAATAACAGCATGCAATGTCAATCAGCTGCTTCAAAAGCCAGCAAGATATTGTTATGTATTAAAAGAGGCATGGACTCGCGGGTCGGGGATATAATATTACCACTTTACAAAACATAAGTGAGGCCTCATCTAGAATATGCAGTTCAGTTCTGAGCTCCAGTTCATAGAAAGGATGCCCTGGAGTTGGAAGAAATACAAAGAAGAGCAACGAAGCTAATAAGGGGCATGGAGAACCTAAGTAATGAGGAAGGATTAAAAGAATAAAACCTATTTAGCCTTGAAAAGAGACGACAAAGGGGGGACATGATTAACTTATAGAAATATATTAATGACACATACAAAGAATATTGTGAAACCCTGTCCCAAGTAAAAACCCCCTCAAAAAACAAGGGGGCACTCCCTCCATCTGGAGAAAAAAAGGTTCAATCTGCAGAGACGACTAGCCTTCTTTACTGTGAGAACTGTGAATGTATGCAATAGTCTACCCCAGTACCTGGTCACAGCAGGGACAGTAGATGGCTTTAAAAAAGGCTTAGACAATTACCTAGAACAAAAAATATTACCTCCTATGTGTAGAAATGTTTCCCTTCCCTTTTCCTATCCCTTGGTTGAACTTGATGGACATGTGTCTTTTTTCAACCGTACTAACTATATAATAAATATACACACACACATTATATATATATATATATATATATATATATATATATATATACACACACACACACTACCGTTCAAAAGTTTAGGGTCACCCAGACAATTTTGTGTTTTCCATGAAAACTCACACTTAGATTTTTCAAATGAGTTGCAAAATGACTAGAAAATATAGTCAAGACATTGACAAGGTTAGAAATAATGATTTTTATTTCAAATAATAATTTTCTCCTTCAAACTTTGCTTTCGTCAAAGAATGCTCCATTTGCAGCAATTACAGCATTGCAGACCTTTGGCATTCTAGCTGTTAATTTGCTGAGGTAATCGGGATAAATTTCACCCCATACTTCCAGAAGCCCCTCCCACAATTTGGATTGGCTTGATGGGCACTTCTTGCGTACCATACGGTCAAGCTGCTCCCACAACAGCTCTATGGGGTTGAGATCTGGTGACTGCGCTGGCCACTCCATTACAGATAGAATACGAGCTGCCTGCGTCTTCCCTAAATAGTTCTTGCATAATTTGGAGGTGTGCTTTGCGTCATTGTCCTGTTGTAGGATGAAATTGGCTCCAATCAAGCGCAGTCCACAGGGTATGGCATGGCATTGCAAAATGGAGTGATAGCCTTCCTTATTCAAAATCCCTTTTACCTTGTACAAATCTCCCACTTTACCAGCACTAAAGCAACCCCAGACCATCACATTACCTCCACCATGCTTGACAGATGGTGTCAGGCACCCTTCCAGCATCTTTTCAGTTGTTCTGCGACTCACAAATGTTCTTCTGTGTGATCCAAACACCTCAAACTTCGATTCGTCTGACCATAACACTTTTTTCCAATCTTCCTCTGTCCAATGTCTGTGTGCTTTTGCCCATATTAATCTTTTCCTTTTATTAGCCAGTCTCAGATATGGCTTTTTCTTTGCCACTCTGCCCTGAAGGCCAGCATCCCAGAGTCGCCTCTTCACTGTAGACGTTGACACTGGCGTTTTGCGGGTACTATTTAACGAAGCTACCAGTTGAGGACTTGTGGGGCGTCTATTTCTCAAACTAGAGACTCTAATGTACTTGTCTTGTTGCTCAGTTGTGCAGCGGGGCCTCCCACTTCTCTTTCTACTCTGGTTAGAGCCTGTTTGTGCTGTCCTCTGAAGGGAGTAGTACACACCGTTGTAGGAAATCTTCAGTTTCTTGACAATTTCTCGCATGGAATAGCCTTAATTTCTAAGAACAAGAATAGACTGTCGCGTTTCACATGAAAGCTCTCTTTTTCTAGCCATTTTGAGAGTTTAATCGAACCCACAAGTGTAATGCTCCAGATTCTCAACTAGCTCAAAAGAAGGTCAGTTTTATAGCTCCTCTAAACAGCAAAACAGTTTACATCGGTGCTAACATAATTGCACAAGGGTTTTCAAGTGTTTTCTAATCATCCATTAGCCTTCTAACACAGTTAGCAAACACAATGTACCATTAGAACACTGGAGTGATGGTTGCTGGAAATGGGCCTCTATACACCTATGTAGATATTGCATTAAAAACCAGACGTTTTCCGCTAGAATAGTCATTTAGCCCATTAACAATGTATAGTGTATTTCTGTTTAATTTAATGTTATCTTCATTGAAAAAAAACTGTGCTTTTCTTGCAAAAATAAGGAAATTTCTAAGTGACCCCAAACTTTTGAACGGTAGTGTATATATACACACACTCATATACACACACACATATATATATATATATACATACACACACACACTTCATTTAACACTTACCTTTCTCAGGATTTCTTCTCCCCTGTGTCCGGAGTCTTCAAGCTGATCGCTCATACCAGCAGATGAAGGAAGATCCTGTATACAACTGAGTATGTGGGGATTTCTTTATATCACAGTTTAGTCCCCATATACACAGATGTATACACACTCCGATTCTACCTTTCCTGCTGCCTGAGGCCCCCTCAGATTTTGATTGACATCCCCTTGGCTGTTCTATATCACTACCAGCAACCTTAAAGAGGCTCGGTCACCAGATTAAAAATTCCCTATCTCCTACATCATTTTATCGGCGCTGGAATGTAGTTGACAGCAGTGTTTTTATTTTGGGAAACAATCTTTTTTCAGCAAGTTATGACCTTTATTACATTTATGCAAATTCGTTTCTTAATGCCCAAGTGGGCGTTTTTTAACTTTTAACCAAGTGGGCGTATTACAAAGAAGTGTATGACGCTGACCAATGAGCATCATACACTTCTCATTACACCCAAGCTTGTTTCACTGAACAGCGTGATCTCGCGAGACCAACGCTGTGACGTCACTTCCGCCCACAGGTCCTTCCTCCCTGCGTCTGAAGACTGAACATAGATCGTCTCCAGGCGTATGAGAAGTTAGTCGTCGGTTCTGCAACAGCAGCAGCAGCGGAGGAGGCAGCATCACACAGTGTAGGTAAGCATATAGAACTCCCTAGAGACGAAGGACCTGTGGGCGGAAGTGACGTCACACGACATCACGCTGTTCAGTCAAACAAGCTTCGGTGTAATGGAGAGAAGTGTATGATGCCGATTGGTCAGCGTCATACACTTCTTTGTAATACGCCCACTTGGTTAAAAGTTAAAAAACGCCCACTTGGGCATTAAGAAACTAATTTGCATAAATGTAATAAAGGTCATAACTTGCTGAATAAAGATAGTTTCTCAAAATAAAAAACACTGCTGTCAACTACATTCCAGCGCAGATAAAATGATGTAGGAGATAGGGCATTTTTAATCTGGTGACAGAGCCTCTTTAATACTCTTGCGGATGCACCGTTGCCTTGTATTCCCCTGGCATGCGCGGTGCATTGATGAATCCGGGCAAAGTACACCTCGCTGTACGGTGCGTGCCCAAGTAGTACAAGGCAATGAGAAAGTTGTATCAGCCAGGGGGATGTCAATCAAATATGGAAAGGTGGGTTTGGAGGCAGGACTATGTGACTCTTCAGGATAGCGGCACCAACCCATGACCCTTTAATGAGTAATTAGCATTAGTGTGCACAGTTTTAAAAGTTGACTTTATAGATTTTGGTGCATCTGAAAAAAACATACATTTGGAAATATTGTCAGGTCCTGTATTACTGCATGGTGGTGGTTCAAGGGGTTAAAATTACCGGACAGGTTTCCATTAAATATACAATGAATTGAAAACAATTCCATCTGCCCTGCACTTTTGTTATAATAAAAATATTCTATATAATTACAGCACCAAAACCAAACTCTGACATATACAGCACAAGGACCAAGCTCAGTACATAAATACAACACCAGAACCAAGCTCAGTACATATACAGTGAAGGAAATAAGTATTTGATCCCAAGCTGATTTTGTAAGTTTGCCCACTGTTAAAGACATGAACAGTCTAGAATTTTTAGGCTAGGTTAATTTTACCAGTGAGAGATAGATTATATAAAAAAAACAAAACAGAAAATCACATAGTCAAAATTATATATATTTATTTGCATTGTGAACAGAGAAATAAGTATTTGATCCCCTACCAACCATTAAGAGTTCAGCCTCCTCCAGACCAGTTACACGCTCCAAATCAACTTGGTGCCTGCATTAATGACAGCTGTCTTAAATGGTCACCTGTATAAAAGACTCCTGTCCACAGACTCAATTAATCAGTCTGACTCTAACCTCTACAACATGGGCAAGACCAAAGAGCTTTCTAAGGATGTCAGGGACAAGATTATAGACCTGCACAAGGTTGGAATGGGCTACAAAACCATAAGTAAGACGCTGGGTGAGAAGGAGACAACTGTTGGTGCAATAGTAAGAAAATGGAAGACATACAAAATGACTGTCAATCGACATCGATCTGGGGCTCCATGCAAAATCTCACCTCGTGGGGTATCCTTGATCCTGAGGAAGGTGAGAGCTCAGCCGAAAACTACACGGGGGGAACTTGTTAATGATCTGAAGGCAGCTGGGACCACAGTCACCAAGAAAACCATTGGTAACACATTACGCCGTAATGGATTAAAATCCTGCAGTGTCCGCAAGGTCCCCCTGCTCAAGAAGGCACATGTACAGGCCCGTCTGAAGTTTGCAAATGAACATCTGGATGATTCGGAGAGTGATTGGGAGAAGGTGCTGTGGTCAGATGAGACTAAAATTGAGCTCTTTGGCATTAACTCGCCGTGTTTGGAGGAAGAGAAATGCTGCCTATGACCCAAAGAACACCGTCCCCACTGTCAAGCATGGAGGTGGAAACATTATGTTTTGGCGGTGTTTCTCTGCTAAGGGCACAGGACTACTTCACCGCATCAATGGGAGAATGGATGGAGCCATGTACCGTCACATCCTGAGTGACAACCTCCTTCCCTCCACCAGGACATTAAAAATGGCTCGTGGCTGGGTCTTCCAGCACGACAATGACCCGAAACACACAGCCAAGGCAACAAAGGAGTGGCTCAAAAAGAAGCACATTAAGGTCATGGAGTGGCCTAGCTAGTCTCCAGACCTTAATCCCATCGAAAACTTATGGAGGGAGCTGAAGATCCGAGTTGCCAAGCGACAGCCTCGAAATCTTAATGATTTACAGATGATTTGCAAAGAGGAGTGGGCCAAAATTCCATCTAACATGTGTGCAAACCTCATCATCAACTCCAAAAAACGTCTGACTGCTGTGCTTGCCAACAAGGGTTTTGCCACCAAGTATTAAGTCTTGCTTGCCAAAGGGATCAAATACTTATTTCTCTGTGCACAATGCAAATAAATATAATTTTGACAATGTGATTTTCTGTTTTTTTTTTATATAATCTATCTCTCACTGGTAAAATTAACCTAGCCTAAAAATTCTAGACTGTTCATGTCTTTGACAGTGGGCAAACTTACAAAATCAGCAAGGGATCAAATACTTATTTTCTTCACTGTATATACAACACCAGGCCCAAGCTCAGTAAGTACATATACTAGTCCTTCTCAATTAATTAGAATATCATCAAAAAGTTAATTTATTTCAGTAATTCAATTCAAAAATTTAAACTCCTATATTATAAAGATTCATTACACACAGACTGATCTATTTCCAGCATTTTTTTCTTTTATTGTTGATGATTATGGCAACAGTTACTGAAAACCCAAAATTTAGTCTCTCAGAAAATTAGAATATTATATAAGCCCAGTTTCAAAAATGATTTTTAATACTGAAAGTCGGCCTACTGAAATGTATGTACAGTATATGCCCTCAATTCTTGGTCAGGCTCCTTTTGCATGAATTACTGCATCAATGCGGCGTGGCATGGAGGCGATCAGCCTGTGGCACTGCTGAGGTGTTAGGAAGCCCAGTTTGCTTTGATAGCGGCCTTCAGCTCATCTGCCTTTTTGGGTCTGGTGTCTCTCATCTTCCTCTTTACAATACCCCATAGATTCTATGGGGTTTAGGGCAGGCGAGTTTGTTGACCAATCAAGCACAGTAATACTGTGGTTATTAAACCAGTTATTGGTAGTTTTTGGTAGTGTGGACAGGTGCCAAGTCCTTCTGGAAAATGAAATCAGCATCTCCATAAAGCTTGTCAGCAGAGGGAAGCATGAAGTGCTCCAAAATTTCCTAGTAGACGGCTGCGTTGACTCTGGACTTGATATAACACAGTGTCATCTGCCACGTTCAATTTCCTCTGCCACGTCCAGTGTCATCTACCACTTCCAGTGTTATTCGCCACTTTTTAATTCATTATTAACTTTATTTTAAAAAATATAACTTTTTTACTAGTCCCACTAGGGGACTTTACTACGCGATCAACCGATCGCTTTTATAATACACTGCAAGACTTTTGTATTGCAGTGTATTAGTGCCTGTCCGTGTAAAACGAACAGGCATCTGCTAGGCCATGCCTCTGGAATGGCCTACCAGGCCTTAACTAGTGGCAGACCTGGGGGCCTTTATTAGGCCCCTGACTGCCATATAAGACACCGGTACCCTGCGATCACATGCCGGGTGCCGGTGGGGTGAGAGAGGGAGCTCCCTCTCTCCAAAACCACTCAGATGCAGCGCTCGCTATTTAGCGCCGCATCTGAGGGGTTAAACGGGGCGAGATTGGTGCGGATATCGATCCTGCCCATTCAAGCAGGGTTGCTCTCTGCTCTCAGCAACCCCTGGTAGCTGAGAACAGGGAGATTTAATGGCTCCTTACTCTGTTTATTTATTCTGATGCAGTGCCGTAAAAAGGCTACTGCATCAGAATAAAGCCCACGATAGTCAATGCATAGTCGAAGTGATACATCCTTCTCCACGAAAAAGAATGCAGCTCCGGCTGGCGAAGTAGACTTCCTGATGAACCCCCTCTCTAGGTTCTCCTTGACATACTCCGACATGGCCTGCGTTTCCGGCAAGGAGAGTGGATAAACCCTTTCGAGAGGCTTCAGGAAGAAGCTCGATAGAACAGTCATAGGGATGATGATGAGGAGGAAAGATCTCTGCCTCCTTTTTGCTAAAAACATCTGCGTAACCAGCATATTGTGGAGGTAATCCAGAGAGAGATAGAGACAGAGGAGAAACGACAGGTCGAACCTGAGTCAGAGAGCGGTGAAGTCACCGGGGTCCCCACTGGAGGACGTATCCGGAATTCCAATCGAGGACTAGAGTGTACTGGCAAAGCCATTGCAATCCCAGCAGGAGGTGGTTAATAGCTTTGGTTAGGACATAGAAAGTTATTGACTCAGAATGGAGGACTGCTATCTGTAGTCTTAGAGGCTTGGTGATGGAAAGGATAGGATCCGGTAGAGGTTGTCCAACAACAGAAGCGACTGCCAGAGGTTTTTATAGGGAAACATTAGCCAAGTGGAGTCAGTGTCCTGCTAGATGAAGTTTGCAGCTGCTCCAGAATCAAATCTTAATGATTTACAGATGATCTGCAAAGAGGAGTGGGCCAAAATTCCATCTAACATGTGTGCAAACCTCATCATCAACTACAAAAAGCGTCTGACTGCTGTGCTTGCCAACAAGGGTTTTGCCACCAAGTATTAAGTCTTGTTTGCCAAAGGGATCAAATACTTATTTCTCTGTGCACAATGCAAATAAATATATATAATTTTGACAGTGTGATTTTCTTTTTTTATATATATATATATATATAATCTATCTCTCACTGGTAAAATTAACCTAGCCTAAAAATTCTAGACTGTTCATGTCTTTGACAGTGGGCAAACTTACAAAATCAGCAAGGGATCAAATACTTATTTCCTTCACTGTATAGGGTATTTCCGTACTCTGGAGAAGTTGCTTTACAAATGTTAGGGTGCTTTTTCTCCTTTATTTGATGAGAAAATGAAACATTTTGACCTAAAGATACGTCTTAGTGGAAAAATAAATTTTTTCATCTTCACTGCCCAATTCTAATGAAATCTATGAAACACCTGGGGGGGGGGGGGGTCAAAATGCTCACTACACCCCTAGATGAATTCCTCTAGGGGTGTAGTTTCCCAAATGGAGTCACTTTTGGGGGTTTCCACTGTACTGGTACCTTCGGAGCTTTACAAATGCGACATGGTGCAGAGAAATAAATCCAGCAAAATCTGTGCTCCAAAAGCTAAATGGCACTCCTTCTCTTCTGAGTCCTGCCGCTTGCCCAAACAGCAGTTTATGACCACATGTTGGGTATTTCCGTACTCTGGAGAAGTTGCTTTACAAATGTTGGGGTGCTTTTCCTCATTTATTTGTTGAAAAAATTAAAAATTCTTAGGTAAAGCTACATCTTATTGGAAAATAATGTAATTTTTAATTTTCACTGCCCAATTCTAATGAAATCTATGAAATACCCGTGTGGTCAAAATGATTACTACACCACTAGATTAATTTCTCAAGGGGTGTAGTTTCCAAAATGGAGTCTTTTTGGGGTGTTTCCTTTGTTTTTGCACCACAAGACCTCTTCTAACCTGACATGGTGCCTGAAATATAATTTAAGAAAAGGAAGGCCCTAAAATCCACTAGGTGCTCCTTTGCTTCTGGGGCTTTTGTTTCAGTCCATTAGCACACTAGGGCCACTTGGGGGATATTTCTAAAAACTGAGGATCAGGGCAATAAATATTCAGTTGTGTTTCTCTGGTAAAAACTTTCCGTATTACAGGAAAAACGATTAAAATGGAATTTCTGAAAAAAAAAAAGGAAATTTGCAAATTTCCCTTTCACTTTGCTTCAATTCCTGTGAAACGCATATAGGATTAAGAAACTTTCTAAATGCGGTTTTGAATACTTTAAGGGGTGCAGTTTTTAAAATGGGGTGATTTGTGGGGGTTCCTAATATATAAGGCCCTCAAAGCCACTTCAGATCTGAACTGTTCCCCAACAAAAATAGGCTTTTGAAATTTTCTTGAAAATGTGAGAAATTGCTGCTAAACTTATAAGCCTTGTAATTTCCTAGAAAAATAAAAGGATGTTAAAAAAATTATGCCTACATAAAGTAGACATATGGGAAATGTTAACTAGTAACTTATTTGTGTGGTATAACTATCTGTCTTACAAGCAGATACATTTGAATTTAGAAAAATGCAAATTTTTCCAAATTTTCTCTACATTTTGGTGTTTTTCACAAAAAAATATTGAATTTTTCAACCACATTTTTTCACTATCACGAAGTAGAATATGTCACGAGAAAATAATCTCAGTATCGTTTGGATAGGCAAAAGCATTCCGAAGTTATTACCACATATAGTAACACGTCAGATTTTAAAAATGAGGCTCTGTCATTTGGTCCAAAAGTGGCTGTGGCGGATAGGGGTTAACCTCAGCCTCCGTTCTCCATCACCCTGATGCTGCTCTGCAGTTCTTTCTGGAGGTGGACGTGTCTTCCGTACGTGCGGGAGCGCTACTATGCCAAAAGAACTCTAAAGGCAGGATGGTGTCTTGTGGCTTCTTTTCAAAATTATTCTCTCCAGCGGAACGCAACTCTTCCATCGGGGATCGGGATTTGCTGGCCGTCAAATTGGCCTTGAATTAGTGGAGACAATTGCTGGAGGGTGTTATCCATCGCATTATCATCTATACTGACCACAAAAACGTCACGTACCTACAGTCGGCTCAACGATTAAATCCCCGCCAAGCCAGATGGTCGTTGTTTTCCACCCGATTTCAGTTTTTGCTTCACTTCCGTCCTGCAGAAAAGAATGGGAAGGCTGACGCACTGTCTCGCTCGTTTGAAACCAATGACTTTGAGTAAATTCCTCAATACATCATAGATCCTTCTAGGATTATTGCCGCTAACCCTCTGCAAATTAGAGACATTCCTCATGGAAAAACTTTTTTTCGTCTTGCTGACAGGAAGAGAATTCTCCGCTGGGGACACAACTCTAAACTGGCTGGGCACTCTGGTGTCCAGAAGACACAGGACTTGATAGCTCGTCACTATTGGTGGCCTACTCTGCCTGGAGATGTTGCGGACTATGTCTCCTCAGGTATGAACTGTGCCTCGAACAAGTCTACCTGCTCCAAACCTGCTGGTCTGCTACTACCCCTGCCTGTTCCGGATACTCCTTGGCAGCCTATGGCTATGGACTTTATCACTGACCTTCCTCCCACAGCTGGATGTTCTACGATCTGCGTAGTAAGTGGATCGTTTTTCTAAAATGGCACATTTTATTTTGTTGACTGGTCTTCTGTCTGCTCCTCGCCTGGCTAATCTGTTTATTCTGCACAACTTCCGTCTGCATGGACTTCCCCTGCACATTGTCTCGGACCGGGCTGTACAGTTTACAGCCAAGTTCTGGAGAGCCCTGTGCAACCTGCTAGATGTAAAACTGGACTTCTCTTCTGCCTATCACCCACTGTCCAATGGTGAAGTGGAGGGGACCAATCAAATTTTAGAGAATTATGTTCGTCATTTTGTTTCCACCCAACACGACAATTGGGTACAACTTCTGCCTTGGGCGGAATTCTCGTACAACAACCACACAAGTGAGTCTACTGCCTCATCTCCATTCTACATTGTGTACAGCCAGCATCCTCAAATTCCTCTTCCTGTGCCAGCCGTGACTCCGGTACCAGCAGCAAATTCTTCAATTGGGGCTTTTATTCACATCTGGCAGCAAACTAAATCTGCCGTCCTCCAAGCAGTGGACCGAATTAAAAAGGATGCCGATAAAAGAAGAAAAGTTCCTTCTCAGTTCTCTCCTGGAGTCAAGGTCAGCCTATCCTCAAGGAACATTCGTCTGAAGGTGCCCTAATACAAATTTGCGCCGAGGTTCCTCGGACCCTTTGAGATCCTACAACAGATAAACCCTGTCTCCTATAAGCTTCGGCAGCGTCCTACCCTCAGAATCCCCAACTCCTTTCATGTGTCCCTCCTGAAACCTGTGGTCCTGAAATGCTACAGTAAAACTCCTAGTCCAGTTGCTCCCAGAAGTTCATCTGATGTGTTTGAGGTGAAGGAGATGCTGGACTGCAGGAGTGTAGGAGGAATGTTATACACCACGTCTGGTGTCATCCTCTACGCCTGCTCTTATACACCACGTCTGATGTCACCTCCCACGCCTGCTGCCACACACCCCATCTGGGGTCATCGGACACTCCTGGTATCATCCGACACGTCTCGTGCTACCTGCCACATCAAGTCCCTACTACCGTCTGGACTATCTCAGGTACCCTTGTGCTAAGAACTTCGTATAGACTGTGACTTGGCCAGCTGCCACTCAGCTACAGTGGGAGCAGTCTAGTTGGTCCACATACCCCTAGATCGTGACACCAAGTAAGCAGGAACAGAGTACGATCCTTCACCATTGATGATAGACACTGCAATAGAAAGTCTGGGAGAGAATTTAGTAGTCGCGGGAGATTCACCTAGGATTGCCTCTCCAATCAAGCCTAGGTACTGGAGTTTCCCAGCTTTGGCAGGCATTGGTGCACGAAATGTCCCTTGTGGCAACAATACAGACATAATCCAGTTGAAAGTCTTCGTTGCCGTTCCTGGTAGTACAGTCGGAGTCTGTCTACCTGCATAGGCTCTTTCGGAGGTGCAGCAGGACAGGGCAGTAGAGGCCTTTGAAATTTGGGTGCCAGTTGACAAGACCTGTTTTCCCAACGAATTTCCAAAGTGCACCCTTGGATCCTCATATCAACCCAGGTTGCCAGAAGTATTAGGGCATCCAAGGTAGCAGGAAGTTCTCGAGTTGCCAGTTCATCCTTTATATGATAGGCCAGGCCCTGCCAGAAAGTTGCCACTAAGGCCTCATTACTCCAAGCTAGCTCAGCTGCCAGTGTATGGAAGGAGATAGAGTACTCCCCTGCAATTGATTGCCCTTGATTGAGGGTCATCAGTGAGGCAGCAGCAGAAGATGTTCGACCCGGTTTCTCGAACACTGTACGGAAAATCTCAAGAAACATTGGCAGAACCGAGAATTACGGACCATCTCGTTCCAAGATGGGGTTCACCCATTCCTGAGATTTGCCAGAGAGGAGAGAAAGAGATGAGCACATAATCTGAAGTGGATAGTACACTAATTGATAAAACCTCTACAGGTCTTTGGATCCCCATCATAGATTGCAGATGCAATTGTAGACCCAAGACAGGCAGGAGAATTAGCAGTGGTGGAGCAGTGGGAACAGCGAGGGGAGGAACAGCCAAAAGAGTGATTATGGAGTTTGCTACCTGTAGTAGTTGATCCTGGCATGCCCGAAGGTCATGCGTGTCTGCTTGCATCTTTTGGACTGCAGTTTTTGGTTGACCAGCGGGATCGATAACCTGAGTGTACTGTAACCTATGTGGACCCACTGGGCCGCTCCGAGTTGCGGAGTAGCTGCTGGCAAAACATCAGTCAATAATAGTCTTTAGGACAAGAGTACCTGGATAGAATATTAGGCAGAAACTTTGCGTAGCAGATGTTTGATGTAGCAGTCGTTTGACGTAGCAGTCACTTGATGGACATATGTCTTTTTTCAACCGTACTAACTATGTAACTATGTAGCAGACATTTGGTGTAGCAGACACTTGGCACCGATGACACTCTCAACTCCGACACTAGACTTTGCACTGAAACAAACACAATTACTAGATACGGGATACAGGTTATGGGAACACAGGATACAACTAAGGGACCATTTGCAATAAAGAACATGGGCAGACACAACAACGCACAGGCAAGGAGGAAGAGGGCAGAGTCCTTTTTATAGTTTCTGGTATGCCGGGATAGGATGGGGAGATTTATCCTATGCACAGCAGCAGCCGAGGGCAGTATTGTGTGCTGGCGTCTCAGAGGAGGGAGACGCTGGCCAGAGCTCACAGGTATGCTGTCGCAGCCGTTGGCGGATAAGTAATGCCGGCAGTGCGCGGCCATTACATTACCTCAGGGTGATGATGAGCCGCTCCTCAGGTGAAATGCTGCATCATATGTTGGTGTTCTGGAATGTTAGTCCAGGATGCAACTTCTCCAGCAGGTGGTCAAATGTAGGGACGGACATCCGGCAGAAAAACTGAAATTTTGCAGGATGCAGGTCCTCATACAATGTGTGGGAGTCTCCTTTGGAGGCACGTTGGGAGACAATGGGATGAACCCAAAGCCTCCACCTCCTCCTATGTTCCTCCTCCACCATCTGGCGTCGCTCTTCATATCTCAAAGAGCTAAGCCACAACAACAGAACATGGTCTATGGGTTTGGATGACATGTTCACAAAACTAGTCAAAAAGTAGTCAAAAAACAAACTGACAAAGCAGAGGAATCAGACCAAGCTCTGTATGCTGTAAAAGGAATTTAAAATGGTGTCAAAGCAATCACGTGACCTTCCTGTGAGTGTTTTCAGAGGGTTCGCACACAATTATGACAAAGATCCACCTTCTGGTTTTTTTTGCGTGCGTGAAATACGGATAATACTAGGATAACATATGTGCGATAAACACTGACAAATTGAATACACACTGAGATACACGCGTGTTAAACGGACACTCGTGTGAATGTAGCCGAAGGAAACAATGTTAAAGAATTATCCTCAGTTGTAGATTGTCTGGTTACAGTCAAATTGTGTAATTTAACCCCTTCCCGACCACCCCATGTAGATTAATGGGCTACAGAGCTGGTCCTTGTGCCTGCAGCCCGTTAATCTACGTGTGCTCCTAACAGAGCACACAGGCAGTCCCCGCAGCCCAGCATCTCCCAGTACAGGCAGCATCACAGCGGTGATCCGAACCGATTAACCCCTTAAATGCGGCAGTCAATAGTGTCCGCCGCATTTAACTTGTTATTGTGGGGGCCAATTGTTGCGGGGGGGGGCGATTGCTATGGCAACCAGAAGCCTAACAAAGGCTTCCGGTCTGCCATCTATTGAAGGCGATTACGTCCTGCCAGAGGCAGGACCTAATATGCCTCCTGTCGGTGTGAAACTGACAGGTATAATACCATGCAATACATAAGTATTGCAGGGTATTATAACAACGTACCAACAATTGGATCTTCAAGTCCCCAATGGGACTAAAAAAAAAAAAAAAGTTAAAAGAAAGTTACAAAAAAATTTACAGAAGTTAAATGTCAAAATAATAACATTTTAAAATCACCTTTTTTCCTTTATAAAGTCCTTTATTATTAGAAAAAAATAAAAAAAATAAATGAACTATGCATAATTGGTATCGCCGCATCCATAAAATATAATGTGATTTATCCCGCACGGTGACCGCCATAAAAAAAATTCATAAAAAAACTATACCGGAATCACTATTTTTAGTCACTTCAGCTCCCAAATAATTGCATAAATAGGGATCAAAAAGTCGCATGTACCCAAAAATTGTACCGATAAAAACTACAGTTTGTTCCGCAAAAAACAAGACCTCACATAGCTTTCCTGATAGAAAAATAAAAAAGTTGTTGCTCTTAAAATATGGCGACACAAAAACAAAATAATTTTTTTAAAACAGTGATTTTATCGTGCAAACACCGTAAAACATAAAAAACCTATATGCATATGGTATTGCCGTAATCGCATCGACCTGCAGAATAAATAAAATATGTAATTTATAGCGCACGACGAACTCCGTAAAAAAAAAAAAGCATCAAAAACAATAGAAGTTTTGACGGCTTAATTACACTAAATTCAGCAAAAAAAACCTATGGGATCAAAATGCTGACTATACCCCTAGACAAATCCTTTTTAGGGCTGTAGTTTCCCAAATGGGGTCACGTCTGGGGGGTGTCCACTGTTTTGGTCACTCATGGGCTTTGCAAGTGCGACATGCCACCCGAAAAATAAATTGAGTAAACTTGACGTCCAAAAGCCAAATAGCGCTCCTTTCCTTCTGAGCCCCGCTGTGTGTCCAAACAGCCATTTATTACCACATATGGGGTATTACCGTAATTAGGAGAAATTGCTTTACAAATCTTGGGCCGCTTTTTCTTCTTTACTCCTTTTCAAAACAGCAGGTCTTGAAAAGGTGTTCCTAGTATGCACTGGTTAGTATCAAACGAAAATGGCCAAAGGACGGACCATCGGTGAATCGGCAACAGACTCACGGGCGCCCAAGCCTCTTTGATGCAGGTGGGAAACAAAGGCTAGCCCGTCTGGTACGATCGCGCAGGAGAGCTACTTCAGCCCAATTTGCATTAAAAAAATGAATGCTGGTTGTAAGGCCAGATTGACATGAAGGTGGGAGAACTCGGACGTGCAAAATGTGATGTTTTTCAGAGGTGCCCCCTGTGACTTGAGTCTATGAAGGGATCAGTGAAAATGGAACAAAATAGGACATGTTCTATTCTTCAACGGACCCTTCACACGGTTCGTTGAAACAACAACCGTGTGAACGGCCCCATTGAAATACATGCGTCCGTGTCACGGCTGTTGTCTGAACAGCCGTACTCTACGTTTGTCTGAATTCGGTCCAACAGAAAGGCTGTGCATCACAGCTTGCTAGTATGTGGCAGACTGGTCAGAGTGCTCATGCTCACATGACCATCATAACTGGACCATGGAGCAATGAAAGAAGGTTGGGTGTGTGTGCACAACACTTACCTTGGGAAGAGATAGCACCAAGTAGTATTATAAGAAGGCAAGCCAGTGGAGGTAGTGCTCTGGGCCATGTTCTGCTGGAAAACCTTGGACCCTAGTATTCATGTGGCTGTTACTTTGACACATACCACCTACCTAAATATTGTTACAGTCCAAGCACACCCCTTTACGGCAATGGTATTCACTCACGGCAATGGCATATATCAGCAGAATAACATGCCCTGCCACACTGAAAAAGTTTTCAGAAATGGTTTGAGGAAAATGACAAAGAGTTAAAGTGTACCTGTAAAGATAAAAAAACTTTTTCTGTGTTCCTTTTAATTCAACAAAAAAAACTTTTTAATGTACAAACACTTACCTTACTGCAAGTGCTAGCCTGCCATACTGTAGTCTTCTTCCCTCTCTCCATGCTCCTTCGTCACTCTTACATCTGCAGTCCCCGCTCATTGTCAGGTGGAATCTGTAGCCAGCAATATCAGACGCCGACAACGGATTCTATGAAAGAACGGTTGTTGCGGGGGACTCACTGTAATGCCCCATTCACAGCACTTTTCCTGACATCACTATATATAGACCGTTTCTACTAGCACTCTGCCCGAGGACTTTACCACTGCTCCTTACATTACTGTCCATATATGAACAGTGACATCAGGGGCTTTCCCAGGGCCTGAGCCTATACTAGTGCTCTGCCCGGGGATTCTGGCTCAGGGGAAGCCCCTGATATCACTGTCCGTATATGGATAGTGATGTCAGGAGCTTTCCCTGAGACATAGCCCCGTTGCAGAGACTGTATTAGCGCTCTGCCTGGGGACTGCAGCACTGCTCCTGACATCACTGTCCATATATGGACAATGATATCAGGAGCTTTTCCTTGGCCAGAGTCCCGAGGCAGAGCCTCTACTAGCGCTCTGCAAAGGTGTTCTGGCTCTGTGGAAGCCTCTGACACCACTGTCCATACTGTATATGAACGGTGACGTCAGATTTCCCTGGGACAGAGTCTCAGAGCAGTGCCTCTAATAGCACTCTGCCCAGAAATTTAGGTTCTGGGGAAGCCTGACAAACTTGTCCAAATATGAACAGTGATGTTGGGCGCTCCCAGAGGTATACGTTTAACATATACCTGTGACGGATCCAATATTGTGGCACCTGTCACCCATAGGCCCCCATGTTAAAAATCGTATACCATGGGGCGGAGCTTGCCGCAGGCTGAGATGGCTGCATTTTTTAATCCTATAACGTCCATTTCACGAGGAATTACTGCAGGAACAGCCCTGCCATCTCTTGACAGAATGCCACGGAAGCGACAGGAAAAAGCGGAGCTGAAAAAGCTCTCGGATTACTTCTTCAGAGCGGGCCGCTCCCAAGATGGAGCCGGCTCATAGGAGGAGTTGGTCTCTTTGCAGCCTCGTGTACAGCGGACATCTTTAAATGCATCAGGTCAGTCAGGGACAGGGGAGAGAACCTCACAGGGCAGATCTGAGGATGGAGGAATTTCTGGCAAAAGGGGGGCAGACAGATCCCAGCCCGCTTCTCCTACCAGCAAGAGCCCAGTTCAAAAATACTAATGTCCCTGTTCAGACCTCACAGGAGGATCAACTTACTTCCTCTGATATGCCTGGTATTTCTGATATCCCAGATGATGCACCGCTTACTACAGCCATTATGAAGGGGATGATGCACACTTTACAGAGCACTATAAAGGAAACCTGAATAAAATGATTGTGAATCTACAAATGTCGGTGGATGACTTTGGAGGTCGAACTGACCATGTGGAGAGCAGAATGGGAGCTCATGCTAGTGCAGACAATGCACTCATTGATGCCCATATGGAGCTTAAAGAAGAAGTCAAATGTCTTAAGGATAAACTTACAGACCAGGAAGATAGATCTAGAAGGAATAACATTAAAGTACGTGGTATTCCGGAGTCTATTGCTCCTTTTGAACTTTACAACTAACTACAGGGTATGTTTAAAGGACGGGTGTCGCAGATTTTTTTTTTTTTTTATATAATATTGCTTTTAGTATGTTATTAAAATAAATTTTATTTATTTGTGAGTTTGTGTTTTACTTTTTTCTAACTTTTACTTCTCTATGGGGGCTGCCATTTTGTTTTTCATCTCTGTATGTGTCGATTACCGACACATACTGAGATGGAATACGGCAGCTACAGTGCATAGGAGTCAATGAACGGGAGCCGTTCCATTGACTCTGCTCTCTGGCTCTGTACTGCGCAGACGCAGGTCAGAGTCACACAGCAGATCAGCTGTTTGCAGGGAGAAAGCAGGCGCCATACTGAAGACCAGCAGCACTGCAGGTAAGATATGTGTCTCTGTCTGTCCCACTCTCTATCTCACAGAGCCCCGCTCTCGTGACCCCCGATGGGCCCCACCCCCTGACGACCCCCCCGATGGTCCCCCCCCCTGTATAAAGGACACATGATGCAACTGTAGAGGGAAAGCCCTGAACGGTAAACCTCTCTAGTTGTGCGGAGACTGTTTGGGGATGTGACTAATGAACCTCTCAGCCTCAGCACAACTAGAGAGATTTATCGTTCAGGGGTCTGGGAAAGCTGGGTGACCACCATTACCCCCTCCTACTGAAGTGTGTTTGGGGATGTGACTAATGAACCTCTCACACTCCAGTAGGAGGGGTAATGGTGGTCACTCAGCTTTCCCAGATCCCTGAACAGTAAATCTCTCTAGTTGTGCTGAGACTGAGAGGTTCATTAGTCACATCCCCAAACAGTCTCAGAACAACTAGAGAGATTTACCGTTCAGGGGTCTGGGAAAGCTGGGTGACCACCATTACCCCTCCTACTGGAGTGTGAGAGATTCATTAGTCACATCCCTAAACACACTCCAGTAGGAGAGGTAATGGTGGTCACCCAGCTTTCCCAGAAGCAGATATAACCAGGAAAGGGCTGGATGGACGGGCTGAGGGTGCACAGGGTTTTTGGTGACCCCCTCTGTCATGTGATCGGACCTAGGTTACCGGTTCATCAGACGGGGTTCATGTGACTATAAATCTGTCCATAACAAGAGACAGTGCACTCAGGACAAGCCCTGCCCTCATGCCGTAGTTGTGTGGTTCTGTCTGCAGTGATGGCGGTGGGTGGCTCTGACACCGGCCTCCCCCGTCGGGTCATCTCAGGACAGGAGTGTCCTCAGGTGGTGTCTGGTATTGCAGTTCACCTCTATTGAAGTGAATAGGACAGAGCTGTAATACCACACACGACCTGAGGACAGGGGCGGCGCCATGTTTTCCTGGACGACCCCTTTAAGACTTTTCCCGTGTGTGTGTGTGTGTGTGTGTGTGTGTGTGTGTGGCAGAGCGGAGTGTGTGTGTGTGTGTGTGTGGCAGAGCGGAGTGTGTGTGTGTGGCAGAGCGGAGTGTGTGGCAGAGCGGAGTGTGCACGGGCGCCGCTGATACTTTATAGCCGCTTATCAGCTGTTTTGAAGAATCAGCGGCGAGCACCCCCCCCCCCCACACACACACACACACACACACAAATCCCCCCAAACACGCAAAATCAAGTGTAATCTAGCGTTTTTTTAATGCGTTTTTTTGCACGTAAAATGTGCAAAAAAAAGTATCAAATACAAGGCATGTGAACCGGTCAACTGAAAAGTCATTCACTTCACTTTCATCATTCTGAGGGCTCATTTACACGAGCGTGTTATACGTCCGTGCGACGCACGTGATTTTCACGCGCGTCGCAGGGACCTATATTAGTCTATGGGGCAGTGCAGACAGTCCGTGATTTTCATGCATCGTGAGTCCGCTGCATAAAAGTCACGACATGTCCGTTCTTTGAGCGTTTTTCGCGCATCACGCACCCATTGAAGTCAATGGGTGCGTAAAAACCACGCATGTCGCACGGAAGCACTTCCGTGGGACGCGCGTGATTCGCGCAATAGCGGTGAAAAGGATGAATGAAAACAGAAAAGCACCACGTGCTTTTCTGTTTACAAACATCCAAACGGAGTGTCATAATGATGGCGGCTGCGCGAAAATCTCGCAGCCGCGCATCATACGCTGCTGACACACGGAGCTGTTCAGTGCCTTTTGTGCACGCAAAACGGCGCGCTTTTTGCGTGCACAAAACGCACACGCTCGTGTAAACCCGGCCTAAGGCTGGATTCACACGAGCGTGTGCTTTTTGCGCACGCAAAAAACGCTGCGTTTTGCCTGCGCAAAAGCCACTTAACAGCTCCATGTGTCAGCAGCGTATGATGTCATCATTATGACACTCCGTTTGGATGTTTGTAAACAGAAAAGCACGTGGTGCTTTTCTGTTTTCATTCATCCTTTTCACCGCGGTTGCGCGAATCACGCGCGTCCCACGGGAGTGCTTCCGTGCGACATGCGTGGTTTTCACGCACCCATTGACTTCAATGGGTGCGTGATGCGTGAAAAACGCTCAAAGAACGGACATGTCGTGACTTTTACGCAGCGGACTCACGATGCATGAAAATCACGCACTTGTCTGCACTGCCCCATAGACTAATATAGGTCTGTGCAACGCGCGTTGCACGGACGTATATCCCGTTCTTTTGAATAAGCCCTAAGGGTAAGGCCACACACAATGTTTACAGATGAAAAATCGGAAGCAGAACGCCTACAAGCATCTGCCCATTGGTTTCAATGGGAAATACGGCGTTCTGTTCCGACAGGGCGTTTCTTACGTGGTCGTTTTCTAAAAACGGCACGTAAAAAGACGCCCACCAAAATGAAGTGCGCATCACTTCTTGGGACGTTTTTGGAGCCAATTTTCATTTACTTTATAGAAAAACAGCTCCAAAGACGGCCGTTAAAAAACGCGAGTTTGATTAAAAAATGGCTGAAAATCATGAGCTGTTTTCCCTTTGTATAGTAAGCGTGTGAACATACCCTTAGCCTTTTGGTGTGTCCTATAACACACCCAAAATGGCTGCCGGACACTGCTTAGCAATTTGAAGACACCTTTTCCATTTACAGCAGCTGTGAGTCAGGTTGCTTTGCCTTATTTACCTTGCTGTAATTCTGGGAAGTGCTCCCCCCTGGTGGCCAACATAGGAAAACATGTCAAATTATTATTTGATTTTTAATACTTTCCACCATATGGAAGAAAAACAAAATACAGCAAAAAACGTAAAAAAATATAATAGAAATAAGTAACGACACTTAAAATAAAAGGTTTAATTTGCGACACATTCCCTTTAAGGACACAGACAATTTTTTCAAATCTGACATGTGTCACTTTATGTGGTAATAACTCTGGAATGCTTTTATGTATCCAAGCAATTCTGAGACTGTTTTCTCGTGACACAATGTACTTTATGTTAGTGGTAAAATATGGTCATTATATTAAGTGTTTATTTGTGAAAACCCCAAAATTCAAAGAAAATGTGCTAAAATTAGCATTTTTCCAAATTTAAATGTATTTGCTTGTATGACAGATAGTAATACCACACAAAATAGTTACTAGTTAACATTTCCCGTATGTCTACTTCATGTTTGCATAGTTTTTTAAAAGTCCTTTTATTTTTCTAGGACGTTACAAGGCTTATAACTTTAGCAGCAATTTCTCACATTTTCAAGAAAACTTCAAAAGGCTATTTTTTCAGAGACCAGTTCAGTTCTGAAGTGGCTTTGAGAGCCTTATATATTAGAAAGTCCCCATAAATAACCCCATTTTAAAAACCAGACCCCTCAAAGCATTCAAAACAGCATTCAGAAAGTTTCTTAACCCTTTAGGCGTTTCACAGGAATTAAAGAAATGTAGAGGGGAAACTTACCATTTTAATTTTCTTGCCAAAATTCATTTGTAATAAAAAAAAATCTTTAACACAGAAAGTTTTACCAGAGAAATGCTACTAAATATATATTGCCCAGATTGTGCAGTTTTTAGAAATATCCCACATGTGGCCCTAGTGTGCTAATGGACTAAAACACCGGACTCAGAAGCAAAGGAGCACCTAGTGGATTTTGGGGCCGCCTTTTTTTTTAAAATATATTTTAGGCACCATGTCAGGTTTGAAGAGGTCTTGAGGTGCCAAAACAGTGGAAACCCCCCAAAAGTGACACCATTTTGGAAAGTACACCCCTCAAGAAATTTATCTAGGGGTATAGTTAGCATTTTGACCCCACAGTTTCATTACTAAACTTCTTGGAATTAGTCTGTAAAAATGAAAATCAACTTTTTTCTGTAACAACTTAGAAATGTTACATTTTTACAAGGACTAAAGGAGAAAAAGCACCCCAACATTTGTAAATCATCATCTCTTGATTACGGCAATGCCCCATATGTGGTAATAAACTGCTGTTTGGACCCACGGCAGGGCTCACAAGGGAAGGAGCACCATTTCGATTTTGGAGAGCAGATTTTGCTGGAATAGTTTTCAGTGCCATGTCGCGTTTTCAACGCCCTGGAGGGACCAAAACAGCGGAAACCCTCAAAAGTGACCCATTTTGCAAACTACACCCCTCAAGGAATATTTCTAGTGGTAAAGTTAGCATTTTGACCCAACACGTTTTTTTGCAGAATTTATCGGAATTATGAGGTAAAATTGAAAATCTATATTTTTTCTAATAAAATGTCGTTTTAGCTCATATTTTTTCATTTTTACAAATAGATAAAGGAGAAAAATGACCCCAACATTTCTAAAGAAAACTCTTCTGAGCACAGAAATACCCCATATGTGGTAATAAACTGCTGTTTGGACACACGGCGGGGCTTAGAATGGATGGAGAGCCATTTGAGTTTTGGAGCTCAAGTTTTGCTTGAATGGTTGCGGCGCCATGTCACATTTGCAAAGCCACCGAGGGGCCAAAATAGTGCAAACCCTGCAAAAGTGACCCCATTTTGTAAACTACACCCCTCAAGACATTTATCATTTGCCTGGACATATGACAGAGCTTAGGAGTGAAAGAGCAAATGCGCACGTGAGGCCTATTTTGGTGATTTTCGCAGCCTTGGCCCACAATGGCAGGCCCCCCATTTTGGAAACTGCACCCCTCAAGGCATTTTTTAAGGGGTGTAGTGAGCATTTTGACCATACAGGTTTTTTTTTATTATAAATGAATGCTCAGTGGATGGTGCAAAGTGAAAATTGCAATTTTCCACTGATATGCCATTTTAGTGCACAATATGTTGTGCCCTGTTCGTGACACTGAAGACAAATAGCTCAAACTGTTAAGCGGGTTCTTCCGGGTATGAAGATGCCATATATGTGGATGTAAACTGCTGTTTCTGCACGCTGCGGGCTCAGAAGGGAGGGAGCGTCTTTTTGCGCGCAGATTTTGCTTAGTGGTAGTTCTGTTTGGGGTTTTGCTGGTATTTCAGTTTATAATGTGGGGGCATATGTAAGCTGTGCGGGGTAGATCAGGGGTATATGTAAGCTGTGCGGGGTACATCAGGGTATAAATAGGAGGGTATAATAATGCAGTAAATAAATAATAATTCATAGATATGTGGCCGGAGTCGCACTGATAAATGGTGCCCAATCTTATCCGCTTTTGCAACACATTTTGCCTCTCCATATTCTGAGAGGCAGAACTTTTTTATTTTTTCTCCACCGGAGCTGTGTGAGGGCTTATTTGTTGCGGGACCATCTGTAGATTTCACTGGTACCATCATGGTACTGCGCCCGTGGCAACCATAATGGTTGCTGACAGGATAGAAGCCACTTAGATGCATCGCTGCATCTAAGGTGTTAATCGGCCGGATCGGAGCCCAGCTCGGGTCCTGGTCGTTACAGCGGGGTGTCGGACAGCCGATACCCGGCGGTGATGGCGCTTGCTCAGCTTCTGTGATTGGTCCCCTGCCTTCTTACTGTGCCGATCAACTGTCATAAACAGTTGATGACACAGTTCTGTCACCCTGTCCTTTGACAGGCTGACAGTTTTTAGTCAGGACGCACCGGTACGTCCCGGTGCCTTAAAGCACTGCAATACAGGATGTAGACAGATAGAAGATATCGAGGCACTCACCGGACTTGCACCAAAATTTCTTTATTCAAAGATCTCGGTCAGGATGTGTAATTAGCCCATACAGGATGTACCTGCGTCCTGGTACGGTAAGGGGTTAATAAGAATAGAATAAACTAACACTGATGATGTGATCACATTATGCCCTGAAAAGGAATCATACCGCAATATGCGGATACACACACAATTATGCTT
Organism: Rhinoderma darwinii; assembly: GCF_050947455.1. Taxonomy (NCBI): domain Eukaryota; kingdom Metazoa; phylum Chordata; class Amphibia; order Anura; family Rhinodermatidae; genus Rhinoderma; species Rhinoderma darwinii. The sequence continues at coordinate 27,945,674 of NC_134695.1, forward strand.
TTTAACCCCTTCCGGCACCTTGGCGTAACTGTACGTCCAGGTGAGCAGTAACTTCGCGCTCCTGGGCGTGCAGTTACGTCCGCGCTTTAACAGTTAACCGCCGCGCGGTGCTACACCGCAGCGGCGGTTAAAGAGGCTCTGTCACCAGATTTTGCAACCCCTATCTGCTATTGCAGCAGATAGGCGCTGCAATGTAGATTACAGTAACGTTTTTATTTTTAAGAAACGAGCATTTTTGGCCAAGTTATGACCATTTTTGTGTTTATGCAAATGAGGCTTGCAAAAGTACAACTGGGCGTGTTTACAGTAAAAGTACAACTGGGCGTGTATTATGTGTGTACATCGGGGCGTTTTTACTTGTTTTACTAGCTGGGCGTTAGGAATGGGAGTGTATGATGCTGACGAATCAGCATCATCCACTTCTGTTCGTTAACACCCAGCTTCTGGCAGTGCAGACACACAGCGTGTTCTCGAGAGATCACGCTGTGACGTCACTAACTTCCTGCCCCAGGTCCTGCATTGTGTCGGCCACATCGGCACCAGAGGCTACTGTTGATTCTGCAGCAGCATCAGCGTTTGCAGGTAAGTAGCTACATCGACTTACCTGCAAACGCCGATGCTGCTGCAGAATCAACTGTAGCCTCTGGTGCCGATGTGTTCTCGCTCGTCCGACACGATGCAGGACCTGGGGCAGGAAGTGATTGACGACACAGCGTGATCTCTCGAGAACACGCTGTGTGTCTACACTGCCAGAAGCTGGGCGTTCTGAAGAGAAGTGGATGATACTTCTCGTCAGAACGCCCAGCTAGTAAAAGTAGTAAACACGCCCAGATGTAACACACATAATACACGCCCAGTTGGACTTTAGCAAGCCTCATTTGCATAAATACAAAAATGGTCTTATTATAGGAAAAAAATGAACACGTTAAAAAAAGTACACATATTTGGTATCGCCGCGTTCGTAACGACCCCAACTATAAAACTGTAATATTATTTTTCCCGCAAAAATAAACGAAAACCAGTGCCCGAATCACAATTTTTTGGTTACCAACCCTCCCAAAATATACAATAAAAAGTGATCAAAAAGTCGCATGTACGCCAAAATGGTACCAATACAAACTACATCCCGTCCCGCAAAAAACAAGCCCTTACAGCGCTTTTTTGACTGAAAAATAAAAACGTTATGGCTCTCAGAATATGGTGACACAAAAATTTATTTATTTTATAAATAAGTGATTTTATTGCTCAAACGCTGCAAAACATAAAAAAATTATATACATCTGGTATCGCTGTAATCGTATCGACCCGCAGAATAAAGTATAATGGTCATTTATAGCCCAGGGTGAAGGCCATAAAAAAAATGAATAAAAAATATTGTCAGAATTGATGGTTTTTGGTCACCTTGCTTGCCAAAAAATGGAATAAAACGTGATCAAAAAAATTTCTGGTACCCCAAAATGGTACCAATGAAAACCTACAGATTGTCCCGCAAAGAATAAACCCTCACACAGCTCCGGTGGTGAAAAAATAAAACCGTTCTGGCTCTCAGAATATGGCGATGCAAAATGTGCAGTGTTCCAAAAGCAGATAAGATCCGACACCATTTATCAGTGCGACACCGGCCACACATCTGCGGATTATTATTTATTTACTGAATTATTATACCCTCTTATTATACCCTGATGTACCCCGCACAGATTACATATGCCCCCACATTACAAACTGAAACACCAGTAAAACCCCAAACAGAACAACTACTAAGCTACATCTGCGCCCCAAAAGCCAAATGGTGTCTCTCCCTTCTGAGCCCTGCAGCGTGCCCAAACACCAGTTTACGTCCACAGATATGGCATCGCCATACCCGGGAGAACCCGGTTAATATTTTATGAGGTATTTGTCTTCAGTGGCACAAACTGGGCATAACATATAGTGCACTAAAATGGCATATGAGTGGAAAATTGTAATTTTCACTCCGCACCATGCGCTGCGCATTAACCCCTTCGCGCACCACAACATAGCATGTCTTAGTGTGGGGGGTGATGTATGGAGCGTCTCACGTGAAAAATAAAGAATTTAAAACGGCAAAATCGCTGTTTTTTTGGTCACCTTCGCTCTACCTAAAAATGTAATAAAAAGTGCTCAAAAAGTTGTATGCACCAAAAAATGGTACCAATAAAAACGAACGCTCGTCCCTCAATAAATAAGCCATCATACCGCTCTATTGACTGAAAAATAAAAAAGTTGTGGCTCTTGGAACGCGGGGAGGAAAAAACTAAAAAGGAAAAGAAAAAAAATGGATCAGTCCAGAAAGGGTTAATTACTTTCTAATGAAAAACCATTTATGACCACACGTGGGCTATAGCCGTACTCGGGAGAAATTGCTTTACAAATGTTGGGCAGCTTTTACCCCCTTTATCCTTTGTAAAATTGAAAAAAATGCAACATTTTAGTGGAAGAAATGTTGATATTCATTTTCATGGCCTAATTCTAATAAATCCTGCAAAAGACTTGTGGGGTCTAAATGCCCACTATATCCCTAGATAGATTCTTTAATTGGTGTCATTTCCACTTTTGGGGGGTTTCCACTGTTTTGGCCTCTCAGGGGCTTTGCAAATGCGACATGGCACCCAAAAAACATTTCAGCTAAATTTGAGCTGCAAAAGCCAAATAGCGCTCCTTCCCTTCTAAGCCTTGCTGTGGGTCCAAACAACAGTTTATTACCACATATGGCATATTTCCGTAATCGGGAGAAATTGTTTTACAAATGTTGGGGTGCTTTTTCTCCTTTATTCCTTATTAAAAATGGCTACCTTTTCGATTTTTACCTCTGCAGAATAATTCCAATGAATTCAGCAAAACAACCGTGGGGTCAAAATGCTAACTTTACCCCTAGAAAAATTCCTTGAGGAGTGTAGTTTCCAAAATGGGGTCACTTTCCGGGGGTTTCAACTATTTTGTTCCCTCCAGTGCAATTCAAACGCGACATGGCACTGAAAACTATACCAGCAAAATCAGAATTTCAAAATCCAAATGGTGCTCCTTCCCTTCTGAGTCCTGCTGTGGGTCCAAACAGCAGTTTATTACCACATATGGGGTATTGCTATAAATCAGGAGAAATTGCTTTACATATGTTGGGTTGTTTTTTCTCTTTTATTCCTTGAAAAAATTAAACATTTCTAAGTTTTTTCAGAAAAAAAGTAGATTTTCATCTTCACAAACTAATTCAAATAAATTTAGCAAAAAAACTGTGGGTTCAAAATGCTAATTATACCCCTAGATAAATTCCCTGAGGGGTGTAGTTTCGAAAATGAGGTCACTTTTGGGGGTCTTTATTGTTTTGGCCCCACAAGACCTCTTCAAACCTGACATGGTACCTAAAATATATGCTAACAAAAAGGAGGCCCCAAAATCCACTAGGTGCTCCTTTGCTTCTGAGGCCTGTGTTTCAGTCCATGACCGCACTAGGGCCACATGAGGGGTATTTCTAAAAACTGCAGAATCTGGGCAATAAATAATAAGTTAAATTTCTCAGGTAAAACCTCCTGTGGTATAGAATTTTTTTTTATTACAAATGAATTTTGTAAAAAAAAAATGAAATTTGTAACTTTCACCTCTACTTTGCTTTAATTCCTGTGAAACGCCTAAAGGGTTAATACACTTTCTGAATGCTGTTTTGAATACTTTGAGGGGTGCAGTTTTCAAAATGGGGTGATTTATGGGGACTTTCTAATATATAAGGCCCTCAAAGCCACTTCAGAACTGAATTGGTCCTTGTAAAAATCGCCTTTTGAAATTTTCTTGAAAATATGAGAAATTGCTACTAAAGTTCTAAGTCTTGTAACATCCTAGAAAAATAAAAGAATGTTCAAAAAACGATGCCAACATAAAGTAGACATATGGGTGATGTTAACTAGTAACTATTTTGTGTGGTATAACTATCTGTTTTACAGGCAGATACATTTAAATTTAGAAAAATGCACATTTTTGCAAATTTTCTCCAAATCTTGGTGTTTTTTACAAATAAACATTGAATTTATTAACTAAAATTTTTTCACTAACATAAAGTACAATATGTTACGAGAAAACAATCTCAGAATCGCTTGGATAGGTAAAAGCATTCCGGAGTTATTACCACATAAAGATTTGAAAAATCGGCTTCGTCCTGAAGGCCAAAACAGGCTCAGTCCTGAAGGGGTTAATGATGTGTTTTATATGTGCCATATATGCAATGTTTTTATTCTGTAACAGACCCTTTTATTTTTATTTTCTTACTTATTGCATTAATATGTTTCGAGGAACTATCGTTTGATTTATCTCTTCCTTTGCATCATTTTGAACTCTGTATGATGTCAGGAGCGCCCTCTGACCTGTGCAGATTTGTTGTTTTTTTCTTCCAAAAACCAACTGTATTTAAGTTAGACCTTTTGTTATCATATGTATGGTAACGCGTAGGCTTATATGAATAAATATCTTTTTATTACTTGTATTGACCTTGAAATTCATGTATAGCAGTGCTACTTTTTTGGTCCTAATTTTGCCCTTAAACATTTCTTCCAATAAGGCCTCATTCACACGGCAGGATAAAGGAGGGGGGGATTCTCAGAGCACACTAGAGCGAGTGCTTTTTTCCCAATTTTGCAGCAAAAAGCAATGTGGTTGCTTTACCACATGCAATGCTGCAATTTTGGGAATAGCTCCATCTAGTGACCAGCAATGGGAAATATTATAAATTAGAATCTAATTTATAATATTTCCTGACTCGTGAAAAAAATAATGTTTAATCACCTACACACTAAATGTTTAAATTTAAAAAAAAAAAACATGTTTTGCTGGCAACACATTCCCTTTAAACATCAGAAATAAGGGTCTGTCTGTCACAGTAATTAACTCCTGCAGGACGTGGGGGTGTATACCAGCAGGATCCGGTGATTAGTCTATTTTTGTGTTTTTAAGGCGGCGCTGCACTTCTTGCTGGGTTAAGCAGGTGACATTTAATGGATAATTTACTGTATTCCTAATCATGTGATCTGACATTCATGATGTAAATACAGTAGAGAAAAAGGCGTTTAATAGATTGGACTTTTCCTCATCCTCCTCCACAATTATACCTAGATTATTTTTGAGAGGGTGAACACTTTCAGTTTGTTATTATTTATGTATTTGAAAAATATTTTTGGGTTATTTCTACTTTCTTTAGGAACGAGCTTCTCTGGTTCAATCTTTGCTGTCTTTAGTTGTCTTTTACACAACTTACTTTTTTCTTTATAATTATTTATTGCCTCGTCACTAGCATCTTGCTTTAGTCGTTTGAACGCTTTCTTTTTATCATTTATTGCCCCCTTAGGCTACATTCACACAACAGTGAAAAAAAATTGCCATTGAAAACTGATCAACTGTCAGTTTTTCATGGACCGTTTTGCATCAGTGTCTCCAAATTTTCATCCATTTCCAGTCCGTCTGTACGTTTTTTTAATGGCCGGTTGTCATCTGTTTTTCATTGCAGTTAAAAAAAACCTGATTAATTTCATTGGTCAGGCTTTTTCTATCAACCCCCTGAAAACACCCAAAGGAAGGTCACATGTTCACCTAGACACTATTTTCTTCGGCTTTCACAGCACAGAAAACTTTCTTGATTCCACAGTTTTTCTGCATTGTTTTCTGGACTATTTAAAGCTAGTTTTGCATTGCAAGATTGAGTGCGCATTTGGGATCCTTGCCACAAGTGGAGAGTTTTCCAGTCGCCCATCCAGATGTATCCCGAGAACGTGGACTTGGTCATCCAAGACTGCGTTCTCCTACACAACTTTACTCGGATCCATGATGCCACTTTGGATTTTGATTTGGAGAATAGCTTTCCTGCTTCCTCTGTCCCTTTAGACACTACACCACATGGAAGACGACCTTAGATTCGGGACTTGTATGCAGACTACTTCATGAACGCAGAGGGTTCTGTCCTATGGCAAGTAGATCATATCTACTAGGGTTGCTGATTTTTTTGTGGACAGTGTAACGTTTCTACCTTTGTTTTACTAGTTTAGTTATGTTTGGTTTAGTTAGTGTAGGGACTTGCAATGCAATAAAGACGCTTGACGTGGGGTGCGAGCTAACGTATTTTTGCCAAAATATTACTTTTTTTCTACATTTTTTGAAGTCATAAAATTGTTTTAATTTTCTGTACTTATTTTTAATTTTTATTATTAATTTTAGTTACATTTTGGCAGAAATATAAACCAATACATCATTTACTGACTGTTTAGCTCAAAATAAATGAATTATTTCTGAATATGTGTATACTTTTTTAAAATTATTTTTAGCATAAATGTAATTAAAGTGGGTGTCCGTGCAACAGAGAGATTTTTCATACTCATGACATATCCACAGGATAGGCCATCAGTATATGATTGGTGGTCGTCTAACACACTGGCCCTGCACCAATCAGCTGTTCCGGCATTCCCAGGGAGGAAGAAGTTGGCTCTGGTCACAGTAAAGCGGTCGTGCTGCGGTACTGCTGCTCTGCTCCCACTCCTATTCAAGTGAATAGGAGCAGAGTTGCATCACTGCAGCACAGCCGCTATTCAGTGCTCGGATGCAGCCGGAACAGCAGATCGACCGGGTGTCGTACCCCCACCGATCATATACTAATGACCTATCCTGTGGATAGGTCATCAGTATGAAAACTCCCCGTGCCTGGAAAACCCCTTTATCTAAATTATTGAAAAACTTTTAACATGTCATAGTGACATGTCAGAAGTTTTGATTGTTGGGGGTCCGAGCACGGGGACCCCCACCTATTGCTAATATGAAGTGGCATTAGCAATGTGCCACTTCGTTTATGGTTGGCTTTCCTAGGAGTGGTGTACAGACTCATACACTTTCTATTGAGCCCATACACCACTCTGAGGAAAGTCGATCAGAAACAAAGTGACACAACGCTCACCCGAGTATTTATGCCGCTTCTTTTTAGCAATCCATGAGGGTCGCAGTGCTCGGATCCCCAGCGATAAAAACTTCTGATGTCACATTTTTTTAAATAATTTTAGTTACCCTTTAAAGCCAACATGGTGCAAAAGTATAGTGATTTATCCTGTTCCTGGTTAAGTCCTCCTCAGGGGCAGAAGCTGGCACTTGGCGTTTTCGTCTTTGCAATGGACAGATGGCATAGGTTGTAGTCGAAGGAGTCCCTAACTCCTCTGTGTTCCTGGTAGTAAGCACCTGGGCATCAGGAAGGTCCATCTGGGTGGCATCCATATCGACCTCTCCCTCAACCTCTTGCCGCTGTGGTGGATGGACCAACAACTTATCAGTTGACCTATGTTGCGACAGACATGGAAAAAGTATGATTAATTATTGTGAAAGTACATGCCATAATGCCCTCTGTGGCACTATGGTATGAACCAAAGTGGCCTTTGGTCCCACCATTGTGTCCTTTTACCACGCACAACCCACTAACTGCCTGTTGCATGATGGTACTGACCAAAGGGGCCCTTGATCCCACCGTTGTGCCCTTTTACCACGCACAACCCACTAGCTGCCTGTTGCCCGATGGTACAGACCAAAGGGGCCTTTGGTCCCACCATGGTGCCCTTTAACTACGTCCAACCCACTGACTGCCTGTTGCACAATGGTACGAAGCAAAGGAGAATTTTCTCCAAGCATATTAAAAATAATTAAAAGAAAATTAAACATAAAAAAACAGACAAACGTTACAAATAAAATATTTACGGCCGCGTGTCCATAACGCTGTTCAGGAACTTTAGTTACTTTGCATAGGAGTAGGGCCTTTTCTTCGAAGGAGCATCCCCACTCCTGCCGTGCTCCCTCAGATATTTTTTATATTGGTCACGGCAAAAACACCCTTCGTGACTTCACATCTTTAACTGTAAAAAAAATAAAATAACTAGTTTAAACAGAAAGGCCCCTACAAAAAGGGGAATCAGCAATAGGGCTACCTGTCACCTAACGAAGTCACATTGAAATACGGTAATGGCAGCACGTTATAGAAAAACATGGCAAATACATGATTACAGGGGGAAATTATATTATGACAATTGAGTCAAAAGGGCAAAGGTAGGGGACAGCGTTACTTACCGACCAGATTGCGCATTTTGCCTCCTTTTACCCACTCGATAGGGAACATCTCCGGCCCATTTTCTTCCCAGGCGGCATCCTTCCAGTGGCGGTTATGGTACTCTCCGCTAGCCGTGTCTTAGAGTGCTGGCCGCTCCTGAACAAGCAAAATGAGGCGCTCCACGTCCATGGTTCTTGCCATTCTATGGTGAAGGCAGTAATACTCAATATGTGTGATGTAATGTCAGGTGTTTTATCTCCTCAGCTCACTTGACTGAGTGAGATTTTTCCCGTCTCTCCTCAGCGTCTTCTAGTCAGGGTTAATCACATGATTTATAAAGGGGGCATATCGAAAAACTAACTTCTTAAACAATTTATTTTCAACATGCTCCCGCTACCAGCATTGGTCTGCACGTATCCAGCAGTATATCCCTTTATATTACAATATATAATTTAAAGGGCTAGGTTACTGGATATGTGCTGATTAATGCTCGCAGTCACAATGTTCCTGCAGATGGTGCCACACAGTGCCCATGTAGATAGTGCCACACAGTGACCATGTAGATTGTGCCAAACAGCGACCATGTAGATTGTGCCAAACAGCGACCATGTAGATTGTGCCACACAGCGACCATGTAGATTGTGCCACACAGCAACCATGTAGATTGTGCCACACAGCAACCATGTAGATTGTGCCCAAGTGCCCCCTGAAACTTGTGCCACACAGTGCCCATGTAGGTAGTGCCACAGTGCCAATATATATAGAGCCCCCTCAAGATAGTGTCACACAGTGACCATAGGATTGTGCCACAAAGTGCCCATGTCGAAGGTGCCCAAATGCCATTTGAAACTAGTGCCACAGTGCCCAAGTAGATGGTGCCATGCAGTGCCCATGTAGATTGTGCCATAGATTGTGCAAAAAACAGTGCATATGTAGATAGTGCCTAAGTACCCCTGAAGATAGTGCCATACAGTGCCCATGCAGATTGTGCCACACACTGCCCATGTAGAGTGTGCCACAAAGTGCCCATGTAGATCGTGCCCAAGTTTCCTCTGAAACTAGTGCCAAACAGTGACCATGTAGATGGTGCCACAAAGTGCCCATGTAAATAGTGCCACACATTGCCCCTGTAGATAGTGCCAAACAGTGGCTTTGTAGATTGTGCCACAGTGCCCATGCAGATTGTGTCACAGTGCCCATGTACAGTGAAGGAAATAAGTATTTGATCCCTTGCTGATTTTGTAAGTTTGCCCACTGTCAAAGATATGAACAGTCTAGAATTTTTAGGCTAGGTTAATTTTACCAGTGAGAGATAGATTATATTAAAAAAAAATAAAGAAAATCACATTGTCAAAATTATATATATTTATTTGCATTGTGCACAGAGAAATAAGTATTTGATCCCTTTGGCAAACAAGACTTAATACTTGGTGGCAAAACACTTGTTGGCAAGCACAGCAGTCAGACGTTTTTTGTAGTTGATGATGAGGTTTGCACACATGTTAGATGGAATTTTGGCCCACTCCTCTTTGCAGATCATCTGTAAATCATTAAGATTTCGAGGCTGTCGCTTGGCAACTCGGATCTTCAGCTCCCTCCATAAGTTTTCGATGGGATTAAGGTCTGGAGCCTGGCTAGGCCACTCCATGACCTTAATGTGCTTCTTTTTGAGCCACTCCTTTGCTGCCTTGGCTGTATGTTTCGGGTCATTGTCGTGCTGGAAGACCCAGCCACGAGCCATTTTTAATGTCCTGGTGGAGGAAAGGAGGTTGTCACTCAGGATTTGACGGTACATGGCTCCATCCATTCTCCCATTGATGCGGTGAAGTAGTCCTGTGCCCTTAGCAGAGAAACACCCCCAAAACATAATGTTTCCACCTCCATGCTTGACAGTGGGGACGGTGTTCTTTGGGTCATAGGCAGCATTTCTCTTCCTCCAAACACGGCGAGTAGAGTTAATGCCAAAGAGCTCAATTTTAGTCTCATCTGACCACAGCACCTTTTCCCAATCACTCTCAGAATCATCCAGATGTTCATTTGCAAACTTCAGACGGGCCTGTACATGTGCCTTCTTGAGCAGGGAGACCTTGCGGGCACTGCAGGATTTTAATCCATTACGGCGTAATGTGTTACCAATGGTTTTCTTGGTGACTGTGGTCCCAGCTGCCTTGAGATCATTAACAAGTTCCCCCCGTGTAGTTTTCGGCTGAGCTCTCTCACCTTCCTCAGGATCAAGGATACCCCACGAGGTGAGATTTTGCATGGAGCCCCAGATCGATGTCGATTGACAGTCATTTTGTATGTCTTCCATTTTCTTACTATTGCACCAACAGTTGTCTCCTTCTCACCCAGCATCTTACTTATGGTTTTGTAGCCCATTCCAGCCTTGTGCAGGTCTATGATCTTGTCCCTGACATCCTTAGAAAGCTCTTTGGTCTTGCCCATGTTGTAGAGGTTAGAGTCAGGCTGATTAATGGAGTCTGTGGACAGGAGTCTTTTATACAGGTGACCATATAAGACAGCTGTCTTTAATACAGGCACCAAGTTGATTTGGAGCATGTAACTGGTCTGGAGGAGGCTGAACTCTTAACCCCTTCCCGCTCCTGGAAGTACTATTACGTCATGGCAGCTGTATCGTTCGCGCTCCATGACCTAATAGTACGTGTCGGGAGTAACGGCCGTTTCGGCCGTCCTCCCGACACATACAGGAGCTGTGACAGCTGCTGTCTTGTTCAGCAGCTGTCACAGCTCCTACAGCGGGGACCGATCGCTGTGTCCCCGCTGATTAACCCCTTAAAAGCAGCGTTCTATAGAGATCGCGGCTTTTTAGGGGTTAAGCTGCCATCGCCGGCCTGCTACGCGATAGCGGCTGGCGATGGTGACTATGGCAACCGGACACCAAACAATGGCGTCCGGCTATGCCATAGACGGAAGCCTAGTGGGTCCTGACAACGTCAGGACCCACTATGCTTGCTGTCAGTGAGTAGCTGACAGTTCTAATACACTGCACTATGCATGTAGTGCAGTGTATTAGAATAGCGATCAGGGCCTCCTGACCTCAAGTCCCCTAGTGGGATAAAGTAATACAGTAAAAAAAAAGTTAAAAAAAGTTGTGTAAAAATAAGAAAATAAAAGTTTTAAAAGTATTAAAAGTAAAAATCCCCCTTTTTCCCTTATCAGTCATTTATTATTAATAAAAATATATAAACAAACAAATAAACTATACATAATTGGTATCGCCGCGTCCGTAACGGCCTGAACTACACAATTATTTCGTTATTTATCCCGCGCGGTGAACGCCGTAAAAGAAAATAATAATAAACCGAACCACAATCACAATTGTTTGGTCACTTCACCTCCCAAAAAATGGAATAAAAATAGATCAAAAAGTCGCATGTACCGAAAAATGGTACTGATCGAAACTACAGTTCGTTACGCAAAAAATAAGTCCTCGCACGGCTTTATTGATTGAAAAATAAAAACGTTATGGCTCTTAGAATAAGGCAACACAAAAAGTAAATGATTGTTTACAAAACGTATTTTATTGTGCAAACGCCATAAGACATTAAAAAAAACTATAAACATCTGGTATCGACGTAATCGTATCGCCCAGCAGAATAAAGTGAATATGTCATTTATAGCGCACGGTGCACGCAGTAAAAAAAAAAAAGAATAAAAAAACAATAGTAGAATTGCTGTTTATTAGTCACCACGCCACCTAAAAATAGAATAAAAACTGGTCAAAAAGCCGCATGCACCCCAAGAAAACTACAATGCATTCCTCAAGGGGTCTAGTTTCCAAATTGGGGTCACTTTTGGGGGGGGTTTCCAATGTTTTAGCACCACAAGACCTCTTCAAACCGGACATGGTGCCTAATAAAAAAGAGGCCTCAAAATCCACTAGGTGCTCCTTTGCTTCGGAGGCCGGTGCTTCAGTCCATTACTGCACTAGGGCCACATGTGGGATATTTCTCAAAACTGCAGAATCTGGGCAATAAGTATTAAGTTGCGTTTCTGTGATAAATCCTTTTGTGTTATAAAAAAAATGGTATAAAGAGGATTTTCTGAAAAAAAAAAATGTAAATTTCACCTCTACTTTGCTCTAAATTTCTGTGAAACACCTAAAGGGTTCATAAACTTTCTAAATGCTGTTGTGAATACTTTGAGGGGTCTAGTTTCTAAAATGGCATATTTGATAGGGGTTTCTAATATATGGGCCCCTCAAAGCAACTTCAGAACTGAACTGGAACCTAAAAAAATAAATAAATGAGGCAATACTTCGCTTCTTACATTATACTGATAATGAGCCGTGCCCACCCCGAGATGACCCCAGTTTTGACCGTTTGTATAAACAGAGACCCCTATTAGACCGTTCCAGTGCCCGGTTTTCCCAAGCATTCACCCCCGAGAAGTGTATTTCTATTGATGAGTCCTTGGTACATTTTAAAGGGAGGGTTCAATTCCGGGAGTACCTGCCGGGTAAGAGGGCAAGGTATGGCATGAAGATGTATAAGCTGCGAGAGTGCATCCGGTATACCTACAGGTTTAGGCTATATGAAGGAAAGGCCACCCCCAAACCAGACTGCATCCTGGACTACAATAGGTACATGGGAGGTGTGGACTTGTCAGATCAAATCCTGAAGCCCTACAGCGCCATGCGGTGTGGTATAAGAAGCTGGCCGGGCACATCATACAGATGGCATTGTACAATGCTTATGTGCTACGTCGATGTGCAGGCCAGACGGGAACTTTCCTGGAATTTCAAGAGGTGATTATCAAGAACCTAATCTTTAGGGACCAAGAAGGGGGGGCACACAGTACTTCTGGAAGCGGGGCCACACACATCGTACCAGGGCGGCAACACTTTCCAGGAGAAGTTCCCCAAACTGGCAAGAAGGGAAAAAGTCAAGAGGTGCAAAGTCTGCTATAAGGGATGACACAATATATCAATGTGACACGTGTCCCGAATAACCAGAGCTCTGTATGAAAGTTAGTTTTAAAATTTATCATACATCCCTTGGTTTATAATTTACCCCAATTTTACTTACCCTGATGCACTCCGCACAGCTTATCCCCCCTCGTCTTTCCCCTCTGAGCCCTGCTGTGTGTCCAGGCAGCTGATAACAGCCACATGTAGGGTATTGCCATACCCGGGAGAACCCACATTACAGTTTATGGGGTGTAGGTCTCTGGTCAAAATGCTCACTACACCTCTAGATGAATGCCTTAAGGGTGTAGTTATTAAAACGGGGTCACTTCTTGCGGGTTTCAACTGTACTGGTACCTCAGGTGCTTCTGCATACATCACTTCGCACTAGAAAATCCCCAGTAGGCCAAATGGTGGTCCTTTCCTTCTGAGCCCTCCCATGGGCCCAAACGGCAGTTTATCACCACAAATGGGGTATTGCCACACTAAGGACAAATTGGGCAACAAAATGCGGTATTTTGTTCCCTGTGAAAAGAAGAAATTTTGATCACAAATGACATTTTATTGGAAAAAATGACATTTCTTTCATTTCACAGCCCAATTCAAATACGTGCTGTGAAAAAACTGTGCGGTCAAAATGGTAACAACAACCATAAATTAATTCCTTGAGGGGTGTAGTTTCCAAAATGGGGTCACTATTGGGGGATTCCTACTGTTTTGGCACCTCAACACCTCTTCAAACCTGGCATGCTGCCTAAAATATATTCTAAAAAAAAAAAAAAAGAGGACTCAAAATGCACTAGGTGCTTCTATGCTTCTAGGGCTTGGGTTTTAGTCCATGAGCGCAGTAGGGCCACATGTGGGACATTTCTAAAAACTGCATAATCTGGACAATACATATTTAGTAGTGTTTCTCTGGTAAAACCTTCTGTGTTACAGAAAAAAAATGAATAAAATTGAAATTCAGCAAGAAAAATGAAATTTGCAAATTTCACCTCCACTTTGCTTTAATTTCTGTGAAATGCCTGAAGGGTTAAAAAACTTTCTAAATGCTGTTTTGAATACTTTGAGGGGTCTAGTTTTTAAAATGGGGTGTTTTATCAGGGTTTCTAATAAATAGGCCGCACAAAGCCACTTCAGAACTCAAGAGGTACCTTAAAAAAAAGGCTTTTGAAATTTTCTTAAAAATATGAGAAATTGCTGTTTATGTTCTAAGCCTTGTAATGTCCAAGAAAAATAAAATAATGTTCAAAAAACGATGCCAATCTAAAGTAGACATATGGCAAATGTGAACTAGTAACTATTTTGGGTGGTATAACCGTCTGTTTTACAAGCAGATGCATTTCAATTCTGAAAAATGCTATTTTTTCAACATTTTCTCTAAATTTTGCAATTTTTCACCAATAAACACTGAATATATCGACCAAATTTTACCACGAACATGAAGCCCAATGTGTCACGAGAAAACAATCTCAGAATCGCTTGGGTAGGTTTAAGCATTCCGACGTTATTACCACATAAAGTGAAATATGTGAGATTTGAAAAATGGGCTCTGAGCCTTAAAGCCAAAACTAGTGTTAGGGATCTGCCAGGTACTACGTCTAGGTATACTCCTGGGATTAATCAATCCACACCTGAGGCCAGACCTCTTAGACTGACACCGGCTCCCACCAAACAGGGTGGCAGGCTCAGGAGTGGGAGAGCCTATCGCGGCCTGGTCAGTCGGAGTTAGCTCCGCCCCCTGTCCATTATTACCTGCCGTGTTCTCTTCCTCAGTGCTTGTAATTCTTCTGGATTCCTGGCCCCACTGCTGCTTGCTCCAGCCTGCTTCTGCCGTGCTTCTGCCTTGCTGCAGTTCCCCTTAACCTGCTTCGCTTTGCCCCTGGCTTGCTTCCTTCTCCGTGCTCACGTTGGTATACTCCACTTCATCCTGGTCCTGACTACTCATTCACCGCTCCGTTTCCTCGCGGCGTTCCGTGGGCTACTGCCCCTTCCCTTGCGTGTTCCCTGTTTGTTCTCCCGTGCACTTAGACAGCGTAGGGACCGCCGCCCAGTTGTACCCCGTCGCCTAGGGCGGGTCGTTGCAAGTAGGCAGGGACAGGGCGGTGGGTAGATTAGGGCTCACTTTCCCTTCACCTCCTTCCTGCCATTACAACTAGGCTGCGTCCTTAAGGGGTTAATGGTTGGTAGGGGATCAAATACTTATTTCTCTGTGCACAATGCAAATAAATATATATAATTTTGACTAAGTGATTTTTTATTTTTTTTTAATATAATCTATCTCTCACTAGTAAAATTAACCTAGCCTAAAAATTCTAGACTGTTCATGTCTTTGACAGTGGGCAAACTTACAAAATCAGCAAGGGATCAAATACTTATTTCCTTCACTGTAGGTGATGCCAATATGCCACCTGAAGATTATGCCACAAAGTGCCCATGTTGACAGTGTCAAAGTGCACTATGAACATAATGAAAAACAGTGCCTATGCAGGTAGTGCCACCTGAAGATTGTGCCACACAGTGTGAATGTAGATATTGCTAAAGTGCCCCCTGACCATGTTTAGAGCCACACTGGCCCTGTAGTTAGGGCCACACCGACCCTGTAGTTAGTGCCACACTGACTGTATTTAGCCTCACAATGCCCCCTGTACTTCGCACCACACTACCCTTGCCTCTTGAATCCTCTTGTGACAGATTCGTTTTTAATGGTTGTTACACAGATTGATTATTCCAAAACGGCGGTTAAAAACAGATCCATTGACTTCTATGGGGGGCGTCTGGCCATGAAAACGGCCAAAAACAGGACATGTTCTATATTTTGACGGCCAGTACTCACGAGCCGTTATTAAAACAGCCATGTGAATACACCAATATAACCTCATTGTTCTGAAAATGTCCGCGTGACAGCCATCGAGAAAAACATCCGTTAAGAACGGCCGTTTTTCACGCTGCGTGTGAATGTAGCCTGTTTTATTTAACCACATCGGTTTCATCCGGTTTCTAGCTGGTTTATTCCCATAAGGTATATATTTTTCACAGGACCTATTTAAGAGGCTTTTAAGAATGTCCCATTTAGTTTGGGTATTTTCATTTTTAAGGAAATTGTCCCAGTGTATGCCCTTAAGGTCATCCCTTAGCCCATGAAAATGGGCCTTTCTGAAGATTAGTGTTTTTGTAGGTACTCTACAAACCATCTTATTAAAGGATACATGAAAACTTATTATGTTGTAGTCACTAATTCCTAGGTAAACCCCCATCCTGTACTTTTGATATCCTGTCCGGCCTGTTGGTTAAAATTAGGTCTAGAAGTGCCCCCCCTCTTGTTGGGTCCTGCACCAGTTGTGAAAGATAATGGTCTTTAATTAGTTTAAAAAATCTGTTTCTTTTGTTGGACCTCCCAGTTTATATAGGGTAATTAACCCCTGCCCGACATCTGCCATATATATACGGAACTGTCGGGCAGGGGTTCCCGGAACGCGCAGTACCATTACGTTGCGGTAATGGTACAGGCTCAAAAGCAGAGTCCGCACCTTTACCACCGGTTGTCAGCTGTATATTACAGCTGACATCCCGCTGTAATGGCCAGGCCCGAAGCTAGTCTCCAATCTGGCTGATTAACCCCTCAGATTCTGCGCTCAATAGAGAGCGTAGCATCTGAAGGGTTTTGAGCCGACCGGAAGCCCAGCAACATAATCGCTGGGTTGCCGATGGTTGTTATGGCAACTGGAGGCCTAACAATGGCCTCCGGCTCTGCCTTGTAAGGAAGCCTATGAGGACCCGCGGGTCCTCATAGGCTTGCGGTCAGTGAATCACTGACCGCTCTAATACGCTGCACTACATATGTAGTGCAGTGTATTAGTAAAGAGATCGGAGGCGCAGGCCTTCAAGTCCCATAGTGGGACAAATAAAAAAAAGTTTAAAAAAAAAGTTTAAAAAAAGGTTGTAAAAAAAGAAAATAATAAAAGTTTGAAGTTAAAAAAAAAATCCCAAATTTCTTTTTTCCCCAGAATAAGTCTTTTACTATTGGAAAAAACGAAAAAAAAAACAAAAAAACTATACATATTTGGTATCAACGCATCCGTAACGACCCATACTATAAAACGGTTATGCATGGTGAACGCCGTAAAAAAAAAAAAAATGAAAAACAATGCCAGAATCGCTGTTTTTAGGTCACATGTCCTCGCAAATAATGGAATAAAAAATAAATCAAAAAGTCACATTTACCCAAAAATATTACCAATAAAATATTCAGCCCGTCCCGCAAAAAGTAATCCCGGACACAGCTTTGTCCACCAAAAAATAATAAAGTTATGGATCTTAGAATATGGTGACTCCGAAAACATTTTATTGTGCAAAAGCTGCAATACATGAAAAAAAAAAACTATATAAATTTGGTATCGCCGTAATCTTATCGAGCTGCAGAATAAAGTTAAAATGTCATTTATGGCACACGGTGAATGTCGAAAAAAATAAAAAAAATAAAAATAAAAAGTGATAAAGTCATGTGTATCCCAAAATGGTACCAATAAAATCAAACGCCTGTCTCACAAAAAAACAAGACCCCACACCGCTCTATCAACCAAAAAAAAAAAGTTATGGTACTAGTAACGCGGAGATGAAAAAACATCCCGATGTGCAGGCCAGAGGGGAACATTACTTCAGTTTCAGTGCCCTAGTATTTAGGAACCAGGAAGGGAAGGGACATTGCACATCTGCTGGAAGTGAGGGCGCCAGTATTATGCCAGGGCAACACTTTCCCAGCAAAATTTTCCAAACTACAAAAGAGAAAAAGTCCTCAAAAGGTGCAGAATGAAGAGGGGGATAAGAAAGGATATCATTTATCAGTGCGACACTGGCCTGTTCATAACGGATCGCTTCACAGCGTACCACACATCTATGGATAGTTTTATTATTTACCCCATTATTATACCTACCCTCTTATTATGCCCTGATGTACTCCACACATATTACATATGCGCCCACATTATAAACTGAAATACCAGTAATACTCAAACAAAACTACGACCAAGCAAAATCCACGCTCCAAATGTTGGTCCTTCCCTTCTAAGCCCTACAGTGTGCCCAAATAGCAGTTTACATCCACATATAAGACATTTCCATACCCGGGAGAACATGCTTAATAATTTATGGCTTAAGATTCTCCAGTGGCAAAAGCAGGACACAACATATTGTGCGGTGAATAGGCATATCAGTGGAAAAATTTCAATCTTCACTTTGCATCCTCCACTGCATATTCATTTCTGAAAAACACCTGTGGGGTCTAAATTCCCACTACACTCCTTGAGGGGTGTAGTTTCTGAAATGGGGGGGGGGGTCACTTTTTTGGTAAATATGAAGTTTTGCGAATGCAACATGGCGTCCACCAACCATTCCAGCAAAACCTACACTCCAAAAGTCAAATACCACTCCTTTTCTTCTGAACCCCTATATATGTAAACAGCAGTTTATAAACACATATGGGGTGTTACCATACTCGGGAGAAATTGCTTTACAAATTTTGGGATGCTTTTTCTTTTTTATTCCTTGTGAAAATGGAAAATGTTGATCTAAATCTACATCTTATTGGAAAAAATTATTTTTTTTCATTTTCACGGCTTAATTCTAATTAATTCAGCAAAAGACCTTTGGGGACAAAATTCTCACTATACCCGTAGATGATTCCTCAAGGGGTGTATTTTCCCGAATGGAGTCACTTTTTGGGTGTTTCCACTGTAGTAGTACTACAGGGGCTCAGCAAATGCGACATGGCGCCCAGACACCATTCTAAAATCCAAATGGCACTCCATCCCTTCTGAGCCCTACTGTGTGTCCAAACAGCAGTTTATGACCACATATCGGTTATTGCCATACTCATTAGAAATTGCTTTACAAACGTTGTGGTTCTTTTTTTCCTTTATTTATTGAGAAAATGAAAAATTTTAAGCTAAGCTACGTCTTATTGAAGAAAAATGATTTTTTTTTTACTCTGGAGAAATTTCTTTACAAATGTTGTGGTGCTTTTTCTCCTTTAGCCCTTGTGGAAATGAAAAAAATATGTAGATTTTCATTTTCATGGCCTACTTCCAATAATATCTGCAAAAAACATGTTGGGTCAAAATGCTACCTATACCTCTAGATAATTTTCTCAAGGGGTGTAGTTTCCAAAATGGGTCACTTGTGGTGGGTTTCCACTGTTTTTTCTTCTCAGGGGCTTTGCAAATGTGACATGGCCTCCACAAACCATTCCTGCTAAATTTGAGCTCCAAAAGCCAAATGGTGCTCTTTCTCTTCTGAGCCCTGCCCTGTGTCCAAGCAGCCATTTATAACCACATATGGGGTATTGTTTTACTTGGGAGAAATTACTTTACAAATATTGTGGTGCTTTTTCTTCTTTGGTCCTTGTAGAAATGAAAAAAAATTAGCTAAACCTACATTTTCTTTGAAACAAATGTAGATTTTCATTTTCACTGCCTACTTCCAATAATTTCTGCAAAAAACCTGTGGAGTAAAAATGCTCATTATACGTTTTGCTTTTTTATGGTATGGTCTTCCATCTTTAGGGCTTGGCAAGCCCCTCCTCCCCCTCTGCTGTAACTACACTCTTGGATTTGTATAACTAAACCTCAAGCCTGATATAAACGGTCAATGTTATGAGTTTCATCATTGTTTAACCCCTTACCGCACCAGGACGCACGGGTACGTCCTGTATTGCAGTGCTTTAAGGCACCGGGATGTACCGGTGTGTCCTGGCTAAAAACTGTCACCCTGTCAAAGGACAAGGTGACAGAACTGTGCCGTCAACTGTTTATGACAGTTGATCGACACAGTAAGATGGCAGGGGACCAATCACAGCGGTCCCCGGCCGGCGATTGATGTGATTGGTCAGTCACAGCAGACTGACCGATCACAGCTCCCTGAGAAGGTGTATGTGATGGCGCTGGCTCAGAAGCTGAGCCAGCGCTATCACCGCCGGTTATCAGCTGTCCGACACCCCGCTGCAACGGCCAGGACCAGAGCTAGGCTTCGATCCGGCCGATTAACTCCTTAGATGCATCGATCAATGCGATCGATGCATCAAAGGGTCTTGTAGCCTGTCGGCAACCAATTATGGTTACCACGGGCGCGGGTGTCAGCTGTTTGTCACAGCTGACAATGTGCTCTAACGGCCAGGACCGGAGCTAGGCTCCGATCCGGCCGATTAACCACTTAGATGCAGCTATCTCTGCATCTAAGTGATTAGATCGCACCCTATGGTTGCTAATGACAACCATCGGCACCCACAAGTGGTCCGATGGTTGCTATGGCAACCGTAGACTAACAATCGCTTCCTAGTACAGAAGCCTATTATTCCCCGCCGGGAGGCGAAGCCTAATAGACTTGCTGTCAGTGAATAGCTGACAGCTCTAAAACACTGAACTATGTAGGTATTAGAATAGCGATCAGGGCTTCATGCCTTCAAGTTCCGTAGTGGGATGAAAAAAAGCTAAAACAAGTTAATAAAAATGTAAAAAAGAATAAGTTTCATGTTAAAAAACACTAAGCCTTTTTTCCTATAAGTCTTCTATTATAGGAAAAACCAAAAAACATTAAAAAAAGTACACATATGTGATATCCCCGCGTCCATAACGACCCAAACTATAAAAATATCACGTTATTTTACCCACGCTGTGAACACCGTAAAAAAATTTAAAAAAAATATTCTAAAATCACTGTTTGTTACGCACTACCCCTCGCAAAACAGAATAAAAAAAGGGATCTAAAAGTTGCATGTAGCCCAAAATTATACCATTAAAAACTGCAGCCCGTCCCGCAAAAAACAAGCCCTCCCACAGCTTTTTTGACGGAAAACTAAAGAAGTTATGGCTCTCAGAATATGGCGACACAAATTTTTTTTTATTTGAAACAAAAGTGATTTTAATCGTGCAGACGCTGCAAAGCATAAGAAAAACTAATACATCTGGTATCGCCGTAATCGTACCGACCCGCAGAAGTAAAATTGTCATTCATAGCACATGGCGAACGCCGTAAAAGAAAAAAAAACAAAACATCGGAATTGCTGTTTTTTGTTCACCTTGCTTGCCAAAAAAGTGATAAAAAAATCGCATGTACCCCAAAAGGGTACTAATGAAATCTACAGATTGTCTTGCAACAATTAAGCCCTCACACGGCTCCGGTGGTGAAAAAATAAAAAAGTTCTGGATCTCAGAATATGGCGATGCAAAACGTGCAGTGTCAAAAAGTGGATAAAATCTAGAGCAATTTATCAGTGCGACACCGGGCACATATCTATGAAATATTATTTATTTACCCCATTATTATACCCTCTTATTATGCCCTGATGTACTTCGCACAGATTACATATGCCCCCACATTATAAACTGAAATACCAGCAAAACCCCAAACGAAACTATTACTAAGCAAAATCTGCGCTCCAAAAGCAAAATGGCGCCCCATCGCTTCTGAGCCCTGCAGCGTGCCCAAACAGCAGTTTACGTCCACCTATATGACATCACCATACCCGGGAGAACCCGCTTAACAGTTTGAGGTATTTGTCTTCAGTGGCACGAACTAGGCACAAAATATTGTGCACTAAAATGGCACATACCTGTGGAAATTTGCAATTTTCACCATCCACTGAGTGTTCATTTCTAATAGAAAAAAAATAACCTGTGTGGTCAAAATGCTCACAACACCCCTTAATAAAATGCCGTCAGGGGTGCAGTTTCCAAAATGGGGGTCACTACTTGGGGGTTTGTTTTACTATTTGACCTCAGAGCCCTGCCATTGTGGGCTAATGCTGTGAAAATCACCAAAATAGGCCTCACATGCGCCTTTCACTCCTAAGCCCTGTCAAATATCCAGGCAAATGATACATGCCTTGGGGGATGTATTTTTAAAAATGGGGTCACTTCTCAGGGTTTTACACTCTACTCTGGTACCGAAGAGTGCTCTGTAAATGCGACATGTCGCCTGTACACCAGTCCAGCAAAATCTGTGCTCTAAAAGCCAAATGAGCTTCCATTTTGAGCTCTGTCATGTGCCCAAACAGCAGTTTAGGGCCACACATGGGGTATTGCCGTACTCGGGAGAAAATGGGTAACAAATTATGTGTTGTTTTTTCTCCTATTCCCCTTGTGGTAATTTTTTTTAATGCAAAACTATATTTTGGGGAAAAATAAATAATTTTAAATTTTCACTGCCTCATTCGAATACAATCTATGAAACACCTGTGGGATCAAAATGCTCAGTACAGCCCTAGATGATTACCCTGAGGGGTATATTTTCCAAAATGGAGTCAATTCTCAGGAGTTTCTACTGTATGGGTACCTCAGGGGTTCTGCAAATGCGACATGGCGCCCAAAAAACAATCAACCATAATCTACATGCCAAGTAGCACTCCTGCCATTCTGAGCCTTGACGTGTGTCCAAACAGCAGTTTATGACCACATATGGGGTATTGCTGTACTCGGGAGAAATTGTTTTACAATTGTTGGGGCGCTTTTTCTCCTTTATTCCTTGTGAAAATGAAAAAAATTCAACATTTTAGTGGAAAGAATGTATTTTTTCATTTTCACTGCATAATTCCAATAATTCAGCAAAAAAACTGTGGGGTAAAAATGCTCACTATACCGCTAGATAAATTCCACGAGGGGTGTAGTTTCTCAAACGGGGTTACTTTTGCCGGGTTTGCACTATTTTGGCCCCTCAGTGGCTTTGCAAATGTGACATGGGGCCGCAAACCATTCCAGAAAAACTTGAGCTCCAAAAGTCAAATGGTGCTCCGTCCGTTCTAACCCCCGCCGTGTGTCCAAACAGCAGTTTATTACCACATATGGGGTATTGCTGTGCTCAGAAGAGTTTGCTTTTCTCCTTTATCTATTGTAAAAGTGAAAAAATCTGAGCTAAAACGACATTTCATTAGAAAAAATTTAGATTTTCAATTTCACGGCATAATTCCCATAAATTCTGCAAAAACCGTGTGGGGTCAAAATCCTAACTATACCCCTAAAAAAAATTCCTTGAGGGGTGTAGTTTCCACTTTTGGGGAGTTTCCACTGTTATGGTCCCTCCAGGACTTTGCAAACACGACATGGCACCGAAAACCATTCCAGCAAAATCTGCGCTCCAAAATCGGGAGACATTGCTTTACAAATGTTGGGGTGCTTTTTCTCCTTTATTCCTTGTAAAAACGAAAACATTATATGTTTTTTCAGAAAAAAAAGTAGATTTTCATTTTCACAGACTAGTTCCAATAAATTTAGCAAAAAACCTGTGGGCTCAAAATGCTAACGATACCTCTTGAAAAATTCCTTGAGGTGTGTAGTTTCCAAAATGGGGTCACTTTTCGGGGGTTTGCACTGTTTTGGCACCACAAGACCTGTTCAAACCTGACATGGTGCCTAAAATATATTCTAATAAAATAGAGGCCCCAAAATCCTCTAGGTGCTCCTTTGCTTCTGAGGCCGGTGTTTCAGTCCATTAGCACTCTAGGGCCACATGTGGGATATTTCGAAAAACTGCAGAATCTAGGCAATTAGTATTGAGTGTGTTTCTCTCGTAAAACCTTCTGTGTTACAGAAAAAACTATATTACAAATGAATTTCGTAGAAAAAAATGTAAATTTGTAAATTTCACCTCTACTTTGCTTTATTTCCTGTGAAACGCCTAAAGGGTTAAAATAATTTCTGAATGCTGTTTTGAATACTTTGAGGGGTGCAGTTTTTAAAATGGGGTGATTTATGGAACTTTCTAATATATAAAGCCCTCAAAGCCACTTCAAAACTGAACTGGTCCCTGAAAAAATAGCCTTTTGAAATTTTCTTGAAAATGCGAGAAATTTTTTACAAATAAATATTGCATTTAACGACCAAATTTTTTCAGTATTATAAAGTACAACATGTCACGAGAAAACAATCTCAGAATCGCTTGGCTAGGCAAAAGCATTCCAGAGTTGCATTCAGATTTGCAAAAATAGGCTGTGTCCTCAAGGCCAAAACAGGCTGAGACACTAAGGGGTTAAACATGCAATATTTCCAATATGAAGATTTCTTTCATTATCCCTATACACCAGATGTAACTACTTTATGGATTTATGATACATTATGTCATATAAATTTTATGGATCTCTATTCTAGACACATCTATTTTCATACGAATACCATGATTATTTCTGATTTAAATACATGTACACTATATTAAAATTAAATATTTCTTTACCACAGCGACAGTGATCAAGGCCATGGATTGGCCGAAACTTCATTATTAAGTCGCTTCAACTCATGTATTCATATAAAAATGCTGATTACATATGCAATAGTATATGATATACAGCTTTGCGAAAAAATAAATCTATTCATCTTGCAATATATTTTCCGGCTTTCTTGTGAGTGCTGGGGTAATCGTGACTATATACATTGGGACTTCCTCCCAACCCCTTTGCACCACACCGTCAACATAGGTGTGCATCCCATATAAAAATTTTCTAGATTATTCCCTAGTTTAAACACTCCCCCAACCTTCTAGCCATTTTTTCCCCTAACACAGCTGCACCCTCCCCATTTAGCTGCAGCCCATCCTTACCGTAGAGTCTGTAGCCAACATAGAAGTTGACCCAGTTCTCCAAGAACCCAAACCCCTTCTTCCTACACCAAGTCTTTAGCCACTATGACATGTCAAAGGTTTTTTAAAGGTTTAGTTACACTTTAAGTAGGCATAAACGTAAGGAATCCTAATTGTAGAAATAACCCCATGAAAGGCAGGAATTAGAACACGTCTAATCAAAAGCCTTACTTGAAGAGTGCTGGATCTTATTTTAACATTTTTACATCAGGTTTTCAACAAAGATTAAAAGCACCTCAGTGGTCTACAAATCCTATAGCAGTATGATCGCTGTGGGTAAACGGATTTCCTGCTGTTCTGCTAAACCTCTTCAATGCTCTATGTTTTCTTACTATGGTTTCCCTGTTCAAATGTGACTGGCCTGAAGGATCAGCTCTTTTACAAAGGCCTTAGTTTTTAATGAAATTCCTTAAATTTATAAACACTCGCTGTATAATTCTTATGGTGCTGTATTATATCAAAGGAACCAACATTTTTATTTGTAGGACATAAGACACATTTTGCTGACTGTAATTTCACTAGAAAAAGTTATATATATTGTCACTTTTCTTAACTTTCGAAGTAAAGCTTTATAAAACATATTAGGGTCATGTATAAAAATTAGTGCAGATCATTTTTTTTTATTGTTTTATAATCTTCTTTTGCATTATAGTACTTCAATCTCATTTGGAGTGATGTACAACACTAAAGATTTTTTTCTAGCAGCTTTCTTTTTACACAACCTCCATAGAATTTTAAATTAAAGTGACAGCATAGAATTCCATTAATTTAATAGTTGCTTCCTTCCATAACAATAGAGATCACTTTATAAGTAATATATGATAAGTATATCAGGATTATGAGAGAAGTAGTCCCTAGATCGTGTCACCCACAATTTATAAGTCCATGTTTCTTTTATCAGCACCTCAATATCCATCACCGAATACTCCGTTGTGATTAATTTATCCAGACATCAGGGCATACTTTATTTCAAAGCTTCTACATCTTCTGGGGAAGGGTTACTGGCAGGATTCTCTGTTCCAGATGCCACCTAAAACATAGAAAAGTCCAAATAAAAACAGATATACTACTATATCTATCCATCCATATATCTATCTAATGCATCAGCCACTGTCAGCAATTTTAAAGGTGTTACTGGAGGTTATGAAAAATACAGAAATGTACCTATATGTGACAGAATGCCCACCAGATGAAACCTCCATAGCTTAGAATGAATAATTTGTTAATTTTCATTAAGATGCCCTGCTCTGAGCAGCGCTGTTATTTTCATATTGCTAGGGCTTGCTGTGGGTGAGATTAAAAATGTTATCGACTACAAGTGCTCATGATTCCTCTGCCCTCTCACAGACCTTGCCACTATTTACAGCTGCCCGCATGCCCCTCTACTACAAGGTCTAAGGTAGTGCTCACGGTCTTGACAAACGACACACGCTATGCTATTGACACTGCACTGTTACTAAAGGTCCTATTACACAGCCCGATATGGGCACAAGCAGGAGATAAACACTAAAAGCATGGTCAAGTTACTGCATGTGAGTTGGTTTACAGAGACTACAAGCAGTACATTAGTATGTGACTAATCTTACTGCAGTTAAACCATTTGCACATCATTTTTAAAGATCTAATAGCCCCTATAATTTAAAAGTTTTATCGAGATCTACATCTAGTTTAATAGGACGGAAGAGGGAGTAAAATGGTCACCAGAGACTGGACTTAAGGCGAAGAATGAGGCTTAGGTAGCACTCAAATCATCTGCAATTAGGAAAAGGACATAGCCTTAGATAACTTTCACTGTTCAGACATAACATTAAAACCACTTGCCTAATGTAAGGTAGGTCCCCCTCATACCGCAAAAACAGCCCTGACATGTCGAGTCATGGACTCCCTAACACCGCCTAAGGTGTTCTGTGCTATATGGCACCAATAAATTAGCAGCGGATCCTTTAAAGGGGCATACCAACCTACAACATTTATCACCTACTGATAAGTGATAAATGCAAGATCAGTGGGGGTCCTACCACTGGGACCCCTCGATTGCCAAAACGGGGGACCCCGGTCAACCGTTCCCCCCCCCCCAGGCGCAAGACGGACACTAAAAGGAGTTTGAATGGAGCGAAGACAAGGCGAATCATAATACCCAGTTGTCAATTTATTCATAAATTTCTAGGAGGAATAACAAAGGAACCATACAGCTCAGAATTCTAAGAAAAGATGCTCCAGATTTGGTATTTTATGGGGAATACAAGTATGTAATAAAGCAGACATGTCAGGAGAGGTGACAGGTTCTCTTTAAGGGCTTAAAAAGCAGGTCCAAAGTTCCATGTAGGAGCTGTTTTATAGTTTGCATAAACATTTCAGAGAATATTTCAACATTTCTATTATCCTGAATAAAAGCTCATGCTTACAGGTTTAACTTGTTTGTCATAAGAGAAGGATGCTTCTAAATCCCCCTTCATTACAACCGATAAAATAAAGAAACTGTCTGGCTTGATGAGCAAGAGTTCTCTTTTCCTTATGGGGATGAAGAACATTTGAGTAGACCAAAAATTGTAAAGATGAAAATACTGTGAGGAAACGAAAGTATTTTGAATGGAACTGAAGGATCCTAAACAAGGGCCTAATCTAAATACAATTTATACTCCTCTTTTCTATTGAAGAACACCATCTTCGTATATGGTTTGCTAGATGGTAGAAGTAATGGTAGTCAAGCTCTGAAAGCATATTATTGTACCAGGGAATTTATGAAATTCTATAGACAACGGGTCTATTCCTTGGAATTGAGGGTCAAGCAATATGGCTGTGCCATTGGCGGGGTGAAGAATTATAAAGATTTTATTCTGGGCAGTAGACTTCACTTCCGAATTCACCCTGTGGTCTATGAGATTCCAGTCAGATAGGCTGCTTGGGACTGGTCTAGTAAATGAATAGATAGTCTATTAGAGAAGGTATCTTCCTGTAGTTTCCAGGTCCAGATGGTGTAATTTTATCTCTCCAAAATCTAGACAGAAATGTGTGTAGAATCCCAGTATTCCAGAGTCACAAGTCGTAAGCAGAGGCAGAAATTCAACGTTTACCACCTCAAGCAAGCTAGAGTTTCATTGGTGGTGTCTTCTTAGTCGAATTTAGCTTGGCTGCATTTGCTCAGAACTGGGAGTACTCATTCTGGAGAAATTATCCTGGAATATCAAAGAATAAGCTTTCTTTTGCCCCCAAAGACCATGCTCATTATCGAACGATCAGTCATTAGGAAGACAGTATATTCTTTGGGTTGTTAGAAATATTACAAATGATGTACTATCATAAAAAGCTATAAGGAAAGCTTCTAAATATATATGTACATTGTGCGGTCCTGGGCTGGCTTTAAGACTGTGCCATAGTGTATACAGTATGTGCAGGTTTAAGCTGGCCACACAAACAATCATGCATTCGAATGTCAAGTGCCTGGCTAGAAGACTGCCAGGTACTTGAAAAAAACTCTGTTTTGTTTATAATGAATACGGTGTACAGAACAGTGGTGGTACTGCCTCTATTGGTGCCGATGGTCACAAGACTAATCATGTTATAGTCAGTATGCTGAGAAGTATGATGTAAAGTTTATAAAATAAATAATGTACCGCCAAAGGTTGTTTTTTTTCCTTATTTGGGCATAAAAAAAGCATAGTGAAAAAAATAAATCTATACATTATAATAAAATAAAATGAAAATGCCAACTCAAACTAGCATCCTAATAACTGAAAATTACTTGTCATGTACATATGTGACTGCATCAAATACGGGAATACATTTTTAGTTGTTATTTTAAAGTAACATTACACCCATAAAAATGAAAGTAACAAAATATGAAAAGTGAAATGTTTTTTTTTGCAATTTTTGGACAATTTAGCACTTTTCAGAAGAATCACAATATTGCAACTTGTTTTATCTAGATATCTGTCCCTTCGGTCCATTCTAGAGACCTAGAAGATCACACTTTACTTAATCTTAGAACGATTTATATCCCTTCCCAAACAGATCAAGAATTTGTTAATAATTGGTCTTGTATTATTCCACCAGGTCAAGAGAACAACAATCTAACAGTATAACAGTGTCCTTTCCATGCCTCTTCACAGAGCTGTGTCATAAGCCCTAGAGTGGGTGCCAGGCGGTCTAATGACCCATTAGATGCTGTGCTCAATAGCGATTGCAGCATCTAACTAGTTTCAGAGGGAGGGGGTTTCTTCTGTCACCCGATTGCCCCCAGCCATCGTTTCCATGGCCTCAGATCTGCCAACAATGTATGCCTATTAGGCCTTGACAGAGACAGTTATACAGTGACAGGCATAATACACTGCAATACAGAAGTATTGCACTGTATTATAAAAGCAATCAAATGATCGCATTGTGAAGTCCCATACTGTGACTTTAAAAAAAAATAGATCAATAAAGGTTAGAATAAAACCCATTTTACCCTTTACAAAATTATTGTGAAAAAATACTAAGAAAATAAAAAAAGCTACACATAATTGGTATTGGTGCGTCCATAGCGACCTACACTTTAATACTACTACATTATTTAACCCGCGCGATGAAAGACTTAGAAAAAAATAAATACGGAATTTTTTTTTGTTTATCCCGCCTTCCAAATATCGCAATTTAAAAAAAAAAATAAAGAAGTAGTATGTACCCAAAACGATAACAATAAAAACCATAAGTCATGCAGCAAAAAGAAAATATCTCATACTGCTCGGTCGGCGGAAAAATAAACATTTTATGGTTCTAAGACCAGAATCACAGTTTTGATGCAGTTTTTGTTGCAGTTTTTGACTATGTTTTTTTAAGCCAAACCCAGAAGTGGACACAAAAGAAAGGAGATGCATTAGTCAACAGTAGTAAAACATTAAAAATCGTATACAAATTTTTTTGTATCGCCGTAAACATGACAAAACGCACAATAAAGTTATTACATTATTTATGCCACACAGTAAACGGCGTAAATTATTAAAGACCCCAAAAAAATAGTGGAATTGCTGTTTTTTCTTCCATTCCCCTCAAAAAAAAGTTAATAGAAGTTAATCAATAAGTTATATGTACCTCAACACGGTGTCACTAAAAAATACAACTCGTCCTGCAAAAAACAAGCTCTCAGACGGCTCTGTCTACGAAAAATAAAAAAAGTTATGGCTTTTGGAATAAGACGATAAAAAAAAGATAAAATTGCTTGGCCATTAAAGGGGTTTTCCCATCTGGGACACTTATGGCATGTCCACCGGATATGCCATAAATGTCAGATAGATGGGGGTCCCACCTCTGGTCCCCTAAACCCCGTTCTACCTCTATGTGCTCCGGCTGGCACGTGTGAATCCAGAACAAGAAGAAGAAAACCGCGTAGCTCCCTGAGTCGCTGTTAAGTCCCAAGGTAGTGAAGGGCAGTTACGGAAACAGCGTAGCATGGGAGCACATCAATGCCCCAGCTCTCATTAAGAAGTTCCTCTGATGCTCTGGACCTAAGAAGAGGGGGCATAAGGGGGGACACTTTCTTAATGCCAGTGTCTCTCTCCCCAGAGACGCTGGCACAGGCGGCTGCAGCTCCCCTCTGTGACCTGTACGATGCGCGTGCACGAACGCACGCTCACTCCCGGCTTTAAAGGGCCAGCGAGTGCACCTGTGTAAAATTCCCAATCCCTTTACACCCTGGACTTTAAAAAGGCCATTGCCCTTCCTCTCCTTGCCTGAGTGTTGTTCTGTCAGCCCAGGTTAGTCTTTGCATATGGTCCCTTAGGCTGGATTCACACGAGCATATTACGTCCGTAATGGACGGAACGTATTTCGGCCGCAAGTCCCGGACCAAACACACTGCAGGGAGCCAGGCTCCTAGAATCATAGTTATGTACGACGCTAGGAGTCCCTGCCTCTGCGTGGAACTACTGTCCCGTACTGAAAACATGATTACAGTACGGGACAGTTGTCTGGCAGCGAGGCAGGGACTCCTAGCATCGTACATAACTATGATGCTAGGAGCCCGGCTCCCTGCAGTGTGTTCGGTCCGGAACTTGCGGCCGAAATACGTTCCGTCCATTACGGACGTAATGTGCACGTGTGAATCCAGCCTTAGCTGTATTCTGTATCCAGTATTCCCATTTCCTGTATCCAATAATTGTATTTGCTCCAGAGCGTTATCTAGTGTCGGAGTCAGGAGTGTCATCTGTGCCAAGTCTCATCTGTGCCAAGTGTCTGCTACGCCATATGTTGCTGCGCCACGTGTCTGCCACTCTGCACCACAGTGTTTGCCAAATCATCTATCCAGGTACTCTTGCCCTTGAGACCGTTATTGACTTTTATTTGGCTAGCTGCTACTCTGCTATGAATGACGAAGTGGCCTTGTGGGTCCACATACCCTGTAGCAGTGACACTTCACAATCTATGAGGAAATAGGGAGTGATGCAAGAGGTATAATTGAATAGGCTGAAATAATGCAAGCTGCCACTTTCCCTGGTACCAGATCCTTGAGCAATCGCGGTTATTAGATGTAAACAATAGGAAGAAAAACAGGGCGATTGTAGCGCTTCTAAACATTAAAAACGGATTTTAGGCTAGATAGATTTATTGGAAAATAACGGACAATGTGCTTCAGCTCCGAACCGGAGCCCTAATTCGGGCCTAGTGCCAGCCCATACACAGACAAATGCAGTTAAAATGGTGGGTAAAGTGGGGTCAAAGCGTTACAGACACAGGTCACAGTGCAGGTTGAATAACAGTGACATAACAGGTTACATAATAATTAATTACTTAAACAAATCAAAGTTGTAAACCATGAATAATCAGGGCAGAATATATAGTGTTGCTAACCTAAAGTTAGTGTGTGTGTGTATATATATATATATATATATATATATATATATATATATATATTTAAAGAGGTAGTAGTAACATTGTAGAAAACTGAATGCTGAGGCAGGTCGTCATGGCAACATGTAAACAGTGGGAGCAGCAGGCTGCAGCGTCAATGAGAGATTCAGTGCAGAACGGCATCCTGGGTTGTCAGAGCCGGCATATAAGAATGTAAGGGATAAGTTTCTAGAACTTCTCAACATATCAGCGCTAGTTATACCAAGCCCATTGCAAAGCAAAGCATTGCAACATAAACGGGGAAAAAAAATGCATTTTATAAACGTGAGATATTACTGCTAAACCTATAAGCCTTGTAACGTTCTAGAAAAATAAAACGATGCCAACATAAAGTAGACGTATGGAAATTGTTAATTAGTAAATATTTTGTGTGGTACAACGACCTGTCTTACAGCCAGACATTTCAATTTAGAAAAAAGCTAATTTTTCAAAATGTTCTCAAAATTTGTGTTTTTCAAAAAACACTGAATGTGTTCACCAAATTTTACTATTAACATAAAGTACAATGCGTCACTAGAAAACAGTCTCAGAATTGTTCGGATAGGTGAAAACAAGTTATTACCACATAAAGTGACATGTCAGATTTGAAAAATGAGCCTCTGTCAGGAAGGTCAAAAGTGGCTGCAGTGGGAAGGGGCAGTGGGAAGGGGCAGTGGCATATCACCATAGGTTCCTTACGGGAAGCAGCCCGGGGACAATGGCCGCCCAAAGACCACAGTGCAGTTTTTTCACGCTTTTGCCGCAAATCGCAAAACTGAAGGCCCTGAACTTGCGTTACTCTGCAGGATGCGGCCTGGTCAGAAGAGACCAGGTCTGCATTATTGGAGTAGAGAACGCAGCTGGAACGGGGGAAAGTAATTGTGACGCTATCTACAGGGGGGTGGTGCATTCCACAAGGAGCTGTGTGCCGTATCTACAGGGGAGGTGGAGCTTTCTACAGAGGGCGCTATCTACAGGGGGTGCTTTCTACAAGGGGCTGTGTGCCACTATCTAAAGGGGGGGTGGTGGTGCTTTCTACACGGGGTAGCACTATAAAGAGGGGCTGTGTGGTGCTATTTACAGGGGGCTGCGTGGCGCTATGTACAGTGGGGCTGTGTGTGGGTAGCTATCTACAGGGGTGGCTGTGTGTGATGCTATCTACAGGGGGGCTGAGTGTGATGCTATCTACAGGGGGGGCTGAGTGTGATGCTATCTACAGGGGGGGCTGTGTGTGATGCTATCTACAGGGGGACTGTGTGTGATGCTATCTACAGGGGGGGCTGTGTGTGATGCTATCTACAGGGGGGGCTGTGTGTGATGCTATATACAGGGGGGGCTGTGTGTGATGCTATATACAGGGGGGGCTGTGTGTGATGCTATCTACAGGAGCGGTGTGGCGCTATCTACAGGTGGTACTGTGTATATGGTGCTTTAATTTAATTTAGAGTGTATGGACACAATTATATTCTGGGGCATAGTGTTTGGTACTATTTTATTCAGGGGCGCAGTGTATGCTTATTATATTTAGGGGCATAAAGTGTGGCACTATGAGAATTTTATCTTCGTTTATAGGTGTGGAAATGTTGGAAAAGTGAGGAGCCGTAGACATCCGAGTGGCAAATTCTGCAGAAATGGGAAGTGGCCGGGAGAAGTCATCATGAGATAAACCTACAAAGCCAGGGGGAAAAAAATCCCTTGGTAGAACTATAAAGTAATTGAGCATTGTGAAACCCCAAACTAGATCAGTGAAACCAATAAGAAGCAAAAAAAAAGCCATAAGGCATGAGTATATCAAATATGCAAAAAAATGCTTTATTACAAAAATTAGGCTGGAAAAACGCCCACAATATAAAAGACACACATACACAAGAGATTAAGTAAAAAAGTAACCCAAAGAGGTAGCTTGAATATCACACACACAAATATATGTATCTGGGGATAAATACAATATAAGGTACCTGGCAAAGTAAGAAAAAGCGTATGTTGTACAGTCTACACAGGACTTATAGCATAAATAGCTAGCCACGAGTGACAAAAACATGCATGAAAATGTTTTCTACATACACCAGAATACTGACCCATAGGTACTTACGTGTGTGGGCGGTGTGTGTGTGTGTGTGTGCATAAACAGCACTGCGGTCCGATGGGCGGCGGCAATGGAGGCAGGCGACGCATGCGCGATCCATGCGCACAGTGCCTCACACGACCATATTGGAAATGGGCAATGGGAGAACAAAAAGCCATATACCGCGTATGAGTAATCAATCCTTAGCACAGGTATAAAGAGCAAAATACGTGTGGAAAGATACAGGTAAATGTACATAAGTCACAGAAGATTTGTAGCAAGAAAAACCTGGATAGAAGAATATATACATAATAAGTGGTCCACCACAACGGGATATATTATATAAAATAATGCTGGTCTGGTCAACAGTCATATCTTTTCAAGGATATAAGTTACCGGGTCTTGCCAATTATACTCAACCAAAAAAAAAGGATAACTAGACAAAGTTAACATATGTAAAAAAAAAAAAAATGTGCATATCACTATGAAAGTGAAAAGCAAAAAAATAAAAAAGGTGAAAAATGATGTAAAATGTGAGGAGAAGGAACAAAACAGTATCTCATATATTTTTTATGAAGGTAAACACAAAAATGCATATATTCAAGTGAAAGTATGTGTAATCACCACAATATTTATGTGGAATAGGGAGCTGTGAATAAAGTGAATATATTAATATGGAATTGGTGAATTGTAATGAATAAATATATGTAAGTCAGGGGTGTAGCTAGGGGGAGCAGGCGCAACTTAGAGGGGGGCGCCAGGGCCGCACCGTCCATGGGGGCGGCCTGCTGCCTCTGAGGGGTCGGCAGCGCCACTGAAACCAGCCGCCGCCACCCCCTCCTGCACTATAAGTGTACCTGCGTCTATAGGACACAGATACAATTAGAAGCAATGAATGGCCGGGTACATTCCGTGCCCGGCCATTCATCGCCTTTCTACGAGTGAAGTGGCGCGATACTTTGCGCCGCTTGCGTCCTTGAAAGGCGCTGATTGACAGGGAAAGTTATTCTGCCCTGCCAATCAGCTCCTTTCATAGATGCACCGGCGCCATCACGTCATCGCGCTGCTTGAGTCGTTCAACCCCAGGAGACCTGCGCAGACGAGAGCAAGTCTCCATTGCCGCCGGACGGCGCGGGAATGGGATTAAGGTGAGTTTGTGTAGTTTGTGTTTTTATCCTAATAAAGAAGTGAGTGGCATTATCTACAGGGGGTGGCTATATACTGGGGTGGGCTATATGTGGAGCACTATATACAGGGGTGGGCTATATGTGGAGCACTATAGGGGGAGCTATATGTGGGACACTATATACAGGGGTTGGCTATATGGGGGCACTGGTGTTGTATATATGTACTGAGCTTTGTTCTGGTACTATATATAAGGACTGAGCTTGGTTCTGGGGCTGTATTTATGTACTGAGATTGGTTCTGGTACTGTATATATGTAATGAGCTGGGTTCTGGTGCTGTATATATGTAATGAGCTTTGTTCTGGTGCTATATATATATATATATATATATATATATATACACACACACACACACATATATATACACAGAGCTTGGTACTGAAGCTGTATTTATGTACTGAGCTTGGTTCTGATGCTGTATTTATGTAGTGAGCTTTGTTCAGGTGCTGTATATATGCAATGAACTTTGTTCTGGTGCTGTATATATGTAATGAGCCTAGTTATGGTGTTGTGTAGAGAACTAGATTGCTTGTAAAATGTACAAATGTTTTTATGCTCGCGTTACATTAAAAAAAATGTGGAAAAGAAAAAAGACAAGTCATTGATTGGTAGAGAAAACAAACATGGCGAGGGGGAAGGAGATATCGGGAAAGAGGTTTGGGGGGGGGGGCGTCAAACTGAATCTTTGCCCTGGGTGCTGGAGAACCTAGCTACACCTCTAATGTAAGTGATGTATAATGTTAAAATGATACAAAAAATAATACTATTTGGTTACAGAAAATGCACATTCAACCAAGATATAGAGATGACGATATATCATCTGCTTCTTCCCCCCCCCCCCCCCCAAGTACATTCAGACAAAGATGATGTAGATATGTGCCAGACACGTCCCAGGTATCTTAAATGATAACGATCGAGAATCCAACATTCAATCCAACAGTATGAAGATAATTTTTGGGCCATCTTAAAGGGAATGTGTCGCTAGTTAAACAGTTCGTGTATAGGTGATTAAACATTGTTCTAATTTTTTTAATTTTTTCACGAGTCAGGAAATATTATAAATTAGATTCTAATTTATAACATTTCCCAGCGCTGGTCACTAGATGGAGCAATTCCCAAAATTGCAGCATTGCATGTGGTAAAGCAACCACATTGCTTTATGCTGCAAAATTTGAGAAAACTCACTCGCTCTAGTGAGCTCTCAGAATCCACCCTCCTTTATCCTGGCTAGTGCCGGGAGAAACGAGGGGATTGAACGGTCAAACCTCTTACACTGTGTGTCGCCATTTTTTGAGCTAACACACAGTGTAGTAGGTTAACATACAGTAGTAAACACACAGTAAAACACGTACATAAACAGAAATAACTTACCTGTTCCTGCCGCCGCCGCTCCCTCCGGTCCGTCCGCTCCGTCTGCTACCTCCGCTTCAAGTGCACAAGTCCGGAAACCGCGACCGGAAGTAGTAATCTTACTGTCCGGCCGCGACTTCCGGTTCACAAGAAAATGGCGCCGGACGTCGCACAGTTCAATTTGGACTGTGTGGGAGTGGCGCATTCGCCGTTCCCACACAGACGGCGTACAGCATAGTGGATGGAACGGGCCCCGTTAATCGACACGTACAGAGATGGGAAAAAAAATGCCAGCCCCCATGGACAAGAAAAAGTGAAAAAATAAAAAACCACAAACACACAAATAAATAAAAAAATAATTAATAGGACACTAAAAGCAAATTGATCTAAAAATTTTTTTTTTCGTGACACTGGTCCTTTAACCCCAAACTCCAAGAAATGTCAATAGATATACCTTGGAAAAAGAGCAAGCAAAAAAACTCCCATAAGACACTGAGTGACACGAATATATAAATGTGGTAGCAAAACACCAAAGTCCAATCTAATTACCATTATAGAGCAATAAAAAGATCATATGTATACTAAAATTAATAAGCATTCACTCACAGGAAGTCAGCAATAGTACTTACAGATAGCAGGCAAAAGACAATCTTTCATTGAAGCCGAGTGGGGATGTAGTCTTCAACAAGGTGATCCATTTGCACTCAGTTTTTGCCAGTTTCTGCATTATATCTTCACCTCTAGTACCAAGACGTACATGGTCAATCCCTGTGACCTTCAGTTGGGTCCATTGACACGTGATGTTTAAAAAAATGTTTAGCCACCGGTTTTAACTTCTGAATTTTGTTGTGTTCTGTTGGTAGGAGTGATCCAGCCTTCTTGATGTCGTTAATGTGTTCAAGTATCTGTACACATAATTCCCTTAACGTTAATCCAATGTAAATCAATCCACAGGGATAAGTCGCATAGTAAATGACTCCCGATGTTCTACAATTTATATGACGTACAATGCGGTATTAATGATCCCCTTTTGAATTCAAGAACGTGTCAGTTTTTACCATATATTTACATGCCATACAATCTCCACATGCTTGTGAACCCCATTTGGGTCCTTTAGACTGAAATATAAATTTGGACCCGAGTGGCACATAGTGTCTATGGACGAGCAGGTCACCAATAGTACTGCTGCGTTTGGCCACAATTTGAGGTGTACTTGGTAATAGATTTTTAAAATCATTATCTTCTTGAATTGGCCAGTATTTGTACAGGATTTGTGTCATAACCTGCCATCTAGTATGGAAGTTAGTAATTATCCGTACTTGTGTCTGTTGTTGAATAGGTTGTTCTCTGGGTATCAATAATTCCTTTCTTTGTTGACTTCTCGCCCGTTGGTATCCCTTGCTTATATCCCGAGGTTTATATCCATGTTTTGCAAATCGCTGTTGCAACTTTGTCTAATTATCCTTTTGTCTTTGGTAGAGTATAATTGGCAAGACCCGGTAACTTATATCCTTGAAAAGATATGACTGTTTACTAGCATTATTTTATAATATATCCCCTTGTGGTGGACCACTTACTATGTATATATATTCTTCCACCCAGGTTTTTCTTGCTAAAAATCTTCTGTGACATATGTACATTTCCCTGTATCTTTCTACACTCATTTTGCTCTTTATACCTGCGCTAAGGATCGATTACGCATATGCGGTATATGCCTTTTTGTTCTCCCATTGGCCATTTCCAATATGGTCGTATGGGGCGCTGTTCGCATGGATCGTGCATGCGTCGCCTGCCTCCATTGCTGCCACCCATCGGACCGCGTCATGAACTGTGCTAATCAGCACACTTCACTGACGGGGTGGATGGACGCCGGGATGAAGGTATGTGAACGCGGCGTGATTCATGCGCCCGATAATTATGGCGCTCCATTTCTATTCAGTGAATTGGTCTAGCCTCCCATTTAACGTCCACTTTGTATTACCACTCTTGGAAGAAGCTAACGCGAAATGCGCGTTGGAGGGTGAGGCAGTGCTGTTTACACACATACGTACGTACCTATAGGTCAGTATCCTAGTCTGTGTAGAAAAAAAATTCACGCATGTTTTTGTCACTTGTGGCTAGATATTTACGCTATAAGCCGTGTAGACTGTACAGGACATCCTTACTCTGCCAGGTACCCTACATTGTATTTATCCCCAGATACATATTTGTGTGTGTGATATTCACGCTACCTCTTTGGGTTACTTTTTTACTTAATGTCTTGTGTATGTGTGTATTTTATATTGTGGCCATTTTTCCAGCCTAATTGTTGTAATAGAGCATTTTTTTGCATATTTGATATACTCATGCCTTATGACTTTTTTTTGCAGATACCTTGTTATTGGTTTCACTGAAGTCGTCATGAGGTCTGGACCAGATGGAGAAGAAAAGAGGGGGAAAAAATGAATAGAATCTGAGAAGACGTCACCTGTGAGTCACTGGATTTAGAGGGAATCGGTCACCTCTCCTGACATGATTATAGGATATCCTTGTATTCCACTAAAAGTCTCCATGTAGCCCAGGACTGATAGACAAATGGGTCTTACATTCCCCTTGTCAGGAGGATGTGTCGCTGCATAGAGTGGTACTGTCAGCGATGCTTGGAGTCTGCCAGTATGTCGGGACACAGCCCTTTGACCACGGGAATCGTAACACCCATTTGTTAATGCTTGCACAAAAAGGTATTGTTAACAATAGTTACGGCGTGGCAGGGCGGTAAACGGGGGACCAAGTTTTGGCAACAGTCCAGGGCCTATGGTCTACTGAATACGCCACTGGGAAAGAGTTAAACTTAATTTCCATCCCCAGTATGCAACTTTTTACTCTCCACCCCTCCTGTGGTTTGGCTATATAATGAAATAGTATTTATAACAATTATATTAATAACAATAAAAGCTGTCCTGCTGATTAATTACAAAAACATGTACATTGGAGATTTCCTTACAAGTTATTTTATATATATCCTCATCATAATACTAATATATAAAAGGCAAGTGGTGTTGAGAGCGACTCACTTTTTACAGAAGGAACTGCAAGGCAACCCGCTCTTTAATCACGCTGGGAGAGTCAATTACTCAATAGCACTCTTCCCCTCTACACCTAAGCTCCCAGCATGGGTGTAGAGCGGGTTACTGAGTAGGGGGGGGGCCAGTAGAAGGGTATTGAATAGGGGGGGGATCTATCACTATCTGGAGGCCAATGTGAAGCATCTCTATGCTTCCCTCTGCGGAAAAACTTTATGGAGATGCGGATTTAATTTTCCAGCAAGACTTAGCACACTGCCAAAAGTACCAATACCTGGTTTAATAACCACAGTATCACTGTGCTAGATTGGCCAGCAAACTCGCCTGACCTAAACCCCATAGAGAATCTATGGGGTATTGTCAAGTGGAAGATGACACCAGTCCTAACAATGCAGACGAACTGAAGGCCGCTATCAAAGCAACCTGAGCTGCCATAGTACCTCAGCAGTGCCTCAGGCTGATCGCCTCCATGCCACGCTGCATTGATGCAGTAATTCATGCAAAAGGAGCCGCGACCAAGTATTCAGTGCATATACTGTACATACTTTTCAGTAGGCCAACAATTCGGTATTAAAAATAATTTTTTAAATTGGGCTTATATAATATTCTAATTTTCTGAGACACTAAATTTTGGGTTTCCATTAACTGTTAGCAATAATCATTAACATTAAAATAAAAAAAATGCTGCAAATAGATCACATAGTGTGTAATGAATGTATATAATATAGGAGTTTTACTTTTTGATGATATTCTAATTAATTGAGAAGGGCAGATTAGAGATTAGAGATAAAAAGATTACTACCATAATCAAGTAATATAAACAAATAAATAAATGTGTTGGTATAAAGATCTCTTAATATATTGGCTTTTTACCCGGTTGCCTAGAAACTGAACAAAACATACCAAGATGATTGGTTTAACACCTTAATGACCGCCTATACGCCTTTTCACTGCAGTCATTAAAAAGGTTCTTATGCCACAAGGCCGTGAAAAGGCGACGCTGTCACTTAAGTCTGGCACGGGTGTCCTGTGCCAGCTAGAGCAGGCATCGGGCTGCGTAAAGCGTTTCACCCCTTAGGTGCCACGGTCAACAACTACCGCAACATCTAAGTGGTCTTAGAGGGTGGGGGCTCACTCTCACACCATCAGCACAACTGCGACGAGATCGCGGGTGTACCAATAATTTTAAGGGCAGCCAGTAACCTTATAAAGGCCCCACAGCTCTGCCTTCAGTAAATGCCTATTAGGCCCTGCCAAATAAGATGCCTGTTAGTTTTACATTGACAGCATAATTCATTGCAATACAAAAAAAGTTAAATTTGAAAAACTAGTTTAATAAAGTCTATAATAAAGAAATAAAAAGTCCCAATTAAAAAAAAATGCAAACCTATGTTTTCTCTACTAAATGTTTTATTATGCTAAAAAGAAAAAAAAAAACAAGAACTGTAAAAATCTACACATAATTGGCATCGCCACATCCATTACAACGGGAACTATAAAACTTTTTTGTTATTTAACCCATACGGTGAACGCCGTAAAATATTAAAATCAAACTTTCTGTTCATCCTACCTTCCAAAAAAAACTACAAGTTGTCCAACAAAAAAATAGGCCCACATACAGCTATGTACATCGGCAGAAAACGAAAAAAGTTATGGCTCTTCGAATACAGCAACACAAAAATAATTTTTTATTTTTTTTAAAAAAAAGTGGTTTTATTGTAAAAAAAAGTAGTAAAAAAACAACAAATATATAAATATACTATAGGTACGTTGTGTTGCTGGTGCAGGCTCAGAAGCTAAGCCCGCGCCATCGCCAGCGGGTGTCAACTGTATATTACAGCGGACACCCTGCTGCACGGCCAGGACCGGATCTAGCATCCGATACGGCCGATAAGCCCCTTAGATGCAGCGTTTAAAAGCGAACGCTGCTTTCATGGGGTTTACTAGCAGACCGGAACCCTGCAATGCAATTGCAGGGTTCCGATGGCTGCGTTGGCAGACCATAGGTCTAACAATGGCCTCCTGTT
The DNA here is from genome assembly GCF_050947455.1 of Rhinoderma darwinii. Classification (NCBI taxonomy): domain Eukaryota; kingdom Metazoa; phylum Chordata; class Amphibia; order Anura; family Rhinodermatidae; genus Rhinoderma; species Rhinoderma darwinii. The sequence continues at coordinate 27,986,842 of NC_134695.1, forward strand.
TGCCAAGTACAGAAGCCTGTTAGGTCCCACCCAGAGGCGGGGCCTAAAAGGCTTCTGGCCGCAGAAACAAGCTGGAGCAGGCATCTGCGTAGTTTCAAGCAGATTGGCATCACTTCGATGTGATATTAAAAGTTAATAAAAATGTTGAATAAAAAATGTACAAATAAAAGTTTCAAGTTAAAAAAAACAGCAAACACTGCCTTTTTTCTTATAAAGGCAATTTACATTTTGGACCAAACCTTAATTTGAAGCCAGCCTTCTGTAAAGATAATGTTGTTTATTTTGGTTTTGGCAAGTGTGTGTGTTTGTATTACATAAAAATGTATATGATATTGTATCTGGGTGTGTGTGTGTGTGTGTGTGTGTGTGTGTGTGTGTGTGTGTGTGTGTGTGTGTGTAGAGAAACCCCTAGGAGCCCCCTACACCCACCCACTACACTACAGCATTCTTCCAAACGAGTAATTATATACGTTTGGCAAATGGGCCCCTTTATTAAGATGTACAGATATTCTACGATACCTGTAAATCATGTAGAGCACAAGATGCAATATTTTCCATTAGAAAACTTGTTTATATTCAGTTTTATTACAAAAAACGTAGCTCGCTGAGCTTGGCTGTTTATGAATTTGTGTTCTGTTATCAGGGGCATAGCTAAAGGCTCATGGGCTCTGGTGCAACAGTTCTTCTTGGGGCCCCCCCAACTTCTATTCATAGCAGACGGCCCGCAAGCTTTCAGGTGCCTTGTTGGGTCTACTAAGTGACGCCATAATCCTGATGCCATTCAGAATCACAACATTGTGCGTGGTGCCATAGCATTGCGAAATCATGACGCTCAAAGACGTCCGGACCTGTGTTGCGGCTGGACCTGACTCAGGAGCGAGGAGAGCAAGTATACTGCTACTATAGTAACAGGGGCCTGTGTAGTTTATTAAATAGGCCCCAGTTACTGTAGTAACTATGAATAGAAGTGGTGTGGGGGGCCCTCCTGGTTTTGGTGCACTGTCGCAATTTTGACCGCTACAACACTTATAGCTACGCCAATGGCTGTTGTTCACCTAGTGTCCACCTGGATGCACTGTCCACAGGCTGCCTCAACAGGCGGAACGGTGTTTGTGAGATAGGTGACGTTTCCAGAGGTGAATCTCTCAGACCTTTATGCCATATCCTGTGGAATGCCATTAATGGCTGTGGTCACAAAATCTCTTTAATAACATGAAACATAGCCTAAACATACACAAAAGGGACAGTGAAGAAAAGCAAAATTTAAAAAAACGTTTATGTTGGTCTTTAACTGGTTGCCGACACAGGACGAGTATGCTTGTCTTGAGCGGCGAGCACTTCGAGCATTAGGACGAGCATACTCGCACTGTGTGACAGCCGTCTGTGCGCGCGATCGAGAGCGGGGCAACGGCTGTAATACACAGCCACGGCCCCGCTCTGACAGCCGAGAGGAGAGAAACATCTTCTCTCCGCCGTTAACCCTTTTAACGCCGCAATGAAAGCTGATCGCGGCGTTCAAAGAGGGGGGACTGTACATTGATCGTGTCACAGAAAATAACTGACGCGATCAAAGCCCACAACTCATAAGGCCAGACAGCCCAGGGTCCATTGAAGGACCCCAGGGCTGTCTGAACATATTTCCTGTTAGGGCATACTGAGGTATGCCCTAACAACTGCCTGTGTACAATCAGTACACAGGCTAATGTACTGGCATATAGATCTATGCCAGTACATTACAGTTACAAAATCAAAATGATAAATCCCTTTAAGTTAAATGAAAGTTAAAAAAAATTAATGATAAATAAATAAAGTTAAAAAAAATACACAGAAACACACATTTTTTATAATAAACTTTTTAAAATATAAGTCCCAAAACATGAAATAATAAACATATTTGGTATCGCCACGACCGTAACAACCTGTACAAACAAATGTATAACATTATTTATAATGATCGGTGTATGGTGTAAAAAAAAAATATTAAAACTGCAGCGGAACTGCTTTCTTTCTGCATTTTCGACAAAATAAAAATTTATAGAAATTAAACGATAATGTATTCGTACCAAAAAATGGTACCTACATAAAGTACAACTCGTCCCGCAAAAAACAAAGTCTCATACAACTACGTCGTACAAAAAAATAAGAGTTATGAGCTCTGTCCTCAAGGCCAAAATTGGCCGTGTCCTTGAGGGGTTAACAAAATATTAATATTTTGTTATTCAACAGAAACTGAACATCCACTCAGACAAAATCAATCAAATCTCCTGCTAATTAACAATAGCTATTAAAAGAACAATAACCCCACCCACACAATGACCCAAAAGATGTCGCGGAGCAGAAGAAGGGACAGCCCTACGTCTAGTGAGTGTGCAAATGTGGAAAATTAAGTCGACCACATATATCAGGGGCTTGGGGATTCAAATAAAGGCAGATTGCCTATTGCGTGGCAGGCATAGACAACAGCCAGCCAGTGAATAACCAAAAAATCCTCGCCCTCTACCCTCAGTCTCAAGGTCAAGGCTTCAGTCTCGACAGTTTGGCTGGTGTCCTGGGTTCTGCCGCTTCTTCTAAATCCCCGATGTGCTGTACGGGGAGGTACTGCATGGCTGGCTGTAGAGGTGGCACTGTTGCAGTTGCCAATCCAGATTCACCAACTTGATATTCTTGGGCCACTTCTTCAGGGTCAATTAATGGTGATGTGAGTCTCCCTGTGCTCCAGCATCTGTGGTTCGGCAGGGACTTGCGCACGCTGAGGTGGTAGATTGTCTTGAGATCTACAGCAAAATAAACATTTTATATTAAGCATTTTTATTATAGTTTGTCATGATAAATAAAAAAAAAACAGATAAATTCTATATGTATATATAGGTCTTTCGAATTTTATCAAAATATATACAGCTTAAAGGGAAATCGGTCAGAAGTTGTAAGAATATCAAACTGCTGAGAGCTATATAGAGTATGGGTAGTGCAGTGTAAATGATAACTATTGTGTCCCCCATCCTTTTAGAAAGAGGGGAAAAACAAAGTGTACTGCCTCCTGTGACGCAGTTGCAAGTGCTCTAAAGGCAGAACCTTGATGCTCAAGTGGTCAGGCCTCTCCTCACTAAATGCTCATCATAAACTCCTCTCTGCTCAGTGAGGTCTTTAGTGGTGTCTCGATTGTACAATACAGCTCACACAGAGCAGATGGGTGTGGCAAATAACATTTAAAGGGAATGTGTCTCTAGAAATTTTTTTATTTTTTTTTAGTTAAACAGTTAGTATATAAATGATTACACATTGTTCTAATTTTTTCACAAGTCAGGAAATATTATAAATTAGATTCTAATTTATAACATTTCCATGTGCTGGTCACTAGAGGGGGCAATTCCCAAAATTGCAGCATTGGCATGTGGTAAAGCAACCTCATTGCTTTATGCTGCAAAATTGGAGAAGACACACTCGCTCTATTGTCCTCAAACAATTTCCCCTCCTTTATCCTGGCTAGTGCCAGGAGAAAAGAGGGGGTTGAATGTTCAAACCTCCTACACTGTGTGCCGCCATTTTTTGAGCGAATGCACAGTGTAGGAGGATTAGATAGTGGTAATCACACAGTATAACACGAACATACACACACATCACATACACAAACATAACTTACCTGCTCCTGCCGCCGCTGCTGCCGCCTCCGCTCCTAGTCTGAACATATGGCCGAAAGCCGCGACCGGAAATAGTCGTCTTACTGTCCGGCCGCGGCTTCTGGTCCACATGAAAATGGCGCCGGATGTCACTCTGCCAACGACCTTCCTTTTGGTCTGTGTGGGAGTGGCGCATGCGCCGTTCCCACACAGATGTACGCTATAGTGAATGGAACGGCTCCCGTTCGCATTCTCTATGGGGATGTATGTGCCGTATTCCATCTCTGTATGCGTCGTTAATCGACACATACAGAGATGAAAAAAAATGGCAGCCCCCATAGAGAAGTAAAAGAAAGAATAAAAAAGTACAACACAAAAACACAACTAAATAAAATTTATTTTAATGACATACTAAAAGCAATAACATATTAAAAAAACACACTAAAAACAGTTACAGTATAAGTAGAAAAGTATTGGGACACATCTCCTAACCACCTAATACTGAAGGTATTTTAAACCTTAGTGACCAAGCAGTTTTTTTTAATGTTTTTTCCATCGTCGCTTTTAAAGAGCTATAACTTTTTTATTTTTGTGTCGATACAGCTGTATAAAGGACTTGCTTTTTGCGGGACAAGTTGCATTATTTTTAATAGCACCATTTTGGTGTACTTATAACTCTTATTAACCCCTTCGCGCTCAGCGACGTAATAATCCGTCGCGCTAACTGTATCGTTAGCGCTCAGCGACGGATTATTACGTCGCGGGGATAAAGGCCATTTCGGCCGTCCTCCCGACACATACAGGAGCTGTGACGCTGCTGTCTCGCACAGCAGCTGTCACAGCTCCTACAGCGGGGACCGATCGCTGTGTCCCCGCTGGTTAACCCCTTAAAAGCCGTGTTCAATAGTGATCACGGCTTTTTAGGGGTTAAGCTACAATCGCCAGCCTGCTACGCGATAGCGGCTGGCGATGGTGGCTATGGCAACCGGACACCAAACAATGGCGTCCGGCTCTGCCATCGACGGAAGCCTAGTGGGTCCTGACAACGTCAGGACCCACTATGCTTGCTGTCAGTGAGTAGCTGACAGTTCTAATGCACTGCACTACGCATGTAGTGCAGTGTATTAGAATAGCGATCAGGGCCTCCTGCCCTCAAGTCCCCTAATGGGACAAAGTAATAAAGTTAAAAAAAAGTTAAAAGAAGTTGTGTAAAAATAAGAAAATAAAAGTTTTAAAAGTATTAAAAGTAAAAATCCCCCCTTTTCCCTTATCAGTCCTTTATTATTAATAAAAATATATAAACAAACAAATAAACTATACATAATTGGTATCGCCGCGTCCGTAACGGCCTGAGCTACAAAATTATTTCGTTATTTATCCTGCGCGGTGAACGCCGTAAAAGAAAATTATAATAAACCGTACCACAATAACAATTGTTTGGTCACTTCACCTCCCAAAAAATGGAATAAAAAGAGATCAAAAAGTCGCATGTCCCTAAAAATGGTACTGATGGAAACTGCAGTTTGTTACGCAAAAAATAAGTCCTCGCACGGCTTTATTGATGGTAAAATAAAAACGTTCTGGCTCTTAGAATAAGGTAACACAAAAAGTGAATGATTGTTTACAAAACGTATTTTATTGTGCAAACGCCATAAGACATAAAAAAAACTATAAACATCTGGTATCGCCGTAATCGTATCGCCCCGCAGAATAAAGTGAATATGTCATTTATAGCGCACGGTGAACGCTGTAAAAAAAATAGAATAAAAAAACAATAGTAGGATTGCTGTTTTTTAGTCACCACGCCACCTAAAAATAGAATAAAAACTGATCAAAAAGCCGCATGCACCGCAAGAAAACTACAATGGATTCCTCAAGGGGTCTAGTTTTCAAAATGGGGTCACTTTTGGGGGGTTTCCACGGTTTTGGCACCACAAGACCTCTTCAAACCGGACATGGTGCCTAATAAAAAGGAGGGCTCAAAATCCACTAGGTGCTCCTTTGCTTCGGAGGCCGGTGCTTCAGTCCATTACCGCACTAGGGCCACATGTGGGATATTTCTCAAAACTGCAGAATCTGGGCAATAAGTATTAAGTTGCGTTTCTCTGGTAAAACCTTTTGTGTTATAAAAAAAATGGTATAAAGAGGATTTTCTGACAAATTTTTTTTTTTAATTTCACCTCTACTTTGCTCTAAATTCCTGTGAAACACCTAAAGTGTTCATAAACTTTCTAAATGCTGTTGTGAGTACTTTGAGGGGTCTAGTTTCTAAAATGGGGTGTTTGATAGGGGTTTCTAATATATAGGTCCGTCAAAGCAACTTCAGAACTGAACTGGAACCTAAAAAAAAATAAAAAAATCAGGCAATATTTGGCTTCTTACATCATACTGATAATGAGCCGTGCCCACCCCGAGATGACCCCAGTTTTGACTGTTTGTATAAACGGAGACCCCTATTAGACCGTTTCAGTGCCTGGTTTTCCCAAGCATACACCCCCAAGAAGTGTATTTCTATTGATGAGTCCTTGGTGGATTTTAAAGGGAGGGTTCAATTCCGCGAGTACCTGCCGGGTAAGAGGGCAAGGTATGGCGTGAAGATGTATGAGCTGTGCGAGAGTGCATCAGGGTATACATACAGGTTAAGGATATATGAAGGGAAGGACACCAGTGCTCAGCCCCCAGAATGCCCCCCCTTACTGGGAGTTAATGCAAAAATTGTGTGGGATTTGGTACACCCACTGCTGGACCAGGGTTACCACCTCCACCTGGATAATTTTTATACCGGCGTCCCACTCTTCAACTGCCTCGCTTCCAGTCCTGTGGCATGCGGCACTTCTAGAAGTAATCTGAGAGGCCTCCCTAAGACTCTGCAGGGCAAACAAGAAGGGGTGAGCGCAGGGCACATTCTAGCAGCAACATATTGTGTGTCAAGTACAAGGACAAGAGAGATGTCACACCAGTACCCATGTACCTGCACGAGGTACCAGTACAGAGACCCCTAAACCAGACTGCATCCTGTACTACAATAGGTACATGGGAGGGGTGGACTTGTCAGATCAAGTCCCGAAGCCCTACAGCGCCATGCGGTGTGGTATAAGAAGCTGGCCGGGCACATCATACAGATGGCATTGTACAATGTGTACGTGCTACGTCGATGTACAGGCCAGAGGGGAACTTTCCTGGAATTTCAAGAGGTGATTATCAAGAACCTAATCTTTAGGGACCAGGAACGGGGGGGCACCCAGTACTTCTGGAAGCGAGGCCACACGCATCGTACCAGGGCAACACTTTCCAGGAGAAGTTCCCCAAACTGGCAAGAAGGGAAAAAGTCAAAAGAGGTGCAAAGTCTGCTATAAGAGGGGTATAAGGGAGGACACAATATATCAATGTAACGCGTGTCCCGAAAAACCAGAGCTCTGTATGAAAGAGTGTTTTAAAATTTATCATACATCCCTTGTTTTATAATTTACCCCAATTCTACTTACCCTGATGCACTCCACACAGCTTATCCCCCCCTTATCTTTCCCTTCTGAGCCCTGCTGTGTGCCCAAGCAGCTGATAACAGCCACATTGAGGGTATTGCCATACCCAGGAGAACCCACATTACAGTTTATGGGGTGTATCTCTCCGGTCAAAATGCTCACTACACCTCTAGATGAATGCCTTAAGGGTGTAGTTTTTAAAACGGGGTCACTTCTTACGGGTTTCAACTGTACTGGGGCTTCTGCACACATGACTTTGCACGAGAAAATCCCCAGTAGGCCAAATGGTGGTCCTTTCGTTCTGAGCCCTCCCATGGGCCCAAACGGCAGTTTATCATCACAAATGGGGTATTGCTGCACTCAGGACAAATTGCGCAACAGAATGGGGTATTTTATTTCTTGTGAAAATAAGAAATTTTCAGCCAAAACTACATATTATTGGAAAAAATTAATTTTGTTTTAATTCCAAGCCCAATTCAAATAAGTTCTGTGAAAAAACTATGGGGTCAAAATGGTCACAACACCCATAAATGAATTCCTTGAGGGGTTTAGTTTCCAAAATGGGGTCACTTCTGGTGGGTTTCCATTGCTTTGATACCTATGGGGCTCTGCAAATGCGACATGGCACCCGAAAACCAAACCAGCAAAATCTGTACTCCAACAAACACATAGCGCTCCTTTCCTTCTGAGCCCTCCCATGGGCCAAAACAGCAGTTTATCGTCACAAATGGGGTATTGCCGCACTCAGGACAAATTGGGCAACAAAATGTAGTATTTTATTTCTTGTGAAAATAAGAATTTTTGAGCTAAAACGACATATTATTGGAAAAAATATTATTTTTTTTAATTCCCAGCCCAATTCAAATAAGTTCTGTGAAGAAACTATAGGGTCTAAATGGTCACAACACCCATAAATGAATTACTTGAGGGGTGTAGTTTCCAAAATGGGGTCAGTTCTAGTGGGTTTCCATTGCTTTGATACCTCTGGGGCTCTGCAAATGCGAGATGGCACCCGAAAACCAAACCAGCAAAATCTGCACTCCAAAGAACACACAGCGCTACTTCACTTCTGAGGCCTCCCATGGGCCCAAACTGCAGTTTATCGCCACAAATGGGGTATTGCTGCACTCAGGAGAAATTGGGCAACAAAATGGGGTATTTTGTTCCCTGTGAAAATAATAAATTTTGATCACAAATGACATCTTATTGGAAATAATGACATTTTTTTAATTTCACAGCCCAATTCAAATAGGTGCTGTGAAAAAACTGTGCGGTCAAAATTGTAACAACAACCATATTTGAATTCCTTGAGGGGTGTAGTTTCCAAAATGGGGTCACTTCTGTGGGTTTCCATTGCTTTGATACCTCTGGGGCTCTGCAAATGCAACATGGCACCCGAAAACCAATCCAGCAAAATCTGGACTCCAACAAACACATAGCGCTCCTTTCATTCTGAGCCCTCCCATGGGCCCAAACGGCAGTTTATCACCATAAATGGGGTATTGCTGCACTAAGGACAAATTGGGCAACAAAATGGGGTATTTTGTTCCCTGTGAAAATAATAAATTTTGATCACAAATGACATCTTATTGGAAATAATGACATTTTTTTAATTTCACAGCCCAATTCAAATAGGTGCTGTGAAAAAACTGTGCGGTCAAAATGGTAACAACAACCATAAATGAATTCCTTGAGGGGTGTAGTTTCCAAAATGGGGTCACTATTCAGGGATTCCTACTGTTTTGGCACCTCAACACCTCTTCAAACCTGGCATGCTGCCTAAAATATATTCTAATAAAAAAGAGGACTCAAAATGCACTAGGTGCTTCTTTGCTTCTAGGGCTTGTGTTTTAGTTCATGAGCGCAATAGAGACACATGTGGGACATTTCTAAAAACTGCAGAATCTGGACAATACATATTTAGTAGTGTTTCTCTGGTAAAACCTTCTGTGTTACAGAAAAAAAATGAATAAAATTGAAATTCAGCAAGAAAAATGAAATTTGCAAATTTCACCTCCACTTTGCTTTAATTCTTGTGAAATGCCTGAAGGGTTAAAAAACTTTCTAAATGCTGTTTTGAATACTTTGAGGGGTCTAGTTTTTAAAATGGGGTGTTTTATCAGGGTTTCTAATACATAGGCCCCTCAAAGCCTCTTCAGAACTCAAGAGGTACCTTAAAAAAAAGGATTTTGAAATTTTCTTAAAAATATGAGAAATTGCTGTTTAGGTTCTAAGCCTTGTAACGTCCAAGAAAAATAAAAGAATGTTCAAAAAACGATGCCAATCTAAAGTAGACATATGGGAAGTGTGAACTAGTAACTATTTTGGGTGGTATAACTGTCTGTTTTACAAGCAGATGCATTAAAATTCTGAAAAATGCTATTTTTTCCAAATTTTCACTAAATTTTGCAATTTTTCACCAATAAACCCTGAATATATCGACCAAATTTTACCACGAACATGAAGCCCAATGTGTCACGAGAAAACAATCTCAGAATCGCTTGGATAGGTTTAAGCATTCCGACGTTATTACCACATAAAGTGAAATATGTCAGATTTGAAAAATGGGCTCTGAGCCTTAAGGCCCAAACTAGGCTGCGTCCTTAAGGGGTTAACTTTTTATTAAAGGGGATCAATTGCCAAACATCTATAATAATTAAGAGGAACGCTATAGGGGGTGGGTGTAAGGGGCTCCTAGGGGTTTCTCTACACGCATACATATACACACAGTTGGATCACAGCTAATATCCAGAGTCAACGCAGCCGCCTAGCAGGACATTTTCGAGCACTTCATGCGGATTTCATTTTCCAGCAGGACTTGGCACCTGTCTACACTGCCAAAAGTACCATAGTTTTTGCTGCGGAAACCGCGGCCAAAAACGGCCAAAATGGACTCCCATTGATTTCAATGAGAGGTGGAGGCGTTTACCGCAAGCAAAAAAAAAACGCTCGCGGTAAAAAGAAGCGAAATGCCCTATCTTGAAGCGTTTTCCGCCTCAACAACCCCTTTGAAATCAATGGGAGATGGAAATAAACGCGTTTGCCACTTTTTTACGTTTTTTTTACGCGTTTTTCTGCAAAAAACACTCGCGGTTATTCCATCTTTCTGTTGGAGATAGCTTAAAAAGCCTCGAAAAAAACATGGCAAAAATCGTGAATTTTCTGCCTGCAAAAAACTCCATGGGAACATACCCTTAGACATAATCGTCAAGAGAAAAAAAATGCAGGAAATAGATCACTCTGTGTGTAATGAATCTATATAATATGAGTTTCACTTTTTGAATTGAATTTCTGAAATAAATGTAACTTTGATGATATTCTAATTCATTAAAGAGGCTCTGTCACCACATTATAAGTGCCCTATCTCCTACATAAGGAGATCAGGGCTATAATGTAAATGACAGCAGTGCTTTTTATTTAATAAAACGATCTATTTCCTCCACTTTATTAGCGATTTTAGATTTATGCTAATGAGTTGCTTAATGCCCAAGTGGGCGTATTTTTACTTTAGACCAAGTGGGCGTTGTACAGAGGAGTGTTTGACGCTGACCCAAGTAAAAATAAGCCCACTTTGGCATTAAGCAACTCATTAGCATAAATCTAAAATCGCTAATAAAGTGGTGAAAACAGATCGTTTTATTAAATAAAAAGCACTGCTGACACCTACATTATAGCGCCGATCTCCTTATTTAGGAGATACGGCACTTAATGTGGTGACAGAGCCTCTTTAAGGGGACACACACACACACACACACTAGTGTTAAAATAAAATAGCAGTCCAACATCATTAAACTGATAAATCAGTATTTTTGGTAGAAGTCATATTTCTACATAGAAAAAAATTTACTTGTAAGTGTAGTAGAAAATAAACAGAGCCAACAATTAGGACACTCATGCCGCTCATTCGGAGAAATTTAATCATTAATTGAAAGGAGCTTGTTCAGAATAATAGCAGTGAGGAGTTAAATTGGTGAAGTCATTCATTCTGTGGAATAACAGGTATCAATTTTGGCCCTTGTATAAGGTTGGAGGGTGGCAAATGTTGCACATATTGGTTATAGTGCATTTCCTTCTGAAATATTGGGGGAAATGGGTCATTCCAGACATTGTTCTGATGAAATACGTACTTTGAATAAAAAGTTGATTGGAGAGGGAAAAACAGAGAAGTACAGCAAATTATAGGCTGCTCAGCCAAAATAATCGGAAATGCCTTGAAGGGGCCACCAAAACCTGAAAAACACGGAAGCAAGCGGGGAAACCACCATTTGAATGGATAGAAGAATAACCAAAATCTCAGCCAATGATCACCTCTAGAAAGATCAAAGAAGATCTAAGGTTACCAGTGAGCACTTCTACAATCAGAGGATGATTACGTGAAGTCAAGTTACCAGCAACAATTCCCTGCGAAGTCCCGTTGTTGAAAAAAACGACATGTGCTGAATAGGTTAAAATATGCCAAGGAACACATTGACTGGCCCAAACAGAAATGGTGCAACATTTTGTGAACGGATTAAAACAAAATGTTCTTTTTCGGTCTAGTGGCCGCAGATAGTATGTCAGAAGAACCCCGAGAACTGAATTCAAGCCACAAGACAGTAGTGGTGATGTAGGGATATTTTGCATACCGTGGTGTTGGGCCTATTTATCGCATACAAGGGATCATGGATCAGTTTGAATATAACAAAATATTTAAGGAGATCATGTTGCCCTAATGCCGAAGAAGAAATGCCCTTGATTCAACATGACAAAACACAGCAGTAAGCGAACAACATCTTGGTTACAGACAAACAGGATTGAGGTAATGAAGTGACCAGCCCAATCCCCTGACTGCAATCCCATAGAGAACTTTTGGGGTGACATTAAAAATGCGGCTTATGAGGCAAAACCCAAAAAAGCAGAATTGTGGAATGTTGTCCTATCTTCCAGGACTTCAGAGGTGCCAGAAGCTGGTAGACTCCATGCAACACAGATGTCAAATAGTTCTCAAAAACAAGGGTTATGCCACTAAATATTAGTTCAGTAAAGTGAAATATGAAACATTTTTTTCAGTTTATACATTAAATTTTTGAGTTTTTAAAGAAAAAGTGCTGGCACTGCTATTTTTTTGAACAGCCTAATATTCCTTTTTCTTTCCTGTCTGTAAAGGATTATCCCCTTAACGACATCCTATGTACTATTACGTTGTTAAGTCATTAAGTCATTACGTTGTTAAGTCATTAAGGACTTAACACAACACAACGTATGGCTGCTTTGGCAGACCTGAGGCCTAACAAAGGCCTGTCTGCAAAGTATGGAAGCCTGTTAGGTCCCCACCGGAGGCGGGGCCTAAAAGGCTTCCGGCCGCAGAAATAAGAGCGCAGGCTCAGAAGCTGAGCCTGCGGCATCAGCTGTATGTTACAGCTGTCACCCTGCTGTAATGACAGGAACGGAGCTAGCTCTGATCCCTGCCATTAACAGCTTACATGCCGCGATCAAAAGCAATTGCGGCATCTTAGTGGTTTGAAGCTGAACAGCATTGCTGCGATGTGATCACAGGGATTCCGATCGTTGCTATAGCAACCGAGACCTAACAATGGCCTCCTGGTCTGCTATGTACGGAAAACCCATAAGTCAGTGAATAACTAGCAGCTCTAATGCATTGCACTACGTGCGTGCAGGGCTTCAAGTCCCCTAGTGAAACAAAAAAAAATATTTTAAAAAAAAATGTTGAATAAAAGTCTGAAAATAAAAGTTTCAAGTTAAAGAAAAACCAAAACAAACAAAACACTGCCTTTTTTCCTATGAGAAGACTTCTATTATAGGAAAAAAAGGAAAACTTAAAGCAAAAGTACACATATATTTGGTATCACCGCGTCTGTAACGACCCAAACTATGAAACTATAGTATTATTTTCCCCGCAGGTTGAACACCGAAAAAATAAATAAATAAATAAATAACAATGCCAAAATCGCTATTTTTGGGTCACCACTCCTCCCAAAACATAAAATGAAAAGTGATCAAAAAGTCGAATGTACCCCAAAATAGTACCAATAAAAACTACAACCTGTCCCGCAAAACAACAACAGGACCTTACACAGCTTATTTGTCTGAAAAAAAAAAAGTTATGACTCTCAGAATATGGTGACAAAAAAACCCAAAAAACTAAAAAGGCATTTTATAGTGCAAAACTTAAAAAAAATAACAAATAAAAATAACTGTATACATATGGTATTATAATAATCGTATCGACCTGCAGAATAAAGTAAAAATTTCATTTATAGCCCACGATGAACACTAAAAAAATAAATAAAAAGAATTGCTTGTTTTTGGTCACCTTGCTTGTCAAAAAATTGAATAAAAAGTGATCCAAATATCACATATATAGCCAAAATGGTACCAATGAAAAACTACAGATTGTCCCACAACAAATAAGCTCTCAGAATATGGCAACACAAAATGTGCAAAGTGTTCCAAAAGCGGATAAGATTGGGCACCATTTATCAGTGCGACACTAGCCACACATCTTTGGATTATTTATTTACCGCATTATTATACCCTCTCATTATGGCCTGATGTACTTTGCCCAGCTTACATATGCCCCCACATTATAAACTAAAATACCAGCAAAACCCCAAACAGAACAGCTAAATCTGCACTCCAAAAGTCAAATCACGCTCCCTCCCATATGCACAAACAGCAGTTTTATGTCCACATATATGTCATCGCCATTCCTGGGAGTACCCGCTTAACAGTTTGAGATATTTGTTTTCAGTGGCACAAACTGGGCACACCATATTGTGCACAAAAATGGCATTTCAGTGGAAAATTGTAATTTTTACTTTGCACCAACCGCTGCGCAATAATTTCTAATGAAAAAATACCTGTGGGGTCAAAATGCTCACTACCCTACACCCATTAATATGCCCTAAGGGGTGTCATTTCTAAAATAGGGGTCACTACTTAAGGGTTTGTTTTACTATTTGAGCTCAGAACCTGCAATTTTGTGCCAATGCTGTGAAAAATCACCAAAATTGGCCTCAAATGCGCATGGTGCTCTTCAATTCTGAGCCCTGTTATTTGCCCAGGCAAAAGATAAATTTCCTGAGGGGTGTTTTTCTAAAATGGGGTCACTTCTTGGGGGTTTACACTGTACTCTGATACCTCGGGGTTTTGCAAATGCGACAAAGCATCCAAAAACCAAATAGGCAAAATCTTCATGCCAAATGGGCACCTGCCTTTTTGAACCCTGCCGTGTGTCCAAACAGCAGTTTATGACGCCATATAGGTTATTGCCGTAATTGGGAGAAGTTGCTTTTTAAATGTTGGGGGGCATTTTCTCCTTTATTCCTTGTACAAATTTAAAATGTTCACGTTTTAAAGCAGGAAAAATGTAATCTTCAATTTCACTGCATAATTCCACAAATTTCAGTTAAAAACCTGTGGGGTAAAAATGCTCACTATACCCCTTGATAAATTCCTTCAGGGGTATAGTTTCCCACTTTTGGGGGGGGTTTCCACTGATTTGGTCACACAAGTTTTGAAATTGAGACATGACACCCAAAAACCAAATCCGCTAAATCTGAATGCCAAATAGCGCACCTTCCTTTCTGAGCCCTGCCGTGTGTCCAATCAGCAGTGTATGACCACATGTGGGGTATTGCTGTACTCGGGAAAAAAAATTGCTTTACAAAATGTTGGGGTGCATTTTCTCCTTTATTCTTTGTAAAAATGCCATGTATTTTTCAGAAAAAAAAATCATTTTAAATTTCACTACATCATTACACAAAATTCTGCAAAAAACTTGTGTGGTCAAAATGCTCACTATACCCCTCGATAAATTCCTTAATGGGTGTAGTTTCCCAAATAGGGTCACTTTTGGGGACTTTTTACTGATTTGGTCCCGAAAGGGCTTTGCAAATGTGACATGGCACCGTAAACCCTTCCAGCAAAACATGAGCTCCAAAAGCCAAATGGTACTCCTTCCCTACTGAGCCCTGCCGTGGCTCCAAGCTGCAGTTTATTGCGACATGTGGAGTATTGCCGTAATAGGGAGAAATTGGTTTTAAAATGTTGGTGAGCTTTTTCTCTTTTATGCCTTGTAAAAATTTTATATGTCTATGTTTTATTGGAAAAAATGTAATTTAATTTTCACTGCATAGATCCACTAAATTCCACAAAAAACCTGTGGGGTTCAAATGCTCACTATACCCCTTGATAAAGTCCTTGAGGGGTGTCGTTTGCCAAATGGTGTCATTTTGGGGGTGTTTCTACTGTTTTGGCACCATAAGACCTCTTCAAACCTGACATGGTGCCTAAAATATATTCTAATAAAAAGGAGGCCTCAGAATCTACTAGGTGCTACTTTGCTTCTGAGGCCTGTGCTTCAGTCCAGTAGCGCACTAGGGCTATATGTGGGATGTTTCTAAAAACTGCAGAATCTGGGCAATAAATATTTAGTTGTGTTTCTCTGGTAGAACCTTCTGGGTAAGGTTATGTTCACACACTAGACTAAAAAAATCTGAAAATATGGAACGGTTTTCAAGGGAAAACAGCTCCTGATTTTCAGACGTATTTTAAGCCACTCACGATTTTCGCAGCTTTTTTCACTGCCGTTTTTGGAGCGGTTTTCAATAGAGTCAATGAAAAACGGCTCCAAAAACGTCCCAGGAAGTGTCTTGCACTTCTTTTTCCACGGGCGGTTTTTTATGCCCCCGTTTTTCAAAACGGCCGCGTAAAAAAACGGCCCATCGGAACAGAACGCCGTTTTTCCCATTGAAATCAATGGGCAGATGTTTGGGGCAGTTCTGCTTCCGATTTTTCAGGCGTTTAAGGCCCGAAAAACATCCAAAAACACGCTGTGTGAACATACCCTTAGGGTATGTGCACACACACTAATTACGTCCGTAATTGACGGACGTATTTCGGCCGCAAGTACCGGACCGAACACACTGTAGGGAGCCGGGCTCCTAGCATCATACTTATGTACGACGCTAGGAGTCCCTGCCTCGCTGCAGGACAACTGTCCTGTACTGTAATCATGTTTTCAGTACGGGACAGTTGTCCTGCAGCGAGGCAGGGACTCCTAGCGTCGTACATAAGTATGATGCTAGGAGCCCGACTCCCTGCACTGTGTTCGGTCTGGTACTTGCGGCCGAAATACGTCCGTCAATTATGGACGTAATTAGTGTGTGTGCACATACCCTTACAGAAAAAAAACCAAAACAGATTAAGGCGAAATTCACACGAACGTGTGCATTTTGCGCGTGCAAAAAATGCAGCGTTTTTTTGCGCGTTGCAGTTTCGTGTGTCATCAGAGTTTGGTGCGTGGCTGTGTGATTTTCGCGCATATACCATCCTTACGACACGCTGTTTTGAGGTTTCGAAAAATAAATTAAGGAGGTGGTTTTATTTTTCTCTTAATTTAATACGTTCAAGTATAGGACATGTCGTGAGTTTCACGCCGCGGACACACGCTGCGTGAAAAACACGGAATGTCTCCATTGCCTTACATAGGTCTGTGCGAATTGTTTTGTTTCACTACATTGACAGTGATAACTTTTTAATTTTTCCGTGCATTGAGCGGTGTGAGGGCTTATTTTTTGCAGGACGAGCTGTAGTTCTTATTGGCACCACTTGCTGGTACAGATGACTTTTTGATCACTTATAAAAAAAAATTTTGGGAGCTAAGGTGCCCAAACAACTGCAAATTTGGCGGTTTACAATTGTAATTTTTTACGGCGTTCACCGTGCATGTTAAATAATGCCATATTGTATAGGTTCAGACTTTTACCGACCGAAAAATACCAATTATGTTTACTTTGTTTGTTTTTTACATTACTTTAGAGGAAAAATGGGAAAAGCTTGTTTCTTTAACTTTTTTTTTTGCACTACTAAAAACTTTATATCACTACTTTTTACACATTTTATTAGTCCCCCTAGGGGACTTGAACCACCGATCGTTAGATCGCTGGTACAATATACTGCAATACTAATATATCAGATTCTGCCATCGTGATGGACTGCAGCCTCAGAAAGATCCCAGCGAGTCAGAACGAAACTTCGCTGTTGGGGTGAATAAACACACCTTTTGCTTTATTCACTAACTGGAGTGCTTCCTCAATTCTTTTTGTCTTGTATCCATGGGCTCTTGGGATCAGAAACTGCAGCTCCTCAAAGTGGGCAATTTTCTGTTGCTTGGATGGAGACTAACCACTTTTTGATTGCTTAGAGATTTGCTTTCAAAAACGATCTTGCACTATTCGACCATCGGTTACCAAAAAATGTAACATAAATCACACCTGAGGCCACATTTAAAATTTTGGTATTTGGGCACGTTTAACCCCTTCCCTCTTTGGCCACTTTTGACCTTCCTGACAGAGCCTCTTTTTTCAAACCTGGCATGTTTCACTTTATGTGGTAATAACTTCAAAATGCTTTTACCTATCCAAGCAATTCTAAGAATGTTTTCTCGTGACACATTGGACTTTATGTTACTAGAAAAATTTGCTCAATACATTTAGTATTTAAATGTGAAAAACACCAAAATTTTGTGAAAAATTGCATTTCTCTAAATTTAAATAGATTTGCTTGTAAGAGAGGCAGTTATACCACACAAAATTGTTGCTAATTAACCTCCCCAATATGTCTGCTTTAGATTAACATAGTTTTTTGAACATTCTTTTATTTTTCTAGGATGTTACAAGGCTTAGAACTTTAGCAGCAATTTCTCACATTTTCAAGAAAATTTGAAAAGGCTATTTTTACAGGGGCCAGTTCAGATGTGAAGTGGCTTTGAGGGCCTTCTATATTAGAAACTCCCAATAAGTCACCCATTTTTAAAAACATCACTCCTCAAAGTGTTCAAACCAGCATTTAGAAAGTTTCTTTACCCTTTAGACGTTTCACAGGAATTAAAGCAAAGTAGAGGTAAAATGTACAAATTTCATTTTTTTTTTTTGCAGAAATTCATTTTTAATCCATTTTTTTTTGTAACACAGAAAGTTTTACCAGAGAAATGCAACTCAATATTTATTGCTCCAGTTCTGCAGTACTGGAAATATCCCACATGTGGCCCTCCTAGCGTACTAATGGACTGAAGCACCGACCTCAGAAGCAAAGGAGCACCTAGTAGATTTTGGGGCCGCCGTTTTATTAAAATATATTTTAGGCACCATGTCAGGTTTGAAGGGCTCTTGCGGTACCAAAACAGTGGAAATCCCTCAAATGTGACCCAATTTGGGAAACTGCACCCCTCAAATAAATTATCTAGGGGTATAGTGAGCATTTTGACCCGACAGGTTTATAGGCCGTGAAAATTTAAATCTACATTTTTTCAAAAGAAAATGTAGATTTAGCTAGTTTTTTCTCTTTTCCACAAGGACTAAAAGGGGAAAAAGCACCACAGCATTTGTAAAGCAATTTCTGCCGAGTACAAAAATACCCCAGATGTGGTCATAAACGGCTGTTTGGAGACACGGCAGGGCTTAGAAGAGAAAGAGCGTCATTTGGCTTGTGGTGCTCAAATTTAGCAGGAATGGTTTGCGGAGGCAATGTCGAATTTGCAAAGTCCCTGAGGGGACAAAACAGTGGAAACCCCCCAGAAGTGACCCCATTTTGGAAATTATCTAGAGGTATAGTGAGCATTTTGACCCCACAGGTGTTTCATAGAATTAGAATTGGGCAGTGAAAATAAAAAACAATCCCTTTTCTTCAATAAGACGTAGCTTTAGCTCAAAATTTTTCATTTTCTCAACAAAAAGGACCTCAACATTTGTAAAGCAAATTTCTCCCGATTATGGCAATACCCCATTTGTGGTCATAAACTGCTGTTTGGGCACACAGTAAGGCCTAGAAGGGAAGAAGTGGCATTTGGCGTGCAGATTTTGCTGGATTGGCTTCTGGGCGCTATGTCCCATTTGCAAAGACCCTGTGGAACCAAAGCAGTGGAAACCCCAGAAGTGACCCCATTTTGGAAACTACACCCCTCAAGGTATTCATCTAGGGGCGTAGTGAGCATGTCAACCCCGCAGGTGTTTTGCAGAAATTAGTGTGCACTCGATGTTGCAGAGTGAAAATTGAATACGCAAATATGTGGTCCCTAGCTTGTGCCACCAAAACAAGTCCGCTCTGCAATTATTATGCTGTGTTTCCCGGTTTTAGAATCACCCTACATGCGGCCCAAATCTTTTGCCTGGACATTTGACAGGGCTCAGGAGTGAAGGAGTACCATGCAAAATGGAGGTCTAATTAGAGGCGATTTACAAAAGTATTGGTTCACAATTGCAGAGGCTCTGATGTGAAGTAATAAAAAAAAAACTGAGACGTGACCCCAGTTTGGAAACTGAACCCCCCAAGGCATTTATTAAGGGGTGTAGTGACCATTTTCACCCCACAGGTCTTTTTCATAAATGATTGCGTTGCGGATGGTGGGTGCAAAGTAAGAATTTCAATTTATCTCTAGATATGCCATTTCAGTGGCAAATATGTTGTGCCCAGCTTGTGCCACTGGAAAAACAAACCCCAAAAATTGTTAAAAGGGTTCTCCCGGGTATGGCAATGCCATATATGTGGAAGTAAACTGCTGTTTGGGCAAGCTGTAGATCTCAGATGGGTGGGAGCGCCATTTGGCTTTTGGAGCGTGTATTTTGCTTGGTAGTAGTTTTGTTTGGAGTCTTACTGGTATTTCAGTTTATAATGTGGGGGTACATGTAAGCTGGGCAGAGTCAGGTGGTATAATAATGGGGTAAAAAAAATAAAAATAATAATCCATAGATATTTGTTACTCTGTGAAGAAATCCTTTCTTCACAGGCCAGGATCGCACTGATAAATGTCCTTCCTTATCCCCCTTTTGGTCCACACTACGCACCTTTGCAGTTTGGGCAATTTTGCTGGGAAGTGTTGTCCTGGTATAATATGGGCAACCTTGCTTTCAGCAGATATGTTTGAGCCCTACCCTTCCTGGTTCCCTAATTTTAGCGCCTTGAAACAGAAGAAATCTTCCCCTCGGGTCTGCACAACTGCATATTTTTTATTTCCTCATGTATTTGAACTAATTTAATTTTTTCATAGACTTTGTGGGCTGTTTTTTGTGGGCTGTTTTTTGGCGGGACAAGCTGTAGTTTTTATTGGTACCATTTTGGGGTACATGCAACTTTTTAATCACTTTTTATCCTATTTTCTGGGAGGCCAGTTGACCAAAAAACTGCAATTCTGGAATAGTTCTTTAGGTTTTTTTTCATACAACGTTCACCATGCGTTATAAAATTACATGTTAGCTTTATTCTGCGGGTCAGTCTGATTCTGGCGATATCTCATTTATAGCACTTTTTATGTTTTACAACTTTTTGCACAATAAAATTACTTTTGTAAAAATATATTTTTTCTGTCGCCAAGCTGTGGGAACCATAACGTTTTAATTTTTTCATCGACGGAGCTGTATGAGGGCTTGTTCTTTGCGAGACGAGCAATAGTTTTTATAGGTACCATTTTTGGATTCATGCAACTTTATGATCACTTTTTATTCCAATATTTGTAGGGCAAAGTGTCAAAAAACCAGAAATTCTGGTACGTTTTTTTACGTTTTTTTTTTTTTACGCCGTTCACAGTATGGAATAACTAACATTTTTATAGTTCAGGCTGTTACTGTCGCGACTATACCAAATATGTATGGTTTCTTTCTTTTTTTCTATAATAAAGGACTTGATAAGTAAAAAGGGCGATTGTGTTTTATTTTATTACTTGAAACTTTTATTACATGTTTTAAAACTTTTTTTTCACTTTTTTAAGTCGCACTAGGGGACTTGAAGGTCCAACTGTATGATTTTTTTTTTCTAATACATTGCACTACCTATGTAGTACAATGTATTAGATCTGTCAGTCATTCACTGACAGAAACCAGATTAGGCTTAGTCTCTGGGCGGGGCCTAATCGGCTTCCGTAATGGCAGAGCAGGAAGCCATTGTTAGGCCTCCTGTTGCCATAGCAGCAGTCTGCTGCCCTGCAATTGAAGTGCAGAGCTGCCGATCTGATAGCAACCTCTAAGATGCAGCGATTTGCTGCATCTAAGGGGCTAATGGCAGGGATCGGAGCTAGCTCCGGTTCCTGCCGTTACAGGTGGATGTCAGCTGTAACATATAGCTGACATCCACCGCTGATGACCCCGGCTCAGCTCATCTTTCAGGCCCCGCCTCCGGCTTCCGTGCTAGGCAGAACGGGAGGTCAGTATTAGGCCTTCGGTTGCCATTGCAGCCACCGGAACCCCGGCAATTTAATTGCTGGGGTGCCGATGAGATACAAACTCCTTAAATGCAGCGATCGGTTTTGACCGCTGTATTTAAAGGGTTAATGGCAGGCATCTAAGCTAGTTTTGGTCCCCGCCATTACAGCACTGGCTTTCCATGACGTATCCATACGACAATAGTAAGGAAGGGGTTAAAGTGGTTGATCACTACCAAAAAAAAAAAAAAAAGACTGCCTATCCTCACGATAGGCCATGAATATCTGATTGGTGGGGTAGGCCATCTATTTTTTGGAACTTGACAACCCGTTAAGGCTGTTTTCTTTCCGTGTGTCATCCGTATTTTGTGTTCCGTACCCATAGGAAAGCCACGTGATTGTATTTTCAAGAAGTTTCAGAGCTAAGTATCCACAAAATGCGGATAGCACACTCAACAAAAACATTGTCATCTGCATGAGCACTAAGGTGCAGGATCAGAGGTTTCGGACACTGAAAATGACAGTAAGAGGGCATAAGTCACTCACCAGACTCCTGATGGTGATTGTGAAGGCACAGCTTATATTTCTTCACAATTTCCATGAACTTAATGGAGGCTTTAGTGAAAGGTTTATTCGCATCTCAGTGGTTTATGGCCTAGCCACAGGGTAGGCCATAAATGTCAAACAGATGCATTGGGCACCTCTGGAACACCCACATATGAGTTCCGTACACATACGGTGACGCTTGGCTGATGTTATGGATTTAGTAGCTGGGCGTGTTTTTTGATAAATGCAGTGGCCAAATGGCATTTATGTTTACTACCATCACATTAACATTTATGTATGGTACGAGAAAAAATTAATTATAAAACGCTTGTCTGTTTGCAAGAAAACCAGCAAACTCAGATCATTGGTGAGAGCCTAGCAACAACTGCAGAAGATGACAAGTGTCAGGGGGAGCCGCTACAGACATAAGTGGGGATTCCAAAGGTGGCACCAACCGGGGCCGGCCTTAGGATAGATGGCACCACACTGCCATCATAAAACACAATGTCCGATAAAAAAGTATAATGCCCTATACAGTGCCCTCACGAAGTATAATGCCCCTTTAGTGCCCCCATAAGTATAATAATATTATATATGGCCTATCTTCACGATAGGCCATATATTATATGTTGAGGCCATATATTTTATATATACACTACCGTTCAAAAGTTTAGGGTCACTAAGGCGGGATTCACACGACCGGGTCCCGCCCGAGCCCGAGTGCCGGCCGGTAAAATCGGCCATTTTGCCCGGCCGGTTTGCATAAAGTTTTGCATCCGTGCCGGGCCGGACAGATCTGGACAGTGACATCAGCGGCAACTCCTGAAGGGGAATCCCCATGTGTTCGGGGATTCCGCTTCAGGAGTTTCCCCTGATGTCACTGCCCAGATATGGACAGAGACATCAAGCGCTCTGTGCAGGAGCGGAATCCCCGAATACACGGGGATTCCGCTCCTTCAAGGAGCTAAAGTGCGGCTAGCACATAGCAGAGCGGGGAGTTACCTCCCCGCTCTGCTATAGTGGCGTCGCTACAGTAGTAGCAGCAGCTGCTAGCGGCGCCATCGAAGGTGTCGCCGGGCCAGGGCGCTTTTAAAACAAGCAGGGGAAGGCAGCCAGCGCATCAACTCCTCCTCCTCACATGCACTCTGCGCTGTGAGGAGATAGAGCGCAAGCGCCGGAAAACCCGGCCATCACTCGGGACACATCCCGGTGATGGCCGTGTATTACCCGGCCCCATAGACTTCTATGGGAGCCGGGCGGCCGGGTACCCGGCCGAAGATAGAGCATGTCCTATTTTTTGACAGCCGGTTTTCCCGGACGTCAAAAAATCGGTTGTGTGAATAGCCCCATTAGGGGTCTATTATTCCTAATGCAGCCGGGTGCCGGCCGATTTATGAACGGCCGGCACCCGGCCGGGAAACCCTGTCGTGGGAATGAGGCCTTAGAAATGTCCTTATTTTTGCAATGAAGATAACATTAAATTAATCAGAAATACACTCTATACATTGTTAATGTGCTAAATGACTATTCTAGCTGCAAACTTCTGGTTTTTAATGCAATATCTACATAGGTGTATAGAGGCCCATTTCCAGCAACCATCACTCCAGTGTTCTAATGGAACATTGTGTTTGCTAACTGTGTTAGAAGGCTAATGGATGATTAGAAAACACTTAAAGCCTTGTGCAATTATGTTAGCACCGCTGTAAACAGATTTGCTGTTTAGAGGAGCTATAAAACTGACTTTCCTTTGAGCTAGTTGAGAATCTGGAGCATTACATTTGTGGGTTCGATTAAACTCTCAAAATGGCTAGAAAGAGAGAGCTTTCATGTGAAACTCGACAGTCTATTCTTGTTCTTAGAAATGAAGGCTATTCCATGCGAGAAATTGACAGGCTCTAACCAGAGTAGAAAGAGAAGTGGGAGGCCCCGCTGCACAACTGAGCAACAAGACAAGTACATTAGAGTCTCTAGTTTGAGAAATAGACGCCTCACAGGTCCTCAACTGGCTGCTTCATTAAATAGTACCCGCAAAACGCCAGTGTCAACATCTACAGTAAAGAGGCGACTCTGGGATGCTGGCCTTCAGGGCAGAGTGGCAAAGAAAAAGCCATATCTAGGACTGGCTAATAAAAGGAACAGATTAATATGGGCAAAAGCACACAGACATTGGACAGATGAAGATTGGAAAAAAGTGTTATGGACAGACGAATCGAAGTTTGAGGTGTTTGGATCACACAGAAGAACATTTGTGAGACGCAGAACAACTGAAAAGATGCTGGAAGAGTGCCTGACGCCATCTGTCAAGCATGGTGGAGGTAATGTGATGGTCTGAGGTTGCTTTGGTTCTGGTAAAGTGGGAGATTTGTACAAGGTATAAGGGATTTTGAATAAGGAAGGCCATCACTCCATTTTGCAACGCCATGCCATACCTGTGGACAGCGCTTGATTGGAGCCAATTTCATCCTACAACAGGACAATGACCCAAAGCACACCTCCAAATTATGCAAGAACTGTTTAGGGAAGAAGCAGGCAGCTGGTATTCTATCTGTAATGGAGTGGCCAGCGCAGTCACCAGATCTCAACCCCATAGAGCTGTTGTGGGAGCAGTTTGACCGTATGGTACGCAAGAAGTGCCCATCAAGCCAATCCAACTTGTGGGAGGGGCTCCTGGAAGCATGGGGTGAAATTTATCCCGATTACCTCAGCAAATTAACAGCTAGAATGCCAAAGGTCTGCAATGCTGTAATTGCTGCAAATGGAGCATTCTTTGACGAAAGCAAAGTTTGAAGGAGAAAATTATTATTTCAAATAAAAATCATTATTTCTAACCTTGTCAATGTTTTGACTATATTTTCTAGTCATTTTGCAACTCATTTGATAAATATAAGTGTGAGTTTTCATGGAAAACACAAAATTGTCTGGGTGACCCCAAACTTTTGAACGGTAGTGTATATGGACAGAAACATCAAGTGGAGCGCTCCAGGATCGGAATCCCCAGCCACAGGGGGGATTCCTGCGCCTTCAGGGAGCTACAGTGGCCCTAGTACATTGCAGAGCAAGGAGATACCTCCCTGTTCTGCTATAGTGGTGTCGCTACCGCTGTAGCAGCCACAGCGGCGCCGCCGGAAAGCAGCTGCTGAGTCGCCGGGCCCGGGGCGCTTCTGAAACAAGAAGGGGAGGAGAGCCAGCGCAGCACCCCCTTCCACCTGCTGGAGTGATGCGCCCTGTGCAATGGCACGGGTCGCACACCACTAAGGCCGGCCCTGGAACCAACATCATTGTACATTTGTACCCTTTCTTGTGGATATTCCATAAAGCTGAATAATACAAATACACCTTTAAGCCTTTACATGATATAAATGTACGTCATGCTGGATGAATTGGTTTTACAAAAATATATTTATATAATATGATTTAAAAAATATATATTTAAAAAAATTGAACACTGCACATTATTGTAATAAAAAAAAATGTAGCGCAATGTAAAACTCTGTGCAACATAAATATAATGTTAGTTTGAAAAATAAAAATAATCACCCAATGCTCTCTTTCGACCATATCATCCCAGTCTGAGTGCCGACTGCAACACACGTAGGTCCAGGCTTTATCCTTTGTGTTACGGTCACCGTATCATGGACATGATGTGTCCCTCCATTCTGGGCAGTTATGCAACTAAAAGACAAATATACATATAGAAGTTTAAAATTTAACTTTAGACTAATTTTTATTTAATACTGCAGATGCTGGTATTCAGACATCATACAAACTTAACCAGTAGTGAAAATATGACAAAAACATATATTGTTACTTACAAGATTAATAAGACTGGAGACTTCCATATCCGTTCTCCTATATCATTCCATTTCTATTGTGTGTCTTCCTTCAAGCCTGGAAGCCGAAAATGGAGTTTTCTCTTCCACCAAAGAATGATGTAATTTCTTGTTCCTGCAAAGAATTCTGCAAAGCAAAACGCAGCAAATCCGCAACACACATTACGTCTACGGATTTCATTGCAGATTTTTTAAACTCCATTGAACTCAATGGGGAAATTCTGCAACACGTCCGCATGAAAATTCCGCACCGAGGCCTATTTTCCGCAACGAGTTTTCCCACAATGTCTGCACTAAGTTACCAAAGAAGGTATAGAAACTACTGCAAAAAAAAGTCTGCTGCGGATTTCCACTGTGGATCGTATGCAGCGGAATTCCACAGCAAATTAGCCACGTGTGAACATGCCCTAAATGTGCTAAGAAAACCCATATCAACATGCTGTGTATGTAGGCTTTCTCCTAAGTAATGTGCAACATGTAGAGAGAAATTGTTGGCACTACCTTCACTTGTGGCGTCTCAGGTACATGTGCTTGCTGGGACTTGTGGTTCGATAGCCTTTGTTCAGTGGTGCTCAGTGCGTGTAAAAGGAAGGCATAAGCATATATCCAACATATAGAAGAATAGACTGCACGACACTCACCGCTTTCAAAAGGTTCCTTTATTCTATGTAGAGGCAGGCATAACGCAGGAGAGGTGGCAGTTGGCCTACGACCGCTTCACGTCCTCCAGATGCTTTATCAAGGATGCCTTGATAAACCGTCTGGAGGACGTGAAACGATTGTAGGCCAACGGACTCATCTCCCGCGTTATGCCTGCCTCTACATAGAATAAAGGAACCTTTTGAAAGCGGTGAGTGTTGTGCCGTCTATTCTTCTATATGTTGGATATATTTCTCCTAAGTAACTATAGACTTTAACGCTTTCCCGTCGTTAATATGCCCATTTACGCTGGGAAACGGTTTTTAAAAATGGCTCCCGCTCAGAAGCAGAGCGGGTGCCATAGCAGCTGGGTCTCTGCTGTGTTGCAGAGCAGGTACCCAGCAGCAATGCTTGCGATCAGAAAAAAAAAAAAAAATCGCAAGCATTTAACCTCTCAGATGCCGGTGTCAGATGTGACCACTGGCATCTGAGGGGTTTATACTGCTACTTTCGCGTAAGGCCGATCGCGGGAGCCGGTGTACTTCTAGAGCAGCTAGGAGCCTTCTGAACGCTCCCAGACCTGCTATAGGAAGATTGCGATTGAGACCTGAAAATGGCTGAATAAGAGTTTTTTGCCACTTCAACCCCCACAAAAATTTTTATAAAAGGTGATCGAAATGTCAAAATTCCCCCAAATGGTATTAATAAAAACTAAATCTTTCCACATACAAAACACACCATACACAGCTCTGTACAAACACATATATAAAAAAAAAAAAAAAAAAAAAGTTACAGAGGTCACAATATGGCCATGAAAAAAGATTTTTTGTCTCTTTAAAAAAAATGTTTGAAAGGTACTAAAACATAACAAAAACAATATAAAATTTGGTATCACCGTGATCATACTGACCCGCAGAATAAAGGTAGTGTGTAAATTTTCACCATACATTGAACATCATAAAAAAGAAACCCATAAGAAAATCGAGGAACTGCTGTTTTTTCCCCAATTCCTCCCCATTCTGAATTTTTTTCTAGCTTCCCAGTACATCACACATAATATTAAATAGTACCATTAAAAAGTAAAACTTGTAAAGAAAAAAAAAAAAAAAAAGAGAGTTCTGACTTTTTGAAGGTCGGGGAGGAAAAAACAAAAGCATGAAAGCTAAAATTAGTCTGCTCCTGAAAGGGTTAACGTAGCATCAGGCTGCTGCATTTCTGGGCAAGAAAAAAATAAAAATAAAATAAGAAATCGAAAACACCAATAAAAAGCATAAAGATGCTTTATGCAGCAAAAAAATTTGTTTTCCTTTGAAAGGATTCACTTATGTTTTTTGGAATGAAAAGTACAGACCATCAATAAGGCCGGGTGAAGGCATGTGTACAAGGAAACTGGAAACTGTATATATGATGATTTTCTACAGATTAAAAATACTCATTTACTACTTACCAGGAAACCAGCACAGCATGTGAATAAGCAGATAACAGCAACAAGGAAAGCTAAAAAGATATACTCGAAGATCAGGATTCCAAATGCAAATTTGTAAACAAGATCATTACAGCGTCTTGGATTATCCTGGTAGACTCCAAAAACCCAGACACTACCTGCAAGAAAAAAAAAAAAAAAAGGCAAAAATAGATTTGTGGGAGAAACATAAATTGCATGGCCATTTATAAAAATGCTCAGAAGAAAACCATCAAATAAATACAAATCAGCCGCTGTTAAACCTTACTCTTGGTCTTTGTCAGACGTATACATTTGTATGCCAAAATAAAACATAAAGACGTATATTTCAAAAAGGGCTCTAGCTCTTCCTCGGGTATTTAAAGACCAGTAAGCGTAACAGATTCACTTGTTGAGAAGGATCTGGGTGTACTTGTAGATCATAGACTAAATAACAGCATGCAATGTCAATCAGCTGCTTCAAAGGCCAGCAAGATATTGTCGTGTATTAAAAGAGGCATGGACTCGCGGGTCAGGGATGTAATATTACCACTTTACAAAGCATTAGTGAGGCCTCATCTAGAATATGCAGTTCTGGGCTCCAGTTCATAGAAAGGATGCCCTGGAATTGGAAAAAAAATAAAAGATGAGAAACTAAACTGATAAGGGGGATGGAGAATCTAAGTTATGAGTAAAGATTAAAATAATTAAAGCATAGCTAAACTTTTGCAAAAAAAAATAAAATATTTAACCCCTTCCCTCTTTGGCCTCTTTTGACCTTCCCGACAGAGGCTCATTTTTCAAATCTGACATGTTTCACTTTATGTGGTAATAACTCCGGAATGCTTGTACCTTGCATCCAAGTGATTCAGAGATTGTTACTGTCAAAATTTGCTCGATACATTCAGTATTTAATTGTGAAAAACACCAAAATATAGCGAAAAATTGCAAAGCATTTTTCTCAATTTAAATGTATCTGCTTGTAAGACAGGCAGTTATACCACACAAAATTGTTGCGAATGAACATCCCCCATATGTCTACTTTAGTTTGGCATCGTTTTTTGAACATCCTTTTATTTTTCTAGGACGTTACAAGGCTTAAAACTTTAGCAGCAATTTCTCACATTTTCAAGAAAATTTCAAAAGGCTATTTTTACAGGGGCCAGTTCAGTTCCGAAGTGGCTTTGAGGTCCTTAGATATTAGAAATCCCCAATATATGTCACCCCATTTTTAAAAACTGCACCCCTCAAAGTATTCAAAACAGCATTTAGAAAGTTTCTTAACCCTTTAGACATTTCGCAGGAATTAAACGAAAGTAGCATCAGCGTTTGCAGGTAAGATCGACTTACCTGCAAACGCTGATGCTGCTGCAGAATCAGCTGTAGCCTCTGGTGCCGATGTGGCCGTCACGATGCAGGACCTGTGAGTGACGTCACAGATCTGCACTGTCACAAGCTGGGCGTTCTGAAGAGAAGAGGATGTTACTTCTCATCAGAGTGCCCAGCTAGTAAAAGTATTAAAAACGCCCCGATGTACGCACATAATACACACCCACTTGGACTTGTACTTTTAAACACACCCACTTGGACTTTTGCAAGCCTCATTTGCATAACTACAAAAATGGTCATAACTTGGCCAAAAATGCTCGTTTTTTTAAAATAAAAACGTTACTGTAATCTACATTGCAGCGCCTATCTGCTGCAATAGCAGATAGGGGTTGCAAAATCTGGTGACAGAGCCTCTTTAAGCGGGTTCTCCCGGGGTATGGTAATGCCTTACTTCTGGACATAAATTGCTGTTTGGGCACACTGTAGGGCTAAGAAGGGAAAGATCGCCATTTTGAGCATGGATTTTGCTTGTAGTAGTAGTTCTGTTTGGGGTTTTGCTGGTATTTCAGATTATAATGTGGGGGTATATGTAATCTGTGTGGAGTACATCAGGGCATAATAAGAGGGTATAATAATTGGGTAAATAATACAATTATCCATAGATGTGTGTTACGTTGTGAAGTGATCTGTTATGCACAGGCCGATGTCACACTGATAAACAGATTTCTCTCACTCCCCTTTTTTAACACTCTGTACCTTTTGGGGACTTTTTCACCTTCGTAGTTTGGGAAATATTGCTGGGAAAGTTTTGCGCTGGTATAATACGGGCACCCTCGCTTCCAGCGGATGTGCTATGTCCCTTCCCTTTCCTAGTTCCTAAATACTTGGGCCCTGAAACTGAAGGAATGATCCCCTCCTTTTTATTAACTTTTTTGACTTGTCCCACTAGGGCACTTGAGGGCCTGATGCCCCGATCGCTTCTCTAATACACTGCACTACATACGTAGTGCAGTGTATTAGCGCTGTCAGTTATTCACTGACAGCAAGCCTATGAGGTCACGCCGCAGGCTCCTGTACAAGGCAGACTCGGATGCCATTATTGGCCTCCGATTACCATAGCAACCCAGCGATTGCGTCGCTGGGATGACGGTCGGGTTAAAACCCATCAGATGCTGAGGGGTTAATCAGCCGGATCGGAGAATAGCTCTGGTCCTGACAGTTACAGGAGGGTGCCAGCTGTATAATACAGCTGTCACCACGCGGTGATGGTGCCAGCTCTGCTTCTGAGACCGCACTATCACTGCGATGTAACTGTACTGGGGCTTGCGGGAACACCCCCGACAGCGCCGTATATATACACACGGCGGATGTCGGGAAGAGCTTAAACTGCTATTATGTCCATCTATGTGAATACATTACAAAGCACCTTTTTTGCAGCTTTTTTTCTTGTGAAACCGTCCACATCTATTTTCTCACACTTCCGGATTCTGGACAGTTGCTAGGGGCGTGTCTTACTGTGTGTGATGTTTGCCAGTACTGTATGCAATATTCAATCTGCCCATAGTTCCCATCATGCACCTAAATAGCCAGCCAATAAGGAAAACCAAAAGGTCCTTTTGCAGCACAGTCGTCTTTTGCATCTGACATCTTGGATTTACCATATCAGACACATCTTCTCTACTCTACCAATGGCAAGTATCTAAAGTTGGTTTTATAAAGTATCTGATAGAACTCGGATAAATACCTTCTCTCCCAGATCTCACATCTTCCAGCATCCCCCTCTGCCTCCATATTCCTGCATTTTATTTCCTGCCTGCTCTCACTTCAGCCATACACTATGAGGTACAATATGGTCAGTACAGTATATATACTATAAAGATAGCTCTGTATACACTATACAGTATATACTATAAGGACAGCAGTGTACAGCACTGTATACAGTATATACATACACACACACACTATAAAAATAGTCTGCGTAATACAGTAGCATTTTAGATGATGAGATTTTTAAAATCTCATGTACACGTTGCAGTTTTGTCCGCGCATAAATTGACAAGCTGCAGATTTTACAATCTGCAGCATGCCTATTTTTGGTGCGCTACACCTGCGCTTCGGCTACTGGAGCGCCTCTCACACACACTATAGTCCGAACAGTAGCAGAGCGGTCATTGTCATCCCTGCGCTCTGCTACTGCCGGTCATAGTACAGTGGACAGGGGGACGAGGGGACAGGGAGCCACCGCTAGACCTGCGCTTCTGCTACTGGAGCGCCTCTCACACACACTATAGTCCGGACAGTAGCAGGGCTCATCACAGACTCTTCCATGCGCTCTGCTGCTGCAGGTTACACTAAAGAGAACGGTGTAGTGTATAGAGGCAGAGACCTTCCTGACGTCACGATGGGGGCGTGCACATCTGACGTCAGGATGGAGCCACCACCCACCCGTACTCCTAGGCAGAAGAATCCGTACACTGATACATTCAAATGGTGTACGGATTCCTGCTAGCAACAGGAGAAATACATGGCCATTTAAAAACACATATAACACAAAAAGGAGCCCAAATTCATTAATAAAGTATATTACAAAATATATTTACATTACACATGCTGCTAGAAAATAAAAAGTTGATCGAACGTTTAGTTACGCTTAAAAACCTATTTAGCCTTCAAAAGAGATGACTAAGGGGGGGGGGGGGGACACGACAGGATTAACTTATATAAATATATGAATGGCCCAGCCCATACAGGAGATCTAGTAAAAACCTGTTCTATGTAAAATCCCCTCAAAAGACAAGGAGGCATTCCCTCCATCTGGAGAAAAACAGGTTCAATCCCCAGAGGTGATAAGCCTTCTTTACTTTGAGAACTGTGAATCTATGGAATAGTCTACCACAGGAGCTGGTCACAGCAGGAACAGCAGATGGCATTGAAAAAGGCTTAGATCATTTCCTAGAACTAAAAAATATCAGCTCCTATGTCAATGTGTAGAATTCTTGTTTCATCCCTTCCCTTTCTCCCACCCCTTGGTTAAACTTGATGGACATTTGTCTTTTTTCTAACTATATAACTTTACCTCCCAACCACCCCGGATTCACCGTGACAGCCCTAGATTCCGTGCGGCCGGTGTTATGTCCCAGTGACAACTGTATCTGCGTCCCAAGGAGCGGATGCCTTGGTCATTGCTTTGGATGGGGTTTACACTCCTGGAGAAGCCCCTGGCGTCACTATTCATATATGGACAGTGATATCAGGGGCTACTCCTGGGGCGGAAGCCCTGGCCAGAGCAGTGCCGACCCACTGACTGGGGATTCTGCTCCAGGAGGAGCCCCTGTCATCACTATACATATATGGGCAGTGACATCAGGGGCTACTCCTGGAACCACCAGAGCATTGCAGACGCTCTGGCCGGGGATTATACTTCTGGTGGAAGCCCCTGCCGTCACTATCCATATATGGGCAGTGACGTCAGGGGCTCTTTCTGGAGCGGAATCCCTGGCCACAGCGTGGCTGGGGATTCTGCTTCTAGAGGGAGCCCCAATGGCACTATCTACAGAGGGGGTGGCACTATCTTCAAGAGGGGGTGGTACTATCTACAGGGGGGGACACACTGGCACTATCTACATGGTCACTGTGGCACTATGTGGACACTAGCGTTATGGGGAAAGCCAAGGGGGCAGCTATGGGGCATTATACAGTATGGGGCAGCAATAGGAACATTATACTGTATGGGGCAGCTAAGAGGGCATTTTACTGTATGGGGCAATATACTGTATGGTGGCAGCTAAGGGGGCATTACACTGTATGGGGGAATTTGTGTGGGCATTATACTGTATGGGGCATCTATGTGGGCATTATACTACATGGTGGAACTCTGAAGGCAATATACTGTATGGGGGCATCTATTTGGCATTATACTGTGTGGGAGGCATCTATTTGACATTATACTGTGTGGGAGATACTATGGGGTATTATACTGTGTGGAGGCTTCTATGTTGGCATTATACTGTGGAGAGGCACTATGGGAGCATGATTGGTATTTGGCGGGGTTAGAGGCGTGGCTTAAAAAGAAAAAATGTGCCGCTACGCATTGGTTGTCCCTCTTTGCAATACTTGAAAGTTGAGAGGACTGCAACTATATTTTGACCCAGAGGTTTCTATTGTTCAGGCGTTTGTGAAAAATATGCCCTTTTGACAGCTTCTGGATGATGTTGGGATACCTCTTTTATATACTGTACTTTATAAACTAGACAGATCCAAATGTATTGGTACATGTTTGCACAGTGCGGATCTGGATCAATGTGATGAAAAATCACCCTACAAGTAAAAAAACATATACGTTAAACGAATACACCTGTATACCTTTTATTATATGTTTGCCAGATGCATAAAAAAGTATATATGAGTAGAATACAGTTGCATCCCTTTTTTTGCTGCATACTTTCTCTCTCTAAAAAAAAAAAGGTATGTTTGACTTGGGGTATAAATGTGGTGTGAACATACAAAATTACCTATACTAAAGCAGTTAACCTGACGGAGGGGCGGTCGAGGTTTACTACTCACCCTAAGGTGTTATGAATATGGCAGAACTACATGCACCGAGACTGTACTGCAGCACATGAAGTTTCTATGGTTCGTATTACATAGCTGTAGGTGCTCCACAATATGGTGCTCCATAAGTCACTGTCTTATGGAGGCTTTCTCCCATAGATTGAATGCTCAATTGACCATTTAATCTGGGCTGACTTGGTGCAGCAGAGAGTTGTACATGTGGTTTTACCAAGGTGCAGTAATGATGAGGCTAAAATCTATCACGGTAAATCAAGCACTAGCCATACAGGGCTAGTGCTTGGCATTTTAGTGCTTGGTCATTTTCACTGACAGACCACTTTATGAGATATTCTCCACTAGAAGCAATGCTTTTAAGGGAGAATACCTCTGTAATACATAACCTTGTGGAGCATGTGTTTGTATGCAAAGGCATACAGAGATACAGTACACAGTTTTGGGTACCCTATAATGGCTCCGTAGAACTCAGAGGTTGTACATAGTCAAAGTACTGCCATGTGCATAAGGCCTTAAAAATGCCATCCATTTTCTCATTTTTATTCTTTTTACAGTTTGTCACCCAAAATT
This sequence comes from Rhinoderma darwinii, assembly GCF_050947455.1. Taxonomy (NCBI): domain Eukaryota; kingdom Metazoa; phylum Chordata; class Amphibia; order Anura; family Rhinodermatidae; genus Rhinoderma; species Rhinoderma darwinii. The sequence goes on from NC_134695.1 coordinate 28,021,056, forward strand.
TAAGAAAAGACCTTTAGGGGATAATATCGTGAAATAGAAAATGTGATTTCTAAACCGGACAATCCCTTTAAAAGAAGCGACATCTCACCATATAGGATTACACATCATTTTAACAGGAAATCGTAATTTTTAATATAAAACCAAACAAATTTAGACTGTAATTAGGTCTTGTAGACTATTTGTGTTGAAAAAGAGTTATACCTGCAATAAACCAGCAAAAGGAGAAAATACCCAGAAGACTCTCTATGGAATACGCCAATTTTTCCGCAACCATCTTCAGTGGGATAAGTATAAAGCTCAATAAGTGAAATACCCCAGCCACAATCAAGTAGATTGGGATTTTAGGCTCAACTGGACAGTTGTCAACATGCATGGATCCTGTAGGTAAAAAAAAAAAAAAAAAAAAAATAGATATTTACAGTCAAGATTCATATTCATAATCAATAATGAGAAATACGGATATATCGATATGCTCAACTAACGGTCCTGTTCAGCTTACCGATTATAACCATGGCAAGGCTGAGCACGGTCCAGAGCAATAAAGTCAATATCTGCGAGCCTGAAATAAAACACAAAATATCTATAACTAAACATTTCACAAAGTTGCTTAATCCCATGGCGCCACAGCCATTATCGATTTTTTTAGCTTTTCACTCCTTGTCTTCCAAATGGCAACACTTTTTTTATTATTTTTTCGTCACTGGAGCGGTGTGAATTCTAAGTTTTTGCAGGAGGAGTTGTAGTTTCTTTTGGCTCTTTTTAAAGTACCATATAATGTAATCGGAAACTGAAAATCTTTGTGGGGTGGAAAAATGGAAAAAAATGATTTCTCGATCGTTTTTTGGGTTTCGTTTTTAAATCTGTTACCTTGCGGTAAAAACTTCAAATTAAACTTTATTCTGCTGGTCAATATGATTATGGCGATACCAAAATTATATACTGTATTTTTTGGACTGCAAGACGCCCTTTTTAGCATGAATAAATAATGCTAAAAGTCCCGGAGTCTTATAGTCAGCAGTCAAAGGGCCCGGCTGCGCTGACCTCTTCCTTAACCCCTTCCCGACCAATGACGTGCCGGCACGTCCTGGAGCAGAGGGATGTTTTTTCTTTGTAAAAGTAGTAAAATATGAAAACACTTTTCCTATTTTCTGTGGTATAAAACCTGGGTGCGTCTTCTAGTGAGGTGCATCCTATAGTCCGCAAAATACGGTAGTTCTTTTTGTGTTTTGCTGCTTTTACAAAGAAAAAAATGTTTGTTAAAAAAATAATATATATGTTTTATATCACCATATTCTGAGAGCCATGACTTTTATATTTGAGCAGTATGAGGGATTATTTTTTGTGGGATGAGGTACAATTTTTATTGCCACCATTTTGTGATCTGTTTTTTTTTGTTTTGTTTTTTTTAGATAAGGTGACCAAAAAACAGCAATTTTGGCGTTTGAAGTATTTTTTACGGCGCTGTAAGTGAAGTAAAATAATGTTATATTGTAATAATTCGGATTTATGGATGCGGCGATATCAATTTTGCTTGTTTATTTTAACAGTTCTTACATTACTTTAGAAGAAAAATTGTTTTTTTTGAGCTTTTAATATATTTTTTTTAAATAAAAAAAACAACCTATTTGTAAAAAAAAATATGTGTTAGTCCCCCTAGAGGATCATCAGTTCGCTGGTATAATACACTGCAGTACTAATATATCACAGTGTATTGTAACTTTTACTGGCCCCAGAGGCAGAGCTTAACAGGAGCAGAGAGAAGGCAGACCTGGGGGCCTTCTTTTTGCCCCCGGTCTGCCATAACAACCATCGACACCCCAAGATCGCCTGGCGTGGGTGCCGATTGCCTAATGGATGGGGCCGTCCTCTCTTTCTAATGGCTTAGATGCCGCGGACGCTATTGAATGCGGCATCTAAGTGGTTAAACAGCCAGCATCATTGTTCCTTTATGTTCCTGGATGTTAGTGTGAGGTTTCAGATGTAATACACAGCGGACACCTGCAGCGTATAGAGTAGGCTCAGCTCGCTCCATACTTCAACCCCCGCACCAAAACATACAGTGTCGTTCTAATGCGTCAAGGGGGTTAATACTATTTTTGCAAGAAAAAAAGATAAAATACAGACAAAGCAAATTCAAGTAAGGAGCAAGGTGCAGCAATTACAGCCCGCTATTCCCAGTAAACAAAAATACCCCACCCGGACTCTCATCCGCTTACCGAATGGTGCATGATCTCTGAGAAGTTAAAAAAAACAAAAAAAAAAAAACAAAACACAGTGATTGACACTCCAATGGTTCAAAATCCACACACTACTAAACAAAATACCTTAGAATGCCAAATGTTTTCCAGTGATTGACATGGCGGATACATTCTTTTCGGTGCCAATAAAACAAGGACAGTCAAATGCTGTTTGCATTCACTCATGAGAACAAGCAGTATTGCTGGACTAAGTTGCCGCAAGAAGGAACTAAATCGCCCTCCGCTTTTTCTGAAGCTATGGCTTCAGTTTTCCTGTCCTGGCACCGAGAGCGCTTTAACACTCAGTTACCGCAACATGTGGATGACTTGCTACTATGTTTAGTGGACAGGGACACACGTCTAAAAGGACAAATGATCACTACTCCTCTTTCTACACCAAGAGGGATGCAAAGTATCCAGAGGAAAAAAAAAAAAGTTGCAGGTTGCACAACCAAAAGTTACCTTTCTAGGTCACTGAATCTCTTCCCAGATGAAGCATATAAACACCTGAGAGGAAGGAGGCACTTGCTAAAGTAAAACAGACTGTTAGGGAATTGCGCACCTTCCTAGGTTTGACGGGATATTGCCACGAGTGGATTCCTTCAGCTTCGTCCCTGACGCAGCCTATTTATGACACAAGGGAGGACCTTTCAAAATGACTGATGAAACTGAAAGCTGCTTCAAACAGCTAAAGAAAGCTGTGCTGGCAGCACCAGCGCTAGGAATTCCCAATTACAACTTCGCTTCACACTTTTCTGTCATGAACACTAGGGACATGCACAAGGGGTGTTGACCCAACACCATGGGGGAAAACAGAGACACTTGGGCTACTACTTAACACAACTAGACTCCGTTATTAGAGGAGCACCCTCTTGTATAAGAGCAGTAGAAGGCTGTGCAGTGCTCAAAAGACAAAGTTAGTGACATTGAACTAGAACATTGAATGGTGATACAAGTACCTTACTCAGTACAGTAAGTGCAAGCACATACCAAAGAGTAGACACGTGAAGCAGAAGTAAACCGGAGGGCAGACTTTGCTCTCCCTCCCTGTGATGATGTATGTTGTGGAAGCCTAGCCAAAAGGGAGGGGTGGTGGATTTGGATCAAATAGGTACGTTTCTGAACAGAGTCTCCAACAAGGGGAAAGAAGACTGGACAACTAAGGGTGCACAGTTAGGTGAGGATGGGGAATGGGCTTTAAGTACTAAACTGTGCCTGCTAAGGGTATTATACCCTATGATGTGAGCCCTCCCACACAGCCCTACTCACCAGTCAAAGGAAGCAATGGTAAGTAAGGTACACACTTCACTGGAGAAGTACTTCAAGAAATAAAGACAGCCTTAGGGATCACAAGCATTCCATACACCATACCACCCACAAAGCAGTGGCAACATTGAGAGATTAAATGGAACATTAAAGCTAAAAATTCAGAAAGCAGTGACAGATAGGAAAACCACAGACATTGATTCTCACTTGCACTTTTCCTAGTTAGAACTACACCCAACAGAAAGACTTGTTCACAGTCACAGGGTATGTGGACCCACTAGGCCGCTCCGCCTTAGCGGAAAGGCAGCTGACCAGGTCACAGTCTATACCAAAGTCAACAGTAGATAGTAACGCTTGGGCACCTGAACTAGTCCGTGGACGTAGCAGAAGACACTGGACGTGGCAAACGACAGCAGGTGCAGTAGACACGACTCCAACACTAGTAGGCACAGTAACAAGAACAGCACGGGATACAGGAACAGGTAACAGCGCACGGGTAATAAATGGAATGGGAAACACTAAGGGACTATTTGCAAGACAGACTGAGATAAACGAACAACACTCAGGCAAAGATCAGAAGGGCAGGGGCCTTCTTATAGACCAGGAAATCATGGGCCGTTTATGATGAGGATTTCCTGATGTGCGCGCACTTAAGGCCAGGCACAAGCGTGCGCGCACACCCTATAGGACACAGAAGAACGGAGTGGAAGTGATGGGCACCAGCGCTCACGGATCCATGGCTGTGGGCGTCGGGAGGTGAGTAAACCCAGCGGCCCGTGGCCATGGACGCTACAGTATCCCCCCTCTTATACCCCCTCTTCTTTGGGCCAGAACGAGAGAGGAATTTTTTTAATAAGAGCAGAAGCACTGAAGTTCTCTTCTCTTTGTATCTGTCTTTCGCTTCACGTGATCGACTGCCAGCAAAATAGAGGACCGGGTCTGTTGCCAGATTTGCAGAAAGTCCCCATATGCAGCGTCAGCAGCGGGTACCTGAGATGAAGTCGACACTGGAAAAGGGACTCAAGGATGTTGACTGTACACAATGTGAAATGGAGTGGAAGTGGTGGATTCAATTGTGTGGTTGTTGTACGAGAACCTCGGCCCATGGAAGAAGTTGTACCCAGTTATCGTGCTGTGAAGAGATGAAGTGGCGGTGATAATTCTCCATGATCTGGTTGATCCTCTCAACTTGGTGATAAGGCTGAGGAAAAGTCCAATCTCACATCCAGGAGTTTACAGAGGGCTCTCCAGAACTTTGAGGTAAACTGAATCCCCCGGTCAGACACAATGTGAAAAGGCAAGCCATGCAAGCGAAAGATGTGTTGAATGAAGAGACTCGCCAGTCGGGGAGCAGAAGGTAGGCCGGTCAGCGGGATAAAATGTGCCATCTTAGAGAACCGGTCCACCACCACCCAGACAGTGTTGCATACTGCTGAGGGGGAAAGGTCTGTGACAAAGTCCATTGCAATGTGCTGCCAGAGGGCATTGGGTACAGACAGAGGTTGAAGCAGGCCGGTCAGCTTGGAGTGAGTAACTTTGTTAGAAGCACACACCGTGCAAGAAGAGACAAAAGTTCAGAACATCTTTAGGTAGCGTGGGCCACCAGAAGTGACGAGCAATCAGGTCTCGGGTTTTATGGACACCAGCGTGCCCAGCTAGTTTAGTACTGTGTCCCCAGTGGAGAATTCTTCTCCCACCTGCCAACCGAACAAAAGTCCTCCCAGGAGGGAGGTCTCTAACCTGCAGAGGATTAGCAGTGACAATGCAGGACGGGTCTATGATAGTCTGACGGGACTCCACCGTGTCTTCCATCTCAAACTATCTGGACAGGGCATCGCCCCTCACATTCTTGTCAGCGGGATGGTAGTGGAGCAGAAATTGGAAACGGGTGAAGTACAGCAACCACCTGGCTTAACTAAGATTTAGTCGTTGAGGGGACTGAAGGTAGGTAAGGTTCTTGTGGTCAGTGTAGATCAAGATGGGGTGAGCTGCGCCCTCTAGAAGATGTCTCCACTCCTCAAGAGCCAATTTGATGGCCAGTAGCTCCCGATCTCCAATAGCGTAATTGCGCTCAGCAGAAGAAAAGAAAAAAGTCTTGAGTAGTAGCCACATACTACTGCCTTTCCTTTGGAGCTCCTCTGGAACAGAAGTGCACCAGCACCAACAGAGGAGGCGTCCACCTCCAATGAGAACTGTCGAGATACGTCAGGATGATGGAGGATCGAAGCTGAAGTGAAGGCTTTCTTGAGGCTAATGAATGCGGACTCTGCCTCTGGAGTCCATACCTTGGCATTCACACCATTTCTTGGTAAGGGTAGAGATGGGAGCCGTCACAGATTAAACGTTTGGAATAAACGGCCAGTATAAATTGGCGAATCCCAGGAACCGTTGTATGGACCTTAGGCCTTAAGGACGTGGCCATTCTAGGACGGACTTTAGTTTCCCAGAAGACATCTTAAGACCTTGATCCGAGATGATGTAGCCCAGGAAAGGCAAAGACTTCTTTTCAAAGACGAACTTCTCCAACTTAGCATAGAAGCGATTCTCTCTTAGTCGCAGAAGAACTCGACGGACATGCCTCCGATGGGTCATCAGACCTGGGGAGAAAATCAAAATATTAAATCGAGATAAACTACAACACACATATAAAGGAGATCTTGGAAAACATCATTGACAAATTCCTGAAATACTGCGGGAGCGTTACACAGTCCGAAGGGAATCACTAGGTATTCGTAGTGCCCATCACGGATGTTAAATGCAGTCTTCCATTAGTCACCCCGGAGAATCCGGATTAGGTTATAAGCCCCCCGCAGATCTAGGTTAGAACATTTTTTGGCTCCTCGTATGCGATCAAACAGCTCGGATAGAAGTGGCAACGGGTATTTTGTTCTTGACCGTGATCTGGTTGAGACCACGGTAGTCAATGCAGGGACGAAGAGATCCATCTCTCTTCTCAACGAAGAAGCCGGCCCCAGACGAGGAGGAAGATTTTCGTATAAAACCCCTCTCCAAATTCTCCTTGATATAGGCTGACATAGATAAAGTCTCTGGCAAGGAGAGAGGATATTCCCCTCCACGGGGAAGAGAAGCATTAGGAACCAGTTCAATGGGACAGTCATAATTCCAATGTGGAGGCAACGTCTCAGCTTCTCGTTTGCAGAAGACATCCGCAAAACTGGCATACTGAGATGGTAGACCGGAGAGTGATTGAGGCAGATGGGGCATAACAGGACAGACTTGTGACAGGCAATGGCTATGGCATCTGGAACCCCATTGAAGAACTTCTCCAGAACTCTAGTCAAGAACCGGGGCATGTAGGCGGAGCCATGGCAGACCCAGCAGGATAGGATTGATAGCCTTAGGTAGTACCAGGAAGGTGATCTGCGCAGAGTGAAGAGCTCCGACCCATAGTGCCAACGGCTCCGTGATGAGCATAATCGGATCGGGCAATGGTAGACCATTCACGGAGGCAACAGCCAGGGGTCTCTCCAGACGGACTGTGGGTAGACGTAAACGATCCACTAGATCCTGCTGGATGAAATTAGCAGCCGCTCCTGAGTAAAGATAGGTGGAGGAAGGATGTGACGTCTCTCCGGAGACTATGGCCACAGGAATAGATAATCTGGAAGAGGTTTTAACGTTTGGAGACGTTGCACCTAGAGTTGCCTCTCCAACCATCCCTAGGTACTGGAGTTTCCCGGTTTCTGTGGGCATTGGAGTACAAAATGACCCTTAAGGCCACAATACATACATAGTCCAGAGGAGCTTCTGCGCGGCTTCTCCTGTTCAGACAACCGGACTCTGTCTACCTGCATGGGTTCTTCGGGTAGCGCACTAGGGGAAGGCAATAGTGGTCTCTGGACGGAGGGTGCTGCTCTGTGGACCCGGCTCTCCTGTCGAACCTCTTGAGTGAACTCCCGGATTTGCATATCAACCTGGGTGGCTAACAGGATGAGGGCATCCAGGGTAGAAGGAAGGTCGCGGGGCTGCCAGTTCGTCCTTGATCTAAGGGGACAGTCCCTGCCAGAAGGTCGCCACCAGTGCCTCATTGTTCCATGCCAGCTCGGCTGCCAGGGTACAGAAGGAGATACTCCCCTACTGTGGAACCTTCTTGCTTGAGGGTCAACCGAGTAGCTGCGGCAGAGGATGTTCGACCTGGCTCCTCGAACACGACACGAAAAGACTGCAGGAACAAGGCTAGGTCCGAGGACACAGGTTCTTGTTGCTCCAAGATTGGGTTGGCCCATGTGAGGGTCTTGCCAGCAAGAAGGGAGATGATAAATGCTACCTTGGCCTCCTCGGAGGGGAAGAGAGGAGCCCGTAGCCTAAAATGAACCGTGCATTGATTAATAAATCCTCTACATGCTCTGGGATCACAGTCGTAGCGAGGAGGAAGAGGCAGAGGAACTGTGGATCCGGAACAAACAGGAGGAGCAACGGGCAGTGGCACAGCAAAGGCCTCAGGAGGAAGAACCGGAGGTGGAACAGTGAATAGATCCAGACGGACCATGATGGTATTCACAGCCTCAAGGAGTTGATCCTGACGTGTGCGTAGGTCATGCATCTCCGTCTGTATCTTCTGGACTGCGGTCTTGGGCTGGCCAGCAGGTTCCATGGCCTGAGCGTACCGTCACGGCCACAGGGTATGTGGACCCACTAGCCCGCTCCCCCGTAGCGGAGATGCAGCTGACCAGGTCAGTCTATACGAAAGTCAATAGTAGATCGTAACTCTTGGGTACCTGAACTAGTCCAGACGGTGGCTGTGGCTTCAGCACAGATGGAGGCCGATGCAGCAGGTAGCGCCAGACGTGGCGGGCAGTATCCGATGTGGCAGAAGACAATTGACGTGGCAGAAGGCACTGGATGTGGCAAACGACAGCAGGTGCAGTAGACATGACGCCAATACTAGTAGGCACAGGAACAAGAACAGCACGGGATACAGGAACAGGTAACAGCGCACAGGTAGCAACTGGAATGGGAAACACTAAGGGACCATTTGCAAGACAGACTGGGATAAACGAACAATGCTCAGGCAAGGATCAGAAGGGCAGGGGCCTTCTTATAGACCAGGAAATCATGGGCCGTTGATGAGGATTTCCTGATGTGCGCTGTCCCTTTAAGGCCAGGCACGAGTGTGCGCGCGCACCCAACAGGACACAGCAGAACAGAAGTGAGCGCTGGCGTCTCCTAGGAAGGAGATTGGGACCAGCGCTCACGGGTCCATGGCTGCGGGCGTCGGGAGGTGAGTAAACTCGACGGCCCGTGGCCATGGACGCTACAGACTTCACTTAGGCCTTATGAAGTGTTGTTTGGTGGACCACCAAAGACAGGATTATACTTTCCACAGCAGTTGCAGAATTTACATTCAGATTTGACTACATATGTGGGTGCATCACTGTTTTCAGTTCTATTCTAGATCCGGAGTACATGACAGGCACCCATTATCTCGAGCCTGGAGATTGGGTGATGATTAAGAGGCACGTCAGGAGAGCACTAGAACCCAGATTTGACTGTCCTTACCAAGTCCAGCTTATCCCACCTACATCTGTAATGGTGGAAGGCAAGCCTTTGTGGATCTACGCATCTCACTGTAAAAGGTTTCTAAAAAAGCCACTCATTGAACAAACATAATGAAGTGGAGTATATGGCTCCCTACCATTGTATGTATGTATATATATATATATATATATATATATATATATATATACACACACACACACAAACACACACACACACAAACACACACACACCAGGATATCATTTAGTAAAGGTGACAAACACTGGTAGAGGCACACGGGGTTGGATAAACTTCACACATGACTGAACTCAACACAATTTTACATGTTCAGCTAATTCCCGCTGCGCAGTAGTTAATGTTACTGTAACAGGGATAAAGACCTTATTGAAGTTGGAAGAAAACAAGATTAGATTCTAGGAAGGATGTTGAAAGAAACCCAAGGGAACTTGATTCAAGTGAAACTACACAATGAAACTAGGATAAAATGTTGAATTTTTTACAACGCCCAGTTATCAACGCAAGGGACACAAAGAATCACAGGTTTATATCTGGTTGATAGATGCCAAAATAGTAGTAATGATTAGAATAACACAATAGCTGTTCCCATGGATTAAACGTTATGGTGTCAGAATGATTCCACAATCACAAACCATGGGGCATGGGGAGAATACATGACAGTCCTAAATACAAAACCAAAAGGACAATATTGATAATATAGTTAAAGTGCCCTCTACCTGTACAGATCCAGCAAACCAGTTACAAAAGAAGATAATTACCTTCAACATTACATTTCCTGAAACTAGAAAATGTAGAATCAAAAGTGCCTGGTATGACGCTCTCTGAGGAGGAGCAGGAAGAGGTTTGGGCCTATTGAATGGTACAGATATAGAGTTCTTAATGGAAAAATTGGTAGGTTTGGCCAAGATGTATATAACGGTTCCCACCGGTTTGCTTGTGGATCCTCGGTGTCGTCCAGGAGGTGGTGCTTGGAACCCAGGGCAACGCTTGGCACAGCGGGTTTAGAGGCGCTCGGATGATTAGGCCAGAAGTCAGGACAGGCAGCAGACGTCGTTACAGGTATGGATAACAATATGTCAATATGTGGCAGACAAGGATAGGCAAGTTCAGGCAGAGGTCACAGCGGGAAATCCAGACAAAGGCAGAAGGCAAGGAAACAGAGAACCAGGGTACAGGGAATCTCACGGGAAACTTGGTTGAACAAGTATGGATCAGAGGAAGGAGGATCCTTAAATAGGAAGTCTTTGAATTAAGGCGCGCGCTGGCACTTTAAGAAAGGACGAGTCAGCGCGCCCTCTAGTGGCTGCAGCCACACATCGAGGATGACGGCCGCGGAGGGAGGTAAGTGATGCACTTACCTGACGCCGCCAAGGGCCAGCAGAGCATCCGGATCTGGTAAGTGGAGCTCGGGATGAGCATGAGAGAATGGAGGGCGCAGGAACCAGAGCAGAGGCCATGGGGAAGGCGGGGAACGGCGCGGCAGCCGTTACAATGTATCCACAGCTATGCATATACAGGCAGGGTGGTTACCTAACACCTTTTTCTCCCAGAGACAGTCATTAAATTAGGATAAGGTTTTTTTACATTTGTTCAATGATTCACAATTGACAGCATTAGAAGGTTCAGAAATTGGACTACCTGTAGTGTAAAAGCAATATATGGGAAGATGCAGAAGAATAATGCACAAGATAGTCGCATGAGTGACAATGAACAGGTATGGAGAAAAATGTTTGGTTCCTACATACCTGTTAAAAATTGGGTTTTGCTACATCCTGACTCAATACAATGTACAGATAATTGGTGTGCAGTACAGGTCGTACACGTCAATGTAACTAAGAAAATGATCATGTGCAAATTTGATGTGATACCAGTTGTTTTGGGCCCACCAGTACATGAACCCGAGTATTGGTTGCCTAAAGTTTTATAGCACCCACTTAGGTACAAACAAAAAGACCTATGATCTTCAAAAACATTAGATGGGTTGATCTGCCATCAACATGCTCCAGTGTACGAGCCATGTTTATTGCAATATGCTTATAGCAAGTCTGAATGGACTATATTATCCATGGATTTTATATTTTTCCTAGAAGTATATCCACAGCACGTTTGTATTGGAACTTCAGATAATAGAACTACTAGTATGTTTCATTTGGCTAACCCTTTTTCTGGATGTTTGTCCAACGATACTCATCTAACTTGGAAAAATGAAAACTCTCTTTTCTTCCTGACTTGCATCAACAAGTAATCTTGTACTATCATCCCGATGCATACCCGGATTCTAATATTACTCTCTAGGAAATAATCAAGATAATCAATCATCATTACAATTCAGATGTGTAACTTCTGAGCTGGGTGATCATGCGAGCGGGCGTGTTCCGTGAGCGCTCTCGTCTCTCCCCTCATCTGTTCAGCGCATGAGGTTTGTTGCGGATATGCGGTGAGGTTTAGCGGGACTCTGTACACTCAGGGAGATATTGGGAGAACCGTGGAGGCGGTCAACTGTCGGTCGGATCTCTGGGGCGCTAGGTGCTCCACTGGAGTAATTGAAGGGGGGAGGTGCGCTCTCGCTGGCACTCTTGATCCAGGGTGGCTGACCCCACCTGACATCGCTGGGAAAAGACTACTGTGGGACTCTGGTGTGGTTTGATGGAGCTGGAGGAGTATACTGAAAATTTATGACAAGTGGGACAGTACTAAGAACTACCTGCTTCCTCATTAACAGCGGTGTTTGCTTAAGAGTCCTAAGTGTTTCTTAAGCTAATCGTATTGTACTGTGGAATGCCCCCATTGCTGCAGGTTTCTTTCATTTGCTGCCGAGTTCCTCAGTTGCTGCCAAGCTCCTCCGTTGTTGCAGAGTTCCTCCATTGCTCCTGAGTTCCTCTATTCCTGCCGAGGTCCCCTATTGTTGCGGAGCAGATGTGGAGTTCCTCTTGGCTGCTGATCTCCTCCATTACTGCCGGGTTTTTTTGTTTTGTTTTTTCCATCTCTGCTGGAGGCCTCCATTTGCGGAGATCCTTTATAGTTGAGCTTTTCCATGTTTGCTGTTTTTTTCCCCCATTGTTGCCAGTTTCCCCTATTGCAAATGAGTTCCTCCATTGCAGCTGAGCTCCTCCACCGCTGTTGAGTTCCTCCATCGGTGCGTAGTTTCTCTACTGCAGCTGAGCTCCTTCATTGCTGTTGACTTCCTCCATTGCGGCAGAGTTCCTCTATGGCTGCAGAGGTCCTTCATTGTTATGGAGTTCCTTCATTGTTGCCGTGTGCCTCTATTGATGCAGTGTGCCTCTACTTCCGCTATGTGCCTTCATTGCCAGTGAGCTCCTTTACTGCTGTTGAGACCCTCCATGGCTACTGAATTCCTTCAACACTGCTGAGCTCCTATTGTGCTGTGGAGCTCCTCCTTCACTGTGAAGTCCCTTCATTGTTCTTCAGAGAGGCTGGATAGCCCAGTCTTACCATTCAGTTTATACTATTTCCAGGGGAGTTTCCATATTATACACAGAAAAGTAGACGCTCAGATTTATGACACCCTTATCGATACAGAAGGAAAGTATATCATCCTATTTGGATGTTTTGATGGAGTAACCTGTGTTCTTGCAGCGGTATACATCCCACCATCCCTTTTTGTCATGTGTGATTAAGGTGGTCTTGCAGTATTGGGTATCGAAACCAAAATGCCCTTTCTTAATAATTGGAGATTTCAATGAAGTCATGGATGCGGATCGATTCAGGAAAAATTCAATATCACATAAGTCAGCAACTAAGCTAATAGATTTAACATCTGAATTGGGCTGGCTTGATATATGGCAGATGAGAAAAAAAATTTCATGCTTTACAGGTTCTAGGGAGGTGATGTCAAGAATTGACGTTACCTTCATTAATGAACGAATGTTGAAGTATATAAAGAAAAATGTCTTATGAATTGCGTAGGTTCTTAGACCATACTCTTTTTATGGTCAACCTTGATCTGAGCCAAGACGGGTTAGTGAGGTATATAAAATCTTTCCATCAGTCCTAGTGAAAATTCCATTCCATGGGACAGAATGAATTTTCAGTGTTTCTGGAAGCCAACTCGGGTTACCCGGATTCAGCAATATTATGGGATACCCTAAAAAGCATTCATTAGGGAAATTGTTTTCAAAAACCAAAAAACATTAAAAGAAAACCCAGTATATTCAAAGAGATATTATTAAACAACAACTAGAGGAGGCGGAAAGGCAATACGTAGAAAATCCTTCAGAAGCCACTGATTCTCAATGGTAACTTCCAAATGAAATATGAAAACTTGATACAAGAGGAAGCACAATCAGAAATTATTTTTAGTTGAAAACAATACTATTTTGAAGCCAGTAAAGCAAGTACATTCTTGGCCCATATTGTAAGTAACCAACGGCCTTCTCATTCGATTTCCTCCATTAACAACACAAAAGGGAAACTTGTTCACGATGCTAGGGAAGTAGAAGAAGAATTCAGAATATTCTATCAAGACCGCTCTAGGTTAAAAGACTCTTGAGTATAGCCTAGATCGTTATCTGGATGGAATGGAATTCCCTAATATTGATAACGAATGAAAATCAATGTTAGATCACCCGATAACATCGGAGGAATTTAATGAAACGTCCTTGTTAGAAACGCCAAGTAAAGCTGTGGGGGTAGACTGAATTCCATTTGAACTATACAAGTTATATCAGGATAAATTAATCCCTATTTTAGTGGAAACAGCAAATTTCTCCTATGTTAGAGGTAGGCTTCCTGAATCTATGGAGGCCACAGAAATTATTGTGATCCCTAAGATAGATAAGGACCCTCTACGAATCGTACCGTCCTATTTCACTGTTGAATACCAACTTCAAGCTGTTGGCCAAGGTTTTAGCCGCAGACTGATGAAGGTAATGAGCAGTATAATTCACCCGGATCAGACCACATTCATTCCGGGCAGGGTTACGGTAAAGAACGTCCGCCGAGTCTTTGCTAATTTACAATACGGTAAAGTGTACTCTAAGACGGGTGCTATCCTCTCAATCGATGCTATGAAAACTCTTGATACAGTCGAATGGTGTTTTCGTTTTAAGATTTTGGGTTGTTTTGGTATCAGGGAAAAATTCATAAATTGCATTAAATTAATTACTGTATAGACAACCACAAGCCAGAGTGGACATGAACGGTCAGAAATCATCTTACTTTAAAGGGATCCTGTCACCAGCATTTTAGCTATAAAGCCAGCAATACCTCGTGAAAGTGGGTGAAAAATCATTGTCATCGAAGCTATAAATATGTTCTAAGTAAGCTCTGTAGCTTTAGTATTCCGTTTTTCAGTGGTCCCACACCGTATGCAAATGAGCAGAAAAGAGTCAAATCTTCATCTGAAAAGAGTCAGATTTTCATTCCTCCAGCATCTCAGAGTGGACTCCACCTCCTTCTTTTTGATTGATAGCTCCTTAGCCAGTCAGGGCCGGACAGGTGGTGGCAGTGGGCGTGGTTAAGAAGCTGCATCCCAGAGGAAAAATAATTACCATAAAAGGCGGAAAAAGTTTAAACGACTATATTTACTGACAGAGGAGGACTTCAGGAAAGAAGAGAACAGGAATGAACTCTGGACAGCTGCGGCCATTGAGGGATCAGGCGAGTTTAACAGGTAAGATGTTGATGACAGGATCCCTTTAACTTAGAAAAAGTGGTGCGGAAGGGTTGTCGTTTATCCCTCCCTTTATTTACTTTATTGCCAAAACCTCAATTACTAAAGATAAGAACCTCTGAGAATATAGTGGGATTCCAAACGGGTAATAAGGTCGATAAAATCTTGTTATACGCAGACGATGTTCTTCTGTTTAGACTTATCCTCAGGTCTACCATGTAATTCAGCTATACCAAGTGTTTGGTGAGCAGGCTGGCCTTCAAAACAATCGTCAAAAATCTAGCTTGTTTAACAACTTGGCCGAGGTTAACCCCGATCATATTTTCCCCTTAAATTCTGTTGAAGTGTTCGAATAATTAACCGTGAAAATTTCTAGGGATCCCACAAAGTATATTTTACTGAATATATTTCCTGTGTTTGCATATTTGAAGGGGAAGTTAGAGAGGCTCTGTCACCGGTTTATTAAATCCCTATCTCCTAACTAATCTCACAGGCGCTTTGCTGCTGATAACTACATTGGGATTTGTTTTTAAAAAAACGTTTATTATTAGCAAAGTTATGAGGATTTTACTAAATATGCTAATTTGGCTCTAATAGCCAAGTAGGAGGGGACTCATTCTTTTCACTCTGGGCGGTCTAATGTTTTCTGTAGGACGCTGTCCAATCAGCATACAGCTTCTCCTCCTTCCTTGCCCAGCAACACAGGTGATCATATAGTACACAGCTTCCATTCCCAACTGTCTATTCAACTGGCGATATCTCCGGTTGTGTCACAGCTAGAACTGCGATCCTGGTGTCATATGAAATATTAGAATTTCCTCTTTCATATGGCACCAGAACCCGAGATATGGCTATTTGAATTGATCCCCCTTCCCTCCAGCCTCACTCTCTCATACTGTGTGAACCAGCTTCATGCTGATAGGACAGCATCAGAGTCTGTGAGGTAGCCCCACCTAAGGAGAATCGCTGGTGTTGACACCCACTTGTCTAATAAAGGCTCATTTACATGTTTAGAAAAAGAGATATGGAAGGATAAGTGGAAAAGGGAGGATCCTGCAAGGCACTGCTGCGTGGCTGTTTGAAAGATATTGACAGTGGTAGACGGAGTGATATGAAAAAGTATCGGTTTATTGTAAAACAATGGTGGCTACGCGTTTCAACGCTGTACCAGCGTCTTCCTCAGGCCGTTAAAATTATATACAAAAAAGGTTCTTATATATCAGAGAATTTGAGTTCACAGGAAGAAAAGCTGCCAAAAGGGGAAAGGTCAAAGAATGACCGTGACGTCATAAACAACATCTGTGACAGGAAATTTAAAACAAGTTAATTCTCATAAAAAACTAAAAGAAAAGGATGACCATCGATATTACCTTATAAAAAGTTACATACAGGAAATTGTAAGGGAATGCATTTGTTAAACATGGTTCGAAAAATCACCAGAGGGGATCAATAAAACCCACATTTTGCCTATATAAAACATATGTGGTTGATAAAGGGACGTTTTAGGTATAAAAAAAATGGTGTAATCTAAATAGTGATGAATCGCTAATTATATAATGGAAACATAAATGGATGTTACAGAGGGAGAGCGTAATGTCGCCGATTGCCGAATTATTAGGGCAATGCTGATAAGCGTCTGTCACTAAGGTCAGTGGTCTATAGAGCATATTTGATCAATAAAAAGATTTTTGTTAAAAAATAATGAAGTTACTATCAATGGTAGTAAATAGCTTGTTGTGTAATTAAAACATACAAATGGATGTTTCGGAAGAAAAGCGCGATATAGCTGGTTGCTGGGTAATTAAAACGACGCTAATAAGCATCTCTGTAGTCTAGGCAACCATAACAGCTAGTGGTCTATGATGCCTATTGGTTCGTAAAAAGACTTATGGATATGGACTATGGATAATAGTGAGTAGCTTGCTAGGAAATAGAAGCATACAAATGGATGTTTAAAACTGGAAGCGGGGTTGCCGAGCTACTTGGGGGACGCTAATTGGCGTCTCCGTGGTCAAGGCAACCGCAGAGGCTATAACAGAGGAAAGGAGTCAAATACCTACACTGGCAGGGGGGGGGGGGGTGGAGCTGAAACCGGTGAGTCATAAAATAATTATTCTATGTTTGTACAGGTCCATTTGTCGCAACATATATTGTGCGATGTTGTGCCTGTACATGTCATCCAAAAAAGGCAGCTGAATCAAATGATCAGTTGTCGTGTCAAATGCAGTGAAGTAAAACTGTATTTGTGCATACAAATTTTTTTTTGGGGGGGGGGATATATATATATATATATATATATATATATATCAGTGTAATCTAGGTTTACAAGGTTTATCTATTTTGCTTCGATGTGAAGTCTACAGGTATGACTACATAAACAATATATGGGAAAAAAACGAAAGCTTCTATGTTGCAACCTGACTCAATTTGATTGAGGGCTTATATATTACAGTCAAAGTGGAGTGAAACTTTCATACGAACTGACATGTAGATGGACATCAGTCTAAGGAAGATTCTGAGATATCATTGAGACCTCCTGGATTTAAAGGGAATGTGTTGCTAGAAAGTTAGTGCATAGGTGATTAAACATTGTTCTAATTTTTTTAATTTTTTTCACGAGTCAGGAAATATTATAAATTAGATTCTAATTTATAATATTTCCCAGTGCTGGTCACTAGATGGAGCAATTCCCAAAATTGCAGCATTGCATGTGGTAAAGCAACCACATTGCTTTATGCTGCAAAATTTGGGAAAACTCACTCGCTCTAGTGAGCTCTCAGAATCCCCCCCTCCTTTATGGGTAGTGCCGGGAGAAACGAGGGGATTGAACGGTCAAACCTCCTACACTGTGTGTCGCCATTTTTTGAGCTAACACACAGTGTAGTAGGTTTACATACACTAGTAAACACACAGTAAAACACTTACATACACAGAAATCACTTACCTGCTCCAGTCACCGCCACTCCCTCCGGTCCGTCCGCTGCTCCAAGTGCACAAGTCCGGAAGCCGCGACCGGAAGTAGTAATCTTACTGTCCGGCCGCGACTTCCGGTCTACAGGAAAATGGCGCCGGATGGCGCACAGTTCAACTTGGACTGTGTGGGAGCGGCGCATGCGCCGTTCCCACACAGATGGCGTACACCATAGTGGATGGAACGGGCCCCGTTCGCATTCACTATGGGACTGTAGCTGCCGTATTCCATGTCTGTATGTGTCGTTAATCGACACATACAGAAATGGAAAAAAAAAATGGCAGCCCCCATAGGGAAGAAAAAGTTAAAAAATAAAAAAAAAAGTAAAACACAAACACACAAATAAATATAAAAGTTTTTAATAAAGCACTAAAATGAAACTGATGTGAAACTTTTTTTTTTCGTGACACTGTTCCTTTAATGTTTGCAGCTTGAAAATCCAGTAATTCTCCCTTTGTTTCAGTTTGTAAATTCTATTAGGAACATCAGATGGAATCTTTTCGATAAGGGTAATATTTACAGTCTGAAATTGTCGGTTGTGTGTAGAGGCACAGTGCCGAGAGAGGCTATGTTTGATAAAGCCCGTATTGACATTAAATCTGTGTTTGTGGATTCTGGTGCGTAAACATTGTGTCGTCCTGCCAACGTATTGTAAGTGGCATGAACATTCTAATAGGTACACTACGTAAATGCTGCCACAATTGAGAAAAGATTTGATCAAAGGATTCATTAGTGACTGGTAGATGTATAAGTAGCTTTTCTATGGGTGATGTTGTTACAGCATGGGCAGCATGAGTGGCCACATTTGAATGAACCAAAAAGTGTTGGAAACATTTTTGGACTTGGTGGCTTAAACTTTCGTACTCTACTTGGAGCAAGAATGTTCTTGAGTGTTTGGGAACGTCTGAATGTAATTATTGGCTGGTCTGATAGTTCCTTATCTAAGTAGGGGGTCATTTTTCAGAATGTTCCAATGTTTGGATAAAATAGCTCTAATAGATTTATTACCACTATTAAAAGTTGTGATGAAGTTGGTATTGCAGCATACAGGCTCTATTTTTTTGAGAATATGGTTGATGCAAAGCTCTTGGGACAACTTGGCAGCTTTGGCACGTGCCCCCTTTATGAGGTTAGTGGAGAAGTTTTTTTTCTCTGAATCTCTTCTCTAGGATGTTGCATTCTTTGTTGAAATCGCTATCTTTGGTACAATTTTTCCTCACCCTTCTGAATTGGCCAAAAGGCACATTTTTGATCCAAGGGGGGTAATGTGCGCTCTTAAAATATATGTAGCGGTTAACATCCACTGACTTAAAATGTGTTCTTGTACTGAAATAATTGCTACTTTTGTCATAATTAATTGTCAAATCTAAAAAAATCTATGGATGTTACGGAAAAAGTATGTGTAAAAGATAGATCAAAATAGTTTGAATTTAAAATCTCCATAAATCGAAGAGCTCCTTCCTCTTCACCTTTCCATACAAAGAAGAGATCATCAATATAATGTCTGTATAGTAAAATATTTTCTTTAAAAGGATGGTCCCCACATATGTGTTTTTCTTCGAAGGCTCCCATATATAGATTGGCATACGCTGGTGCAAAACGTGTGCCCATTGCACAACCCTTAACTTGATTATAAAAATTATTTCCAAAACTAAAAGCATTGTGTGAAAGGATAAATTCAATACAGTTACTTAAAGGGGTTGTCCCAAGTTGACTCAATTTTTTTTTTTAAACATTCTAAGCAGGAAATTAATTTTAAAACATTTGCTGTTAAAAAAAAAATGTAAAATTAATTTCCTAAGTGCCTTTTTTTTACACTTGATAACTCAGCAAGTGCTGGTTATCTTTTCTAAAAAGGGGCGTGAGCGGCTCGATGTCAATCAAGCCGCTCCGCAGTGTGCGTGCTCCCGATGTTGCTAGATACTGTAGTTCTAGCAACATCGGGAGAATGTTCGTCTCAAGCGGGCATGGTGAGCCCGATTGAGACGAACTTACCGTGAATGTCATCTACACTACACTACATTCACCCCGTTTCGGCAAACAACTTCTCCCCCCCCCCCCCAACCCTGTCACTACATGTAATGTTTGTAGCCGCCATACCGGTGCTGCATCAGCACCCGGCGAACAACTAAAAATATATATAAACAATAAACTCACCTAAGACGTTCTAACGGCTCTCTGAACGGTCCCGTCACTTGCCATCTTCCTTCTTCTTGGCGCCGCTCGCATTCATAGTAACAATGCGTTGTGGCGCAGATGACGTAATCATATCAGGCCCACGTGATTACGTCATCTGCGCCCACCGCTATGTTATTGTGAATGGGAGAAGAAAAGTGACGGGACCGTTCAGCTCTTCGTGGGAACGTCTTAGGTGAGTTTATTTTTGTATGCATGTTGTCATGTATGTGTATATGTGCATGTATGTATGTATGTTTTCTTGTATGCATGTTGTCATGTATGTGTATATGTGCATGTATGTATGTATGTTTTCTTGTATGTATGTTTTCTTGTATGTATGTGGTCATGTTTGTATGTGTATATGTGCATGTATGTATGTATGTTTTCATGTATGTTTGTATGTGTATATGTGCATGTAGGTATGTTTGCATGTATGTATGTATGTTTTCATGTATGTATGTGTATATGTGCATGTAAGTTTTCATGTATGTATGTATGTTTGCTTGCATGCATGTATGTTTGCTTGCATGCATGTATGTTTGCTTGCATGCATGTATGTTTGCTTGCATGTATGTATGTTTGCTTGCATGTATGTATGTTTGCTTGCATGTATGTATGTTTGCTTGCTTGCATGTATGTATGTTTGCTTGCATGTATGTATGTCTGTATGGCCATGTATGATACTGTCTGCTGGCGCCCTGTATCTAAGCCAACTTTGCCGCAGGCTTCTATACATGGTATAACAGTCAGTATCACACATGAAAGTGAAACTAAGCCTACGACATGTTTTAATTTTTTTTATATATTTTTGATTTTTTTACAGGTTTGGTGATGTTTGGACTACGTCGGTTTCGAGGACTACTTAGATTACGCTTTTTTTTTCATCAATAAAATGGTTAATGAGGGTTGTGTTGGGGGTGCTTTATTTCAATAAAATATTTTATCTATATCTTTGTGTTTTATTTTCAAGTTTTATTACTATCACTTTAGTAATGGCCGCTGTCTGAGTGACAAGGTCCATTACTAAGGGGAGGCTTAGTGTTAGCCGGTACAGAGGCTAACACTAAACACGATTATTACCCCGGGTACCCACCACCACCACCAGGGGTGCCGGGAAGAGCTGGGTACGATCCAGTACCCGACCATCTATTGTGATGGTCGGGCTCTGGGGCGACCACAGGATGGTAGTATGAGGCTCGGAAGGGCCAAAAACAGTGGACCTTCCCACCCTTGTAATGCTAGGCTGCTGCTGCTGTGTTGTATCTGGCTGGTTATAAAAATGGGGGGGACCCCACGTCATTTTTTTTTATTATTTATTCTTTTTATTAAAAAGACATGGGGTTCCACCCAATTTATCATAACCAGCCACAAACAACACAGTGTTATTAGCCTGGGAATGTACTTAACCAGTGGCCCCTCCCACCCGTGTAATGCCAGGCTGCTGCGGCCTTGTATATGGCTGGTTATTAAAAATGTGGGGGACCCAACGTCTATTGTTAAATTTAAAAAAACAAAAACGACGTGGGTATCCCCCACATTTTTATAACCAGCCCGATACAACACAGCAGCAGCAGCAGCCTAGCATTACAAAGCTGGGAAGGTCCACTGTTTTTGGCCCTTCCCAGCCTCATAATACCAGCCTACGGCCGCCCCAGTACCCGAGCATCACAACAGATGGTCGGGTACTGGATCGTACCAAGCTCTTCCGGGCACCCCTGGTGGTGGTGGGCACCGGGGTAATAATAGGTGGTTAGTGCTAGCCTCTGCATCGGCTAACACTAAGTACCGCCTTTATAATGGACGCTGTCAATCAGCCAACTACCATTATCTAGGCACTAATAAAGTTTGAAAAAAAACCACAAAGACAATTTTTTTTTATTGAAATAAGAAATCCCCAACAAAACCCTCGTTAACCATTTTATTAAAATTTTCAAAAAACGTAGATCTACGCAGTAGTCCAACGAATCGAAGACGTAGTCCAATTGGTACATCAAAATCTGCAACAACATAAAAAAAGTTATCAATGTGAACAATACCGATACTTATACACACACACACACACACACACATAAACACATACACACAAACACCCATACACAAACACCCATACACAAACACCCATACACACAAACACACCCATATATACACAAGCACACACAAACTCCAAAAAACACACATATACACACACAAACCTATACACAAACACACCCATATATACCCAAACACACATATTCACAAACACACAAATATACATATACAAAAACACAGAAATATATACACATGTACACAAACACACCCATATATACACAAACACACCCATACATACACAAACACACCCATATATACACATATACAAAAAAACACACACATACACACCCATATATACACAAACACACACACATATACACACTTAACTTTAGCGGAGCGCAGACTTCTCCTTGCGACGGGTGCCTTCCACTGCATCCTCTGCGTATGCGCCAAGATGCGCGTTCACGAGCAAATGACATCCTCTGCTCAGGACGCAGAGGATGTCATTACGCATGCGCGGCCACCGCTAAAGGTAAATAGCGGTGGCCGGGAACCTAGGCAACGAGCAGGATACAAAGAGGTACCGACCGCAACTTCAATCAAGGATAGCAAGAAAATGACATCGCTGGACGACGGACAGGTAATTAGAATTCTTCTTATTTTTCCATGGGGGAGCTTTATAGCTCCATTTATCAACTTGGGACAACCCCTTTAAGAATAAAGCTTGCGCTGTTGGGATAGATGTGCTAGTTGATAAAACGGAATTTATTACTTTCAAGCCTTTGTCATGCGGAATGTTGCTATAGCGTGCATTCACACCGGCTGTCAAAAAATGTATTGGGGGTATGCATGTGTCTATTTTCAAATTGAGTAGTTCTTTTATTAATTGGTTGGAGTCTTTCAGATATGAGGGCAGATTAAGCACAAAGGACAAAGGGTTGTAGATGCAAATCCACAAAATGGGAAAGGTTACTTGTTAGTGAACCGATTCCAGAAATAATGGGGCGTCCAGGGGATTAGTGGATTTTCGGGAGATGATAAATGAAGGGCATATTGGGAAAGGGGGCATGTAGAAATCTTTCTCTTTGTGAGTAATCCATCTTTACAAGCTGCATCTATTAAGATTTTATATTCATACATATAGGATGGTAGTGGATTGGCAGGTAATTTATGATAAAAGGTACTGTTGGTTAAAATGAGTGATGTGTCCCTCAGGTACTTATTCTCATCTTGGATAACAATATTGTTTTAACCAACAGTACCTTATATCATAAATTACCTGCCAATCCACTACCATCCTATATATATATATATATATATATATATATATATATATATATATATATATATATATATATATATATATGTGTGAATATAAAATCTTTTTTGTTTTTGTAACTTATAACTTATTTTTACACTTTTCTAAAACATTTTTATTTTTTTTTTTACTTTTTACTTGTTTTACTTGAAAACCTGCAGCACTGATCGCTGCTATAATACATTACACTACCTAGGTAGTGTAACATATTATAAACGGTCAGTGTGACGCTGAGAGTCACACTGACAGGAAGCTTATGAGGACCAGCCTTCGGCTGGTTCTCATAGGCTGCTGTGCATGGCAGACCCGGGGGCTGTTGTATGGCCTCCGCTTTTGCCTTATAACCGATTGCAGCACCTGCAATCGGTCCCCGGTAAAGTTTGTTGTAGTAACAAACTTTCCCTGCGATCACATGACCGGGACCTGAACCAATTAGGTCCCGGTCATGTCTCTGGGACTAGAGGCAGGGGATAACAGCACAATCCGGGTGTCAGCGCTACTCTGAGACATCCGGATCGCGTTTTTAACACCCACCGTGAATTCACGCCAGCGCTGCACAGAGCACAGCAAGCGCCGACGTGAATTTACGGTGGGCGGTCGGGAAGCGGTTAAAGAAAATATTTTACAATACAGACGTTATATTGACGACCTCTATTTTGTATGGAAAGGTGAGGAGGAAGGAGCTCTTCGATTTATGGAGATTTTAAATTCAAACGATTTTGATCTATCTTTTACACATACTTTTTCCGTAACATCCATAGATTTTTTAGATTTGACAATTACGACAAAAGTAGCAATTATTTCAGTACAAGAACACATTTTAAGTCAGTGGATGTTAACAGCTACATAGATTTTAAGAGCGCACATTACCCCCCTTGGATCAAAAATTTGCCTTTTGGGCAATTCAGAAGGGTGAGGAAAATTGTACCAAAGATAGCGATTTCAACAAGGAATGCAACATCTTAGAGAAGAGATTCAGAGAAAAAAAACTTCCCCACTAACCTCATAAAAGGGGGCACGTTCCAAAGCTGCCAAGTTGTCCCAAGAGCTTTGCATCAACCATATTCTCAAAAAAATAGAGCCTGTATGCTGCAATACCAACTTCATCACAACTTTTAATAGTGGTAATAAATCTATTAGAGCTATTTTATCCAAACATTGGAACATTCTGAAAAATGACCCCCTACTTAGATAAGGAACTATCAGACCAGCCAATAATTACATTCAGACGTTCCCAAACACTCAAGAACATTCTTGCTCCAAGTAGAGTACGAAAGTTTAAGCCACCAAGTCCAAAAATGTTTCCAACCCTTTTTGGTTCATTCAAATGTGGCCACTCACGCTGCCTATGCTGTAACATCATCACCCATAGAATAGCTACTTATACATCTACCAGTCACTAATGAATCCTTTATGATCAAATCTTTTCTCAATTGTGGCAGCTCTTACGTAGTGTACCTATAAGAATGTTCATGCCACTTACAATACGTTGGCAGGACGACACAATGTGTACGCACCAGAATCAACAAACACAGATTTAATGTCAATACGGGCTCTCTCATACATAGCCTCTCTCGGCACTGTGCCTCTACACACAACCGACAATTTGAGACTATAAATATTACACCTATAGAACAGATTCCATCTGATGTTCCTAATAGATCTTACAAACTGAAACAAAGGGAGAATTACTGGATTTTCAAGCTGCAAATATTAATTCCAGGAGGTCTCAATGATATCTCAGAATCTTCCTTAGACTGATGTCCATCTACATGTCAGTTCGTATGAAAGTTCCACTCCACTTTGACTGTAATATATAAGCCCTCAATCAAATTGAGTCAGGTTGCAACATAGAAGCTTTCGTTTTTACCCATATATTGTTTATGTATAGTCATACCTCTAGACTTCCCATCGAAGCAAATAGATAAACCTTGTAAACCTAGATTACACTGATACACACACACATATATATATATATATATATATATATATATATATATATTCCCCAAAAAAAATTTACTAACGTTTTACTTCACTGCATTTTATACGTCAACTGATCATTTGATTCAGCTGCCTTTTTTGGATGACATGTACAGGAACAACATTGCATAATATATGTTGCGACAAATAGACCTGTACAAACATATAATAATTCTTTTATGACTTACCGTTTTTCAGCTCCACCCTCCTCCCTGCCAGTGTAGGTATTTGACTCCTTTCCTCTGTTATAGCCTCTGCGGTTGCCTTGACCACGGAGACGACAATCAGCGTCCCCCAAGTAGCTCGGCAACCCCGCTTCCAGTTTTAAACATCCATTTGTATGCTTCTGTTTCATAGCAAGCTACTCACTATTATCCATACCAATCTTTACTTCTAATAAAAGTTTTTTTCAGCCAAGTCTTTTTACTAACCAATAGGCATCATAGACCACTAGCTGTTATGGTTGCCTAGACTACAGAGACGCTTATTAGCGTCGTTTGAATTACCCAGCAACATCGCGCTTTTCTTCCGAAACATCCATTTGTATGTTTTAATTACACAACAAGCTATTTACTACCATTGATAGCAACTTCATCATTTTTAAAAAAAAATCCTTTTATTGATCAAATATGCTCTATAGACCACTGACCTTAGTGACAGACGCTTATCAGCATTGCCCTAATAATTCGGCAATCGGCGACATTACGCTCTCCCTCTGTAAAATCCATTTATATGTTTCCATTATATAATTAGCGATTCATCACGATTTAGATTACACTCCATTTTTTTATACCTAAAACGTCCCTTTATCAACCACATATGTTTTATATAGGCAAAATGTGGGTTTTATTGATCCCCTCTGGTGATTTTTCGAACCATGTTTAACAAATGCATTCCCTTACAATTTCCTGTATGTAACTTTTTATAAGGCAATATCGATGGTCATCCTTTCTTTTAGTTTTTTTATGAGAATTAACTTGTTTTACATTTCCTGTCACAGATGTTGTTTATGACGTCATGGTCACTCTTTGACCTTTCCCCTTTTGGCGGCTTTTCTTCTTCCTGTGAACTCAAATTCCCGATGACATACAAAAAAGGTTCTTATAACGGCCTGAGAAAGATGCTGGTACAGCGTTGAAACGCGTAGCCACCATTGTTTTACAATAAACAGATACTTTTTCATATCACTCCGTCTACCACTGTCAATATCTTTCAAACAGCCACGCAGCAGCGCCTTGCAGGATCCTCCCTTTTCCACTTATCCTTCCATATCTCAACAAGCGGTGACCGCATGGTTTACCGGTTTGGATCCCGGCAGCAGCATTTGTGGATTTTCCTATTACCTTATCCAAGCACTACCTGGGTGAGCATAGTACACTACTACTGACATTTCACCTAAACCCAATTGACCTGCACTATGTGGCACCGTGCCTTTTGTTTTTATGTTCACTCATGTTTAGAAAAAAGCTCCTAACTTTTAAAATAAGAAAAGTTTTGGGACACAATTTTCACTAGCATTATCAGTGTGACAGCACCTATTAGATTAGCTAGGAGATAGTGCATTACTAAACTAGTGACAGAGCCTCTTTAAAGCACGGAATAAGTTACCATTGACCAGAGCTGCAAAAATTACACTGATCAACATGTTTTTTTTACCAAAATATAAATTCTTTTCTCCAACTGGACATCCCATTCTCGCAATTGGCATTCAATTAATTCCAAAGATTTTTGACGGGGTTGAGATTGGGGCTTTGTTCAGGCAGCCCAAGGTACTCCATATCAAACACGTCAAACCATGTCTTTATGGACCACGCTTTGTGCACAGGGGCACAGTCATACTGGAACAGCAAAGCACCTTGCGCAAATGGTTTCCCCAAAGTTGAAATAGTCTAAAATGTTTTTTTTTGTATTTTGAAGCCTTATAATTAAACTTCACTGGAAATAAAAGGCATATTTCAAACCTTATGCTAATGTCACTTCCAGGTAATTTTTATGCATCACACACTTCAGAAACTGTCTGCTCCGCTCTGAGTTTGCGTGGTCTAACACTGTGGCTTTGCAGTTCTTGTTACTCCTAAACGTTTCCACTTCACAACAGCACATACAGTTGACCAAGGCTCACTTTTAACTCTATTGTGACAAAGTTGGCCTTCTTTGACACGTTTAAAGTAACTGAGCTCTTTAGAATGACCCATACTACTACCAATGTTTTCTATGGCGATTGCATGGCTGTGTGCTTGAACTTACGCACATGTTTGCTATTGGTGTGGCCGAATTCCACCATGGACTCTTAATTCCATTACTGTACAAAATAAATGTATCCACTCCATCCGTCCCTGGATTTACTGATCTACTTAAAAGGGTTATGCGAGTTAACATTTTTTACAAACTGCTGAAAATGTCCTAAATGCTCAGTGATGGGCGCCAAGATGCCAGGAATACGACCGCTCACCACCAGAGGCCTCCGAATTCTTTATTGGATAGATCCCGAAAAGTACAGGTGCACATGGGACACTAGTGAAAACTTTTATTTCACTTCTGCTGCAACAAGAAAGGCCATTTCACAGGAAAGGATAGTTACACATTCCCCATTGAGAAGACTATTTTTTAGACAAGCTATCTTTCTCTTTCTAATGTAGTCTGTGAAATCGACCATCCTTAACACCTTCCCACCCCATGACGTACTATTAAGTCATGGGAACTAAGTAGTTCCCACAAATTAACACAATCGTGTGGAATGGCGAAGGCACAAGATAGGTCAGGTGACGACTGTATTTTACAGTTGACACCTCACTAATGACCGGGGGTGGAGATAACAGTAATCCGTCATGTAACCCCCTTAGATGCTGTAGTAAATAGCGACCCTGCAACGCAATTGCGGGGTGTCAATGGTTTATTAAGGCAGTTAGGGGCCTAATAATGGCTTCCAGGTCTGCCATCTTGGTACACCTATTAATCAGAGCCTAATAGCATCTGTCAGCGTTATGCTGAGGAGCATAATGCACTGCAATACAAAAGCATTGTAATGTATTATTTTAGTGATCTCCGTCTAGTCTCCTACGGGGACTGAAAGATGTTTTTTAAAAAAAAGTAAAATAAAATGTTTACAAAGGGTAAAATATTTGAGGGTTTTTTCAGTATCAGCATGGGTTTATGAGGTGTTGGTCTTGTCAAACCAATGTTATTAGCTTCTATGAGGAGGTAAGTTCTAGACTGGACCTGGGTAAGGCTGTGTATGTCATGCATGTAGACTTTTCAAAGACGTTTGATACTGTGCCTCTTAAAAGGTTGGTATATAAAATAAAAATGCTGGGACTTGGGGAAAATATGTGTAAATGGGTTAACAACTATCCCCGTCATAGAAAACAGAGGGTGGTTATTAGTGGTACATCCTCAGAGTGAGTCGCAGTTGCCAGTGGGGTTCCACAGGGGTCCGTATTGGGCCCTCTTCTTTTTTATATGTTTATTAATGAGCTTGTAGAGAGAGGGTTTACAGAGTATGATTTCAGTATTTGCAGATGATATTAAGCTCTGTAAAGTAATCAACACAGAGGAGGATAATGT
Organism: Rhinoderma darwinii; assembly: GCF_050947455.1. NCBI lineage: Eukaryota > Metazoa > Chordata > Amphibia > Anura > Rhinodermatidae > Rhinoderma > Rhinoderma darwinii. Next base: position 28,049,766 of record NC_134695.1, read on the forward strand.
AATACTACAGAGGGGTTTGGGGAGGCTGGAGGTTTTGGCAGAGAAATGGCAAAAAGTTTAATGTGGATAAATGTAAGGTTATGCACTTGGGCTGAAGAAACACATTTTAGAGTTATGAATTAAATGGTAAAACACTGGGTAAAACTACTACTGAAAAAGATTTGGGGATATTGGTTGACAGTACATTTACCTTTAGCAACCAGTGCCAGGCAGCTGCTGCCAAGGCAAATAAAATCATGGGATGCATCTAAAGAGGCATAGATGCTCATAACAAGAACATAGTTTTGTCTCTATACAAATCACTAGACCTCATGTCAGACCACATATGGAATATTGAGTACCATTTTGGGCAACTGTGTATAAAAAGGGAATTGCTAAACTAGAACGGGTACAAAGAATATCGACCAAGGTAATTAAGGGCATGGGTGGATTGCAGTATCAAGAAATTTTTATCAAACTTGGGGCTATTCAGTTTAGATAAAAGACGGCTTAAGGGCAATCTAATTACATTGTACAAATATATAACTGGACAGTACAGAGATCTTTCCAATGATTTTTTTACACCTAGACCTGTAACAAGGTCAAGGGGGCATCCTCTACGTCTAGAGAAAAGGTTTCACCACTAGCACAGACAGGGATTCTTTACTGTGAGAGCAGTGAGACTATGGAACTCTCTGCCACAGGATGTTGTGATGGTTGATTCTTTGAACATGTTCTAGAAGGGCCTTGATGCCTTTTTTGAAAAATAGAATATTACACGTTATGAGAACTAGATTTTGGAGATGGGACATTGATTCAGGGATTTAGGGCGAACGTATAATACTTACGTGCAACGCGCGTGATTTTCACGCGCGTTGCACGGACCTATGTTAGTCAATGGGGCCGTTCAGACTGTCAGTGATTTTCACGCAGCGTATGTCCGCTGCGTAAAACTCACGACATGTCCTATATTTGCCAGTTTTTAGCGCATCACGCACCCATTAAAGTCAATGGGTGCGTGAATACCGCGCACGGCACACGGACGCACTTCCATGTGCCGCGCGTGATGCGCGCTACAGTAGTCAAAACTATGAATGAAAACAGAAAAGCACCATGTGCTTTTCTGTTTACAAACATACAGAGTGTCATAATGATGGCGGCTGCGCGAAAATTGCATAGCCGCGCAACAAATGCTGCTGACAGACGGAGCTTTTATGGACCTTTTGCGCGTGCAAAACACCGCATTTTTTGCGCGCGCAAAACGCACACGCTCGTGTGAATCTGGCCTTATTCTGATTTCCATATTTGGAGTCAGGGAGGAATTTTTCCCCTAATGAGACAATTGACATCAACCTCATGGGGTTTAACCAACCTATTGACTAACATGGTAGGATTATAGGTTGAACTTGATGAACCGGTTTCTTTTTTCAACCTGATCAACGATGTAAACTTTTTGCTTCATTAAAAATCATTATTTCAAGAAAAAGTATAATAAAAATGTAGACATAATTACTATCACCATGTTCGTTATGACCAAAACTATAAAATGATCAGGTTATTAAATCCACATGTATAAACGTCATAAAAAAAAAACATGCCCTCACTGCTGCTTTATTTTCATTTCCGCCTCACAAAAAAATGCAATAAAAAGTACCCCAAAATAAATGAAAATACCAATGAAACCATTAATTTGTACTGCAAAAAAAAAAAAATACACCTTCATGAAGCCCTGTCAATTGAAAAAAAAAAAAAGTTGTGGCGACAAACACAAAAGGATTAACCAGTTCAGGACCGGGCTATTTTTAGCCTTCAGGACCAGACACCGTTTAGCCATTTTTAGCACGTGTTAGTTAAATGGCTATAACTTTTTTATTTGTTGGGCTAACGACGTGATTTTTGCGACGTTTTTTCCGTAGACAATGCAGGTTTCTTTTTTTATCATTTTTACACACACCTTTTTTGCCATTTTAGAATTTTTATTCATAAAGTTTGAAAATAATAGTAAAAAAATAAGCCTTTTTACGTTTCAGCTATTTTTTTTGGGTAATAACATAGTTTTACCCTAAAATAGACCTTTTATTTGTAATAGTCATTGTTTACCGTAAATTTTAATATATTACATGTCTATATTAGGGTAATTGGGTCAGCGCTAGCGTTACAACAATGATTGGCAGGGGGGGGAATTTTTTTTGGGGGTGGGTATTTTATGTGTATTTATTATTTCATTTTTTTTGCACTTTACTATTTTTTTATTTGGGGAACTTTATATATTTTGTTTCTTTTTACACCATGTTTTTCCACTGTAACTGGGGTTGCACAGCAGCCCCAGTTACAGGGGAAATCAGCCCTCTCATAGTGACTAATGTCACTAATAGGGCTGTGCTGGGTCTAGTAAGACCCAGCAGCAGTCTGTCAGTAACGGCACCCGGCGATCATGTGACCAGTCACATGATCACCGGGAATAAATGAAAAAGAAAAAGACACGGCGCCACCTTGTGCAGATCAATTGGTAAAGGTGAGACAGTACGGCAGGAAAATTGCTCACCTGGAGCCGAAGTTTTTAAGGCAAGTAAATATAAGCCACAGTGCTGCTGCCAGATCCGAGTCGGTGACCAGAAGGGACCGCTTGGGTATAGATAGTTGCAGGAGAAAAATGTGGATCATTCCAGGGGCGCTGCTGTGTGGTGGGAATAATGGGAGCGATATCCAGAGGTATAAGTAGGTTTCAATTTATTTGAACAGGTAGGCTACGCGTTTCAACGACGGACAGTCGTCTTCATCAGGCCATGTGTAAAGTTACAAACAAAATGGCTTAAATAGCATTTAGGCATGTGTCAAAAAAACCGCCAAATCTGTAAAAGGTCAAGGTGTGATCGTGACGTCACACCCGGTTTTTTTAAAAACAGCATAGCACAAATTAACAGATACATTTAAAATTGGCAAAACAGTATAAAAGGTTAAATTTAAAATAGCAAATCAAACAGACGAACGGGCAAGAGTGAGAGACAGCGAAATTACATGCATAAATACATTGTTAGGTCAACTCAAAATCATATGTCATTAATAAACAAATATAGAAACTTACAGTAGACGGTTAGCATGGTGTGGTGGGATAAATGAGGTATGTGAATAAAATGGTGGGAATTGATTTGGCAAATCAATTCTCACCATTTTATTCACATACCTTTCTCTCCCCGCTCGGTTGCTTTAACAACGAAACCGCGTCCCGGCTTCTGGCTCTATAACCCGACAAATACATTTATTCCAACTGTAGCCCTATGCCAAATCAATTCCCACCATTTTATTCACATACCTCATTTATCCCACCACACCATGCTAACCGTCTACTGTAAGTTTCTATATTTGTTTATTAATGACATATGATTTTGAGTTGACCTAACAATGTATTTATGCATGTAATTTCGCTGTCTCTCACTCTTGCCCGTTCGTCTGTTTGATTTGCTATTTTAAATTTAACCTTTTATACTGTTTTGCCAATTTTAAATGTATCTGTTAATTTGTGCTATGCTGTTTTTAAAAAAACCGGGTGTGACGTCACGATCACACCTTGACCTTTTACAGATTTGGCGGTTTTTTTGACACATGCCTAAATGCTATTTAAGCCATTTTGTTTGTAACTTTACACATGGCCTGATGAAGACGACTGTCCGTCGTTGAAACGCGTAGCCTACCTGTTCAAATAAATTGAAACCTACTTATACCTCTGGATATCGCTCCCATTATTCCCACCACACAGCAGCGCCCCTGGAATGATCCACATTTTTCTCCTGCAACTATCTATGATCACCGGGAGGAATAGAGACAGCGCCGCTGCCGCTATTCCTATACACCGCGTTCATTGAGCGCTGTGCAAAAAAACATCAAAGACAGAAGCAGCGAAAGCTGCTTCTATCCTCTCCTCAGGGTCCCCGGCAGTCACTGACAGCCGGAGACCCGACATTCAGCTGCCCGTTCGCGCGGGCATCAAGTTAAAACCCAAGCCGTAAAAAGGCTATGGCTCTGGTTTTAAGGACCCTGACAGCTGGCCGTAAAAATACAGCCAGCGGTTGGGAACCAGTTAAAAAAAAGTGTTTTTATTGTGTTAAGACAAAAAAAAATAAAGTTACTACATCATTTATACAGCACTGTAAATGCTGTAGAAACAAAACCCAGAAAATAATGGCGAAATTGCTGTTTGTTTATTTTACAAAGTTACGAGACCGCTTACAACCCATGGACCCTCTTATACGGACTAGAGTACTCCCGGTGAAATTTAGCTTGCCACTTACAGCTGTAACTACCTGTACTGTTATTCATAGCTTTATATAGCATTCCACGTGTTACGTAGTTTTTCTACATTTTATTGGAAAAATTATTTGCAGGACTTGTTACAAAATTGGGGAGAACAGAAATATACCAGTGTTTGTCGGATTAGAAACAGCCGTTGTATGCTATTTCAGAACAATACAGTTTGGACTTGGATGAATGCCTAGTTCCCATGACAAGCATTCATATAAGGCAGGGTCATGTACACAAACAGCAATAAACTTGGATCAATGCCTAGTTCCTAGGATAGGACTTCATAGAAGGCATCACTATGTTTAATATTCGACTCACCTAAGGTGGCTGAAATTACCCCCATCACAGCTTCTCCTGAAACAAACAAAAGCAGGTTTAAGACTACATAAAATTTGGATGAACTAATAACAAATTTTGCTCAGTCGTTGTTCCAAATGCAAGCTGTATATTAGAAACAAAAAAGGAACAAAATACAACAGTTAGGCCCCATGCACACTAACGTATTTTGCAGCTGCCATTTCATTTCAATGGACCCATGCACACAACCGTGGTTTCCACGGTAAGTGCATTGTCCGGGAGCCTGGACCTCAAAAACATAGGACATGTCTTATTATGGCCACATTTTTCCTTGAAGTGAACGAACACGACCCTTGATTTGCGGGCGGCCACGGGTGACACACTACGGTCATGTGCATGAGGCCTAAGAACGCCTATTTTTCAATCTGCTTCCACAAAATCCTGAAAGAAACATACTTGGAGAAACAGGTCAGACGAACACACCTTGGTTTGCTCCATAGTTTAGCCTGAAGAGGTGTGACCTAAAAGTGAGTTTTTTCTTTTTGTTCACAAAAGGAAGAAAGGAGGGGGGAGACAAAATTGGTTACCCCTTCCAAAATACATATTTTTTTACCCTTTTAATTACATAAAAACAGAACAAGATCAAGAAAGAGATGAAAGCGTTAAAGGGGTTTTCCAGGGACACAAATTTTTAGAGTAGCACGATCTACAAATTGAATAAACTTCCTAATATACAGTCTTTATTAAATACGGAAGCTTATCTTTCCATTGACCCGACTTCTGCCCATCCGGAAGTTCTGCTATGGACACAGGCTCGACACAGGCTCGACACAGGCTCGACACAGGCTCGACACAGGCTCGACACAGGCTCGACACAGGCTCGACACAGGCTCGACACAGGCTCGACACAGGCTCGACACAGGCTCGACACAGGCTGTTTCAGTATGTCTCATATAACTGAATGGTAGTTACGGAAACATCATAGCTTGTATGCTACGCTGACTCCGTAACTGCCATTCACTTCTATTGGACTTACGCTGTTTCCGCAATACATAGTTGGGAAACAAACTTATCACAACAGAGCTCTTGGAAAGCAGCGATGCAAAATAAAATCCTTTTAGTTCAAAAGTGTTTTTATTCTGCAAAAGTAGTAAAACATAAAAAAAAACTATACATATTTGGTATCGCCATAATCATACCGACCCATAGAATAAAGGTAGCATGTTATTTAAGTCGCACAGTAAACGGCGTAAATGTAAAATGCATAGAACAATGGCTAAATTGCTGGGGGGTTTTTATATCTCCCCCCCCCCCCCCAAAAAAAAAAGTTAATAAAAAAAGCCTACATACCCCAAAACAGTGGCATTGAAAAATACAACTCATCCTACAAAAAACAAGTCCTCATACAGCTATGTCCACATGAAAATAAAAAAAAGCTATAGCTCTTCGAATGGGAAGATGGAAATACTAAAAAAAATTGCTTGGTCATTAGGGCCCGGAATGCATGCAGGGGGAAGGGGTTAACCCCTTATGGATGTAGCCTAGTTTTGGCCTTACGGCTCAGAGCCCATTTTTCAAGTCTGACATATTTCCGTTTATGTGGTAATAACTTCAGAATGCTTCAACCTATCCAAGCGATTCTGAGACGGTTTTCTCTTGAGACATTGGGCTTTATGTTAGTGGTAAAATTTGGTCAATATATTCAGTGTTTATTTGTGGAAAAATAGCAAAGTTTAGAGAAAATTTTAAAAAAGAATAGCATTTTTCCAAATTTAAATGCATCTGCTTGTAAGACAGAGGGATATACCACCCAAAATAGTTACTATTTCACATATCCCATATGTCTACTATATGTTGACATCATTTTTTGAACACTCTTATTTTTCTAGGACGTTACAAGGCATAAGCAGCAAATTCTCATATTTTGAATAAAATTTCAAAAGCCTCTTTTTTTAGTTACCAGTTCAGTTCTGAAGTTGCATGGAAGGAGCCTATATATTAGGAACCCCCATCAAACACCCATTTTTAGAAACTAGACCCCTCAAAGTATTCAAAACAGCATTTAGATAGTTTATTAACCCTATAGGTGTATCACAGGAATTTAAAGCAAAGTAGAGGTGAAATTTACAAATTATTTTTTTTGCAGAAAATCCTTTTCATGCCTCTTTTTCAGTAAAACAAGAGGTTTTACCAGAGAAACGCAACTCTATATTTATTGTAGAGATTCTGCAGTTTTTAGAAATATCCCACATGTGGCCCTAGTGTGGTAATGGACTGAAGCACAGGCCTCAGAATAAAAGACGCCCCTAGTAGATTTTGAGGCCTCCTTTTTATTAGATTATATTTTAGGCACCATGTCAGGTTTGAAAAGGTCTTGTGGTGCCAAAACAGTGGAAACCAACAAAAGTGACCCCATTTGGCAAACTACACCCCTCAAGGAACTTATCGAGAAGTATAGTCAGCATTTAGACCATACTTTTTTTTGCTGCTTTTTGTGGAATTGGGCTGTCAAATTGAAAATCACATATTTTTCCGATAAAAGGTACAAATTATTAATTTTCACAAAGAATACAGGGGAAAAAACACCCCAAAATTTTAAAAGCAACTTCTCCCGATTACGGCAATATCCCATCTGTGGTCATAAACAGCAGGGCTCAGAACTCAGGAGCGCTATTTGGCATATAGATTTTGCTGGATTGGTTTCTGGACGCCATGTCGCCTTTGCAGAGCTTCTGAGGTACCAGTACAGGGAAAAAAGTGACCCCATTTTGGAAACTAGACCCCTTGAGGAATTCATTGTAGTTTTTATGGGGTGCATGCGACTTTTTGATCAGTTTTTATTCTATTTTTTAAGAGGTGTGGTGACTAAAAAACAGCAATTCTGCGATTATTTTATTCCTTATTTTTTTTTTTACAGCGTTCACTATAAATGACATTCACTTTATTCTGCGGGGCGATACGATTACGGCGATACCATATGCTTATAGATTTTTTTGTGTCTTATGGCATTTGTACAATAAAATACTTTTTATAAAAAATTATTTACTTTTTGTGTTGCCATATTCTAAGAGCCATAACTTTTTTATTTTTCCATCAAGAAAGCAGTGTGAGGGCTTGTTTTTTTGTGTAACAAAATGTAGTTTCGATCAGGACTTTTGGTTACATGCAAATTTTTGATCTTTTTATTCCATTTTTTGGAAGGTGAAGCGACCCAAAAAAAAATATGGCGATTCTGCTATGGTTTATTATTATTTTCTTTTACAGCATTCACCGTGTGGGATAAATAACTAAATACTTTTGTAGTTCAAGTCGTTACGGATGTGGCAATACCAATTATGTATATTTTATATTCTATATATTTTTAATAATAAAGGACTGCTAAGGGAAAAGGGGGATTTACTTGTATTACTTGAAAACTTTTATACAACTTTTTTTTTTCACTTTTTTTTTGTCCCACTAACTGACTTGAAGGCAGGAGGCCGTGATTGCAATTCTAACACACTGCACTACATGTACCTTGTCAGGACCTACTTGTCAGGCTTCCGTAGCTGGCATAGCCGGAGGCCATTGTTAGGCCTCTGGTTACCATAATGTCGCGGGACGTCAACGGTGCTTTAAACCCCTAAGAAGCTGCGATCACTATTGAACGAGGCTTCTAAGGGGTTATTCGGCTGGGACAACGCGATCAGTCCCTGGGGAAGGGGCTGCGGCAACTGCCGTACGAAACAGCAGTTGTCACAGCGCATAAAGTGCTTAGGGTGATCCAATAGTAGGTCCTGGAGCGGGAAGGGGTTAAAGACAGATTTCTTTGTAAAGTGAATATAAGAATGAAGAAATAACACAAAATCTATCACCCTGTTTCTCCTGTGTTCAAAAATACCCCCATTGTGGCTGCAATCTTCTTACTGGAGACACGACTGGGCCTAAAAAGGAATGTGCACTCTTTGGCTTTTAGTACACAATTGAATGGATTTCAGGACCCAATCCTATGTTGTTTGTAGATACAATATGCTGCCAGAGAGCGATAGAAACCCCCAAGAAATTACCCCTTTTTTTTTTAAAAAATACACCCCTTAAAGTACTCATCTAGGGGTGTAGTGCGCATGCTGAACGCAAAATTTTTATAGGAGGAAATAGGAATTATCTTAGGGAATATGGGTATATATGTTTTTCTTCAAATTTGTAATACATTTTCATATTAAATGGGAGGAAAAAAAAATATCTAAATCGGCTACTGTGTTGGACAAATGTCGCATTCTTATCTTTGAGGGCCATTAAAAACAAAGGAACGCTATGTTCTCATAAGGGAGGCATGTGCCTAAAAATGCATTTGACTGTCCATATGACTGTCTTGCTAACAAAGCAGTTGTCCCACATTTGTTTCACTCTGATGCCGTTGTGATCAGCATTCTGGTCTTACATAATAAATTATAGCGGAAATAATAAACTGTACTGGAGTAAAGGGCAATATATAAAAAATAAAAAAATGGAGGAAAATGTATCCAAATATGCGGAAAACTTGAGTTTGTTCACAAGATGAAAAACACCTGTAGGGCTATAATGACAAGTTATTTTTCATAGTGACTGGTCATACAATGTTTCTTTAGCCCCATCAATCCCTATATAAGGGACGAATGTGCAAAGCGACGTGGTACACTATAACAGGTTCCCTACCCGGCAAGGTAGCAACCGCTATGTGCACCAAACAACCATTCACCTACTGAATATATAAAAGGAACAGTGTCCAAAACCATCTATAGGAACAGTACAGGATCACTAGTTCCCAAAATAAGGTCAGTATTTCTAGAAGCATTGTCGGATGCAAGAGGTCCTGCAAAAACCTGAATGTAATAAAGCCCATATTGTATGGATTAGGAACAGCTCGATTATTAGTGATCCTCCAAATAAAAAAAGATCATGCCCGTATCACCATACAGAAATATTAATAAAAATAAGTTTTGTATGGCAGGACAGTCATAAAAACAGTCAAAAGAAACAAAATTATCAAAACCATGAAAGGGGTAAAGTATTTTCTGAAAAAAATATCCTCTATTACCTCTCCTAAAAGAATTCCTCCCCACTTGGAAAGCCCACAAACTAAAATATAAATTAAAATTGACTTCCTAAAAAGACCCCCCCTCCCCCATTTTTGCATTCCCTAAATAAAATTAATAATTGTAAACTATGTGGTACATTTCAAAACAGGGGTAATTGCAAAGTCCTGTGTAACGTCTATGGCCACGGCCCGTCGTTCTGACTTACCCCTCGACGGCAGCGGCCATGGAGATGTGAGTTCCCTGCAGCGTCGTCTCCCTGTGAGGCACCAGCAACTTCCTGGTATCGATCCGGTCTCCGGAGGGCGTGTGCGCCCACGCGTTCACGGTCTTAAAGGGCCAGTGCGCACATAATTGCAGGGAGTCTGCATCTAGCTCAGAATGCTACTGGACTATAAAAAGGGCTCTGCCTTCTTGTTATTTACCCGAGCATTGTTCGTTACCCAAATTTTGTCTTGCAAATGGTCTCCTAGTGTCTTCCAGTTGCCAAGTGTTTCCGGTATCCTGTATCCCGTGCTGTCCTTGTCAAGTGCCGTGCTGAAGCTGTTGTCGTGTTCTGCTACTCCACACCTGATGTCTACCTGCTGCCTGGTCCCAGCCGAGCCTGCCTTGCTACTGTACGAGTTGCCACAGGTACCCTTTCTGGACTATAGACTCGGTACTATACCCGTTTGACCAGCTACCATCCCGCTACGCGGTACAGCAGTGGGTCTACACCCCGCTTCTTGACATCCTATCCCTCCTCCATGCTTACTACAAACCCGGCACCTTTTTTGGGGATATCTTTGGGTCACGGTGGAAGGGACGGGGTGGAGAAAGTGGCGCTCTGCAAATCTTCTCACATCCTCAGACTCATAGGGTAATGCAGGGGCATTGGAGTCAAATAGGAGACGCTCAACAACCTCCTCCTGGAACCGGAGGAAGGCGAGCGTTCCTTGGGATTTTTTTTTTAAATAAAAGAACAAACCCATTATAGTTAGCAATCTGTATTAGATAGCTTGCTACCTTTTCGTACCAGGCCCTGGTCTTAGGCTTCACCAAATAAGGTTGAATTGAAGCACCTGGTCCAAGAGATCTACACCCCTCAAAGTTATAATAGTCTGTCACACAGACAGGCTTACGCTTTCCCAAGATGGCCTCCTTTCTAACTAGCACCGTGGTGTCTGGATGCAGAGTGGACAACATATAGACATCCTGCGAATAACGTCCCCCTTTTAAGACTTCTGGACATCAGCTCTTTTGGGAATCCCACCCCGTTTTTACAGACTGTCCCGCAGGCCCCGGTATTTGCAGCATGGAGAGATTTAAAAAGGGAGACACTGCTATAAAACTTGTGTAGACGTGGTACCCTTGGTGCAGGAATGGCACCATTAGGTCCCACACAATTTTGCCTGATGTGCCAATTGTCTCTTGGCAGCCTGGGGGATTATTTTGACGGTCTTTGCCTTCAAAAATTTAAAAAAACAAAAAACAAAAGGTGTACCCCGTTGTGCTCTTGCACACCTTATATAGTTTAACATCGTATTTGGCACATTTGGAGGGGATGACCTGTCGGAATGAAAGACGGCCTTTATAGCTCATCAGGGATTCATCCACCGATAAATTTTGATCTGGGGTGTAGGATTTGAGAAAAGATTCTTGTAGGATAGGAGATCTTGATGCTCAGTAGCAGTGGATTGTTTGCTTTTTGACCAGCCACATATTTAGAGATAGGCCTAAAAAAAATGTAAGCTCAGAGACACTAGTGGGGGTCCATGAGGAGTAGCGGGGCAATAAATTGTCTTGCATAGATATTTGTCTGTTGGACAATCAACTCCAGGACTTGCTCACTGACAAATATGTGGAAGTAGTCACAAAGGGTATAATTAGCAACATCCACTTTTATTCCTAGGGTTGCTGACTTGTACTTGGGTGGGGGATGAAATTGTGGGATCCCAGAACACGGGAGGGACTGCACCACTGGGCCCTGCACCTGGGCATTCGACAGCGACGACTGATTCCACCACCATAGGGCTATGGGGTCCAGAGGTAGAAGTTGTAATAATAATAGCAGGGAAAAAAAGGGAATGGGAGGAAACCTCCAGCTCACCAGCTTCACACTCCTGTGTTCAATATCGCCCGGATCAGCCGCGACAGCTCACGGCAGGTAACAGTAGCAAAAAGGAGGAATGATCCAGCGATGTGTAGTATAGGTGGGGGAAACTCCGTTCCCACTTTATTGGAAAAATAATCACACGGATAATACAACAAAGTGACCATATTAGAGGGCGTTGTTACGTTCCAAGTACATCCTCCCATTTTCCCAGGATACATTTACCCCCATGCCTTGCAGTAGCTCATTTGTCTGAGCCATGATTAAGAGCACAGCCAGTGCTTGAAACGCGTAGGCTTCATTTTATGCCATTTCAACCACCTTGTTACCCTCCTGGTGTTTTCTGTCACTTTGTTGTATTATCCGTGTGATTATTTTTCCAATAAAGTGGGAACGGAGTTTCCCCCACCTATACTACACATCGCTGGATCATTCCTCCTTTTTGCTACTGTAGAAGTTGTAATGACGGGGTAGGGAGACAGACAGGTGAGCCCTAATCTACCCGCCACTCAGTCCCTGCCTACTTGCAACGGCCCGTCCTAGGCGACGGCGTACAACTAGGCGACGGTCCCTACGCTCAATAAGTGCACGACAGACAAACAGACAAGGGTACACAGAAGCTAAGGGAAATGGGGCAGTTGCCCACGGCAACACAGTGAGCAACAAGAGTAGTGAACGAGCAGAGTCAAACCAGGAGTGCACGAGGTAAAAATCGCAGAGCAGGAGCGTAGTCAGTAAAGCCAGGGTCAAAAATGAAGCAAGGTCAATAATCATAGCAGGAGAAGCAGAGCCAGGAAACAGAAAAAAATCACAGGCAAAGGAGGAGCAGGAAATGCAGGTATAAATAGACAGAGGGCGGGAGCTAGCTCCGTCTGGCCAGGCTGTGATAGGCTCTCCCACTCCTCAGCCTCCCAGCCTGACTGGTAGAAGATCGTGTCACTCTCTCAGACTTAGGAGCAGGTGCAGACTGATTACCCACGGGCGTCGACACAGAAGCTGTGTCTGGCAGATCCTTTACAGAAGTAGAACTTGAGTCATAACTGTCTGAAAAAAGTTTTACCTCAGAGGCAGAGTCGGTGTCACTACCTGAACTGCCAAAGCATAGCAAGCTGTATGCTTGCTCAACAGTAAACATTCTGAGCCATTATTTATTAGAACTTAAAAAAAAAAAAAAGTAACCTGTAACCGTTTGACTACTAACTTTTTTTAGTGGATGAGGGGGGCACAAATTTGAAGAGTTTGTGCTTTTTGTTTTTTTTCAATCAGAATTTTTTTTTTAGATAGATTTCCCTAATAATGACAAAACATATGGTACATGTGAAACCACCAAAAACAATAACATAAATCATAAAGACATCTCAAGTGCGAACATCTGATATATGTAAACAATAGCAACATAATAATAATGTAATATTGCAGAAGCTGCTGACCTTACAAAATCATCATCTGGTGTACCCAATGAAGAAAGGAAGCATACATCTGCACATTTGTAGGCATGTCAGAGCAAAGAATATTAGTTACCCTATTCCAGACCACAACCCCCCCAAATCAACTGAAATTGTATGAAGGGTGTGAAAATCATTCTTTAAAGTATGAGCTTTGGACCCAACTGCTCTAATTAAATATGATTTGGAATTTTATAAGTGTTGGGACGAAATCAGTTTCTCATAAGTGCAAGTGGAATTCACCAGACTAACAATCTCTTGTACATAGGGTTGTGAATTACATTTCCAATGCCTCGTCAGCACCAACTTCGTAGCCATAAAAAGGTGTGCCATAATTGAGACCAAGGTGCCCGGGAAATCCCCTATGCCTATTAGAAATAATGCTAATTTTGTTGTTAGTTTAAAGGTGAAGTTATTAACGGATTGTGTTACATGGTGGGCGGCCAGCCATAATGGTCTAATAATTGGAGAGTCCCAGAGGGTATGAAGGGGAGTTCCCGGAGCACCACACCTCCTCCAGCAGAAAGAAGGAGACGAGGGGAATATCAGATGTAGTCTGAAGGGGGTAAAATATGTTACGAAGGGTCTGTGGACCCAATGGGCCGTACCGCCTTGGCGGTAAGGCAGCTGGCCAACAGGGCGCAGGTCTGAGTCTATAGGATATAGGGTACCTGTGGCCGCACGGACAGTAGCTTGGCAGGAACTAGGCAGCATGTGGATGTCAGGCGTTGGGAAGCAGACAATTGTGGTATCCAGTACAGCATGACTATAGCAAGCACGGCACTAGATCGGGATACAGGTACAGGAACAGGAAACACTGGGAGCAGGAAACACTAGGGGATCATTTGCATAGACAGACTAAGGAAACACAACTACGCTCAGGCATAGAACTAGGGGGCTGGACCCCTCTTATAGTCCATGAGGTCCGGTGCGCGCGCTGCCCCTACGGGATCCGGCAGAGGTGAGTGGGCGCGAGCACTGGCGTCTCCTGATGAGGAGGCTGGGGCCAGCGCTTGCCGACTCGTGGCTGCGGCTGTCAGGGGGGAGGTTGGAGCCGACAGCCCGCAGCCACGGACATTACAAAATACCATCTCATATTAGTCTTAAAAATAGCCTCCTGGAAAGATGTGCAACAAAATACCTTGTAAATACAACAGAAAGCGCCTTTTCATTGGTCCACGAAGAAGGTGAGATTGAAGTATTTTTCCCATTTAAGCAAAGAAGCAGTTTTAGTTTACACAACACAATTAGAGAGAGGGATTGAGCGCTGGAAGAAATCTCTTAATTTAGAAACTGGAAGTGGCTGGTGAGATGTTGAAAATGAAGTGTGTCATGCCTATTTACAGGTCTTGCACTGAGGTTATGCCTTTCGTTTTCCAGAGTGATAGATCTAAAGATGGAATCTGATCCTCTAGAAAAGTAAGAGGGATGTATTTCAGTGGGATACGGGAATCATGTAAGGTTGCGGGTGTAAGATGTAGCCATATATTATTAGAGATTGTAACTGAAGATAGAAATGTAGGGTTATTTTTGAGTTTCTAAAGGGAATTGAGAAGGAGGGATTGTAGGGACTTGTATCCACAAATATGCGGTTCAATGTCTACCCTTTTTTTGTCTCCAGATTTCCGCCAACAATGGTCCAGAATACAAGCTCTATAATAGTTTCTGAGATTGGGTAGCACAATTCCCCCTTCTGTTCTATGCCAAGTTAGAATCTCTGCTGCGATACAAGGATTTTTATTACCCCATACAAAGTTCAAGAGCATTTTGTGAGCTTGTGAGGAAAAGGAGATCGGGATATGTATTGGGAGGGTCCCAAAGAGGTACAGTAGCTTAGGGAGAATTAGCATTTTATATGCAGCCATTCTTCCAAACCAGGATATAATAAATTTAGAGTATGCGCTATGTCTTTACGTAGAACCAACAACAATGGACGGGGGGGGGGTCCACCTTATATGTATTAGATGAGGGGGGAGTTCAATTTGATACCCAAGTAAGAGATTTCCTCACTGCGCCGGTCGATTACATACTTTTGTTTTGGTAAGCAGAGTAAATCACGAGGGAATACGTATGGGGAGGATTTGGGATTTTTCTCTGTTCAACTTATAGTATGAGACACGACTGTATTGCTCGAATAGATCAAACGTAGCAGAAAGTGAAGCGAGGCGATTTGTGCATACCATCACATCAGCGAAAAGTGCCACCTTATGGATATTCCCTTCCACCAAAACCCCCGAGATATCTGTGTTTTTGCGTAACATTTCAGCAAGGGGTTCAACAGACAAAATAAAGAAAAATCGGGGATAGATGGTACCCCTGTTTAGTACCACTGCTTATGTCGAAGGTGTCTAATAGGGTGACGTTCACATAGACCTTAGCAGCTGGGCTAGAATAAAGCGCTTGTATTGCCATATTAAAAGTAGTTGTCCTCATGGGGCATTCCCTTTTAGCCCCTTCAGGACACTGCCTGTTTGGCCTTGTGGACGCAGCTGACTTTCAAATCTGACGGGTCACTTTATGTGGTAATAACTCTGGAATGCTTTTACCTATCCAAGCGATTCAGAGATTGTTTTTTCGTGACATATTGTACTTTGTTAGTGAAAAAATTTGGTCTATAAATTCAGTATTTGTTTGGGAAAAACACCAAAATTTAGAGAAAATTTGCAAAAATTATAATTTTTCTAAATGTAAAATGTATCTGCTTGTAAAACAGATAGTAATACCACTCAAATTAGTTACTAGTTAACATTTCCCATATGTCTACTTTATGCATCGTTTTTTGAACATCCTTTTATTTTTCCAGGATATTACAAAGGTTTAGAACTTTAGCAGCAATTTCTCACATTTTCAAGAAAATTTCCAAAACCTATTTTTTCAGGGACCAGTTCAGTTGTGAAGTGGCTTTAAGGGCCTTATATGTTAGAAACCCCCATATGTCACGCAATTTTAAAAACTGCACCCCTCAAAGTTTCAAAACAGCATTTAGAAAGTTTCTTAACCCTTTAGGAATTACAGCAAAGTGGAGGTGAAATTTATAAATTTAAAATTTCTTTTTTTAGAAAATCCATTTTAATCCATTTTTTTCCGTAACACCAAATGTTTTACCAGAGAAATGCAACTCACTATTTACTGCCCAGATTCTGCAGTTTTTAGAAATATCCCACATGTGGCCCTAGTGTAGTAAAGGATTGAAATACTGGCCTCAGAAGAAAAGGAGCACCTAGTGGATTTTGGGGCCTCCTTTTTATTAGAATATATTTTAGGCACTATGTCAGGTTGAAGAGGTCTTGTGGGGCCAAAACAGTGGAAACACCCCCAAAAAGTCACCATTTGGCAAACTACACCCCTCAAGGAATTTATGGGGGGGTATAGTGAGAATTTTTATCACACAGTTTTTTTGCTGAACTTAGTGGAATTAGACAGTGAAAATTAAAATCTACATTTTTTTCCAATAAAACGTAGCAATTAGCAATTTTTACAAGGCATAAAGAAAAAAAAACACCCCAAAATTTTAAAAGCAATTTCTCCTGATTACGGCAATACCACATATGTGGTGATAAACTGCTGTTTGGACCCGTGGCAGAGCTCATAAGGGAAGGATTTGCAAAGCCCCTGAGATACCAAAACAGTGGAAATGCCCGCAAAGTGACCACATTTGGGAAACTACAGACCTAAAAGAATTTATCTATGGGGCATAGTGAGCATTTTGATCCCCCAGTTTTATTGCTGAATTTAGTGGAATTAGGCCGTGAAAACTTCTATTGCTTTCTATTCTTTTATTTTAGGGCGTTCACCGTGCGCTATAAATGACATATTTAATTTAGTCTGCTGGTCGATGAGATTACAGCGATGCCATACGTATACAGTTTCTTTATGTTTTACAGTGTTTGCACGATAAAAATCAAGGTTTGTAAAAAATGAAAAATGATTTAGCTTTTGTATCACCATATTCTGAGTGCCATACATTTTTTGTTTTATTACTTGGTCTTTTTTTTTTTTTTACTTTTTTTAGTCCCACGAGGGACTTGAAGATCCAACGGTTGGATCTTTATTATAATACCCTGCAATACTTATGTATTGCAGGGTATTACACCTGTCAGTTTCACACTGACAGGCAGAGTATTAAGTCCTGCCTCTGACAGGACCTAAAAATCGCCTTCCGTAGATGGCAGACCCGGAAGCCTTTGTTAGGCCTCTGGTTGCCATAGCAACAATCCGCACCCTGCAATCGTGTAGCGGGGTGCTGATGTTGTTATAACTCCTCAAATGCGGCAGTCGCTATTGACCGCCGCATTTAAGGGGTTAATCGGTGGGGATCATGGCTGTGATCCCACCCAATGGCTTCTGTCAGTACTAAGGCTGCTAGTAGCAGCCAGTACTAACAGATGCCGGGCTGCAAGGAATGCCTGTGCGCTCCGTTGAGAGCACACGTAGATTAACGGGCTGCAGGCACAAGGACCAGTGCTACAGCCTGTTAATCTACATAGGGTGGCCGGGAAGGGGTTAATGTACCCATGCTTTCTGCCATTACCAATTTCTATGGAAGCAAAATCCATAACGGACATTAACTATAAAAAAAACTGTTCACTGCAGTAGAACATCTGCAAACCGCAAAAAAAAGAAGATATGCATGACTTTCAAGCTGCACCATTTGTACTATTATTAATACACCCTGCATTCACATACACATTACATGGTCAGCTGATTCCAAGTTAGTTTGGCCACCTATTATCTACGGCTAGGTTTAAAGAAGATGTGGGGATTACATATGGAAGTCCACCAAACGTATGCCCAGATCTATGCAACTGTGCATGGGATTACTTATGGGGGTCCACCAAATGTATGCCCAGAACTACAATATGCAACTGTGCATATTGCACACTATTCAGGTTTGTTTTTTTCTGCATAGTTACGCTTTCAATACATAGGAGGCCTTGTTCACATCACGTTTTTACCCCACGTTTAGCATGTATGTCCGGAAACCTCTCGACAAACGTGCTAAATGTGTATATGCACAGTCTGGCATACATGGACAGTCAATCACTGGAGCTTTCCCGCTCAGAGTCTAGTGTAGACTAGTGAAGTATGGTCTCCCAACTGCGCCTTCCCGCCTGAGTGTTGTGTGTGTGCAGCCAGAGTACAAGGACAAAACAACGGGATTCAGAAAGCTTCCCCTCGCTAAATCCTGAAGCTAGGGACTCTGCTTTCACAGCTCTGCCCAGGGAAGGATTCACTATTACCTTTGTGATGCCACAGCTCCATGCCGGGCTCTAAGCAATGAATCATCCGGAGAAGTTCCTGAAGGTGAGGGTCTGACTGCTTCCCCCGCTGTATTGACGCTTAGGTGACACTATTTTCTGGGATATCAAGGCGGGGGGAGCCGCGTTCACGATCCTGCTCTAGGCTTTTGTCTACCTACAAGAAGATGCGAGGAGATAGAGGCCATCTTTTTTGTACAGTTTTTCAAAAGAAAAATCTTTGGCCTCATGCACACAAACTTGCCCGTAATTACAGCCCGCGATTGCGGGCACGGCCGGCCAACGGCCGCATTTTCGGGCCGTGCTCCCATACAAAAGTAGCACGGCCCGTAAAATACGAAAAGTAGGACATGCTCCATAATTCCCGGCACGGTTCTACGACACGGACACCTATCCTTAGCGATACGGAACGGTGTTCACGGACAATAGAACCGAATGTACTACGGTCCGCAATTACGGAGATTTTTTACGGTCGTGTGCACGGGGCCTCAGATAAAGTACTCAGTGCGCCTTGCAAACATGAAGTCAAAAGCGTTGAGCACAGGCTTAGGGGGGCTGCACGTAGGAGACAGGGCGGCTAAGGCTAATGTACACCAGGTTGGGGGGGGTGTGGGGGGAGCACAAAAGAGAGAAAGCAGCTACTGAACACCAGCTTGACGGGCTGCACACAGGAGAAAGAGCTGCCAGAGATTTCCTTAACCCCTTTCCACTGCAGCCACTTTTGACCTTCCTGACGAGCCACATTTTTCAAATCCGACGTGTCACTTTATTTGGTAATAACTTTGGAATGCTTTTACCTTTCCAAGCGATTCCGAGACAGTTTTCTTGTGACATATTCTACTTTAAAGAGGCTCTGTCATCAGTTTATAACTTCCCTATCTCCTACCTAATCTAATAGGCGCTTTGATGTAGATAACCACTGTTGGTTTTTTTTGTGTCTTTTTTTAAGGCCGTATTCACAGGAGCGTGTTCGGTCCGTGATATACGGTCCGTATGTCGGGCGAATTTGCCGGACCGAACACACTGCAGGGAGCCAGGCTCCTAGCATCATAGTTATCTATGACGCTAGGTGTACCTGCCTCTCCGCGGAACTACTGTCCTAGTTTTCCTGCAGTTTTCCTGCAGCGAGGCAGTGACACCTAGCGTCATAGATAACTATGATGCTAGGAGCCCGGCTCCCTGCACTCAGTTCAGTCCGGGAAATGCGGCAGACATACGGACCGTAAATCACGGACCGAACACGCTCATGTGAATCCGGCCTAAAAAGTTTATTATTGACCAAATTATGAACATTTTTCGATTTATGCAAATTTTTTCAAAATGCCCAACTGTGCGGGTTTTTTTTTATTCACCAAGTGGGCGTTGTATATAAAAGTGTATGACGCTGACCAATCAGCGTCATACACTTCTTTTCATTCCAGCCCAGCTTGATTCACAGTACAGCGTGATCTCGCGAGATCACGCTGTGAAGTCACTTCCTCCCACAGGTCCTTCACCGCAGCGATGGAAGACTGAACAGTCATCACCTCCAGCCGCTGCAGATTCGGATAAACATCCTGGCACGGCTGGAGGGGATTTCTGTTCAGTCTTCCAATTAACATTACCCATATGTCGAATGTCGTTTTTTGAAGATACTTTTATTTTTCTAGGAGGCTTAGCAGAAATTTCTCACATTTCCAAGAAAATTGCTATTTTTACAGGGACCAGTTCAGTTGTGAAGTGGCTTTGAGGGGACTATACAATACATAAATCACCACATTTAAAAAAAATAAAATAAAAAAAAAAGTATTCAACACCGCATTTACAAAGTCTCTTAACCCTTTAGGCGTTTCACAAGAATTTTTTTTTTGTAAAACATGTTTTACCAGAGAAACGCAACTCAATATTTATTGCCCAGATTTTGCAGTTTTTAGAAAAATATCCCACACGTGGCCCTAGTGTCCTAATGAACTGAAACACAGGTCTCAGAAGCAAAGTAGCACCTAGTGGATTTTGGGGCCTTCTTTTTATGAGAATATATCTTAGGCACCATGTCAGGTTTGAAGAGGTCTTGTGATGCCAAAATTAAGGAAACACCCCAAAAAAGACCCCATTTGGAAACTGTACAACACAAGGAATTTATCTAGGGGTGTAGTGCGCATTTTGACCCCACAGGTGTTTCATACATTTTTATTAGAATTTGGACATAAAAATTAAATTGTAAATTTTTTCCAATCAGATGTAGAATTATCTAAAAAAAATAAAAAATCTATTTCCACAAGGAATAAGGAAGGTAAAGCCCCCCAACATTTATAAAGCAACTTCTCTGGAGTATGGAAATACACCATATGTGATCATGAACTGCTGTTTGGGCACACAATAGGGAAGGAGCGGCATTTGGCTTTTGGAGTGCAGATTTTGCTGGATTGGCTTCTGGACACTATGTCCCTGTGGGACCAAAACAGTGAAAACCCCCCAGAAGTGAGCCCATTTTGGAAACTACACACTCAACGTATTCATCTAGGGGTGTAGTGAGCATGTTAACCCTGTAGGTGTTTTCCAGACCTTATTGTGCACTCGATGTTGCAGAGTTAAAAATGGCAATTTTTCCAAAGATATGCCAATATGTGGTGCCCAGCTTGTACCACCATGAAAAGACAGCTCTCTAATTATTATACGGTGTTTCCCGGTTTTAGAAGTAATCTACATGTGGCACTAACCTTTTGCCTATACATTTGACGGCTCAGGAGTGAAAGGGTACCATGCGAAATTGAGGCCTAATTTGGCGACTTACAAAGTATTGGTTCACAATTGCAGAGGCTCTGATGTGAATTAATAAAAGAAACCCCTTGAGAAATTACCCCATTTTGGAAACTACACCCCTCAAGGCATTTTGGGGTGTAGTGAGCTGCAGATTCATTTATGGAAAAGACCTATGGGGTGAAAATACCCCACAGGTCTTTTCCATTAATGAATGTGCTGCGGATGGTGTAAAGTAAAAATTTTTAATTTTTCCCCAGATATGGCATTTAAGTCGCAAATACAAGAATTGTTAAAAGGGTTTTCCCGGGTATGGGGATGCCACATATGTAGAAGTAAACAGATTTTTGGACACACTGTAGCGCTCAGAAGGGAGGGATCACCATTTGGCTTTTAGATCGTGGATTTTGCTTTGTAGTAGTTTTGTTTGAGCATTACTGGTGTTTCCATTTATAATGTGGGGGCATATTTAAGCTGTGTGGAGTGCATCAGGGCATAATAAGGTGGTATAAATAATCCATAGCTGTGTGTCAGGCCTTATTCACACGAACGTTGAATACGTCAGTGTGGCGGCCGTTAAAACAACAGCTGTCACATGAACCTATACAATTTAATGGGGCCATTCAGGCAATTTTTGTCACGCAGTGTTTCCGTTGAGTGAAGCTCACTGCATGTCCTATTCTTGTGTGTTTTTTGCAGATCACGGACCTATTGAAGTCAATGGGTGCGTGAAAATCACAGACAGCACACGGACGCATATCCGTGTGCTGCCAGTGAGTCACGCACCAGTTCCTTGAAATGCAGAGAAAAATAAAGAAATGTGCACCAACACGGACAACAACTGATGCCACACGGAACTGCAACACATGAAAAACGTGTGTTTTTCGCGGACGCAAAACTGAAACGTTCGTGTGAATAAGGCCTTGCGCTGTGAAGCAATCCTTTACCCACAGGCCAGTTGTTATGGATGTAACGTCTATGGCCGCGGACCGTCGTCCTGACTTACCCTCGGACGGCCGCGGCCATGGACGAGTGAGTTCCCGGCGGCATCTCCCTCCTGAGAGACGCCGGCACTCATTTTCTGGTCCGGACACTGTCTCCCGCAGGCCGCGCGCGCGCCCATGTGTGCACGGCCTTAAAGGGCCAGTGCATGCACAGTTGCAGAATATCTGCAATTAGCCCAGAATGCAAGGCAGGATGGTTTTAGTTTCATAGAACCCAGGTTGTCTTAGAGTTCAGTGTTGGATAAGAGGAGCAATGCAGGCAAACCTGAACAGTAACCAGACAGCCCGAGGGTACAGAGAATGTCCAAAAGAGTAAGCAAGTGGATATCAGGTAAAGCAGAGGTCAGAACCAGCCGGGAGCAGATAATCAAAATCGGTAAACAGGGTTATCCAAATACACGCAGAGGTCAATTTTCAAGAAGTCCAGGAGTCAGAGGTAAAGGGTGTAGGTAAGTAGCTTGATCGAAACACATGCATACAGGAAATTCACAAGCAAAGAACAGGTGGAGGAAGCCAGGTATAAATATTAACCCTACACCTGATAGGCAGAAGGACAGGGAAAAGAGATAGGCTCAAAGTAAAACCAGCACCGCCCAGAAGCTAGAACAGTAGTCATTGTGATCGTAAGGGAACAGGCGTTTTCCTAACACCACGCTGATAAATGGTTTCCTTTCTTATCTCCCTTTTGGTACACTCTGCACCTTTGCAGTTGGGGAATTTTGCTGGGAAAGTGTTGTCCTGGTAGAATATGGACACCCTCGCTTCCAGCAGATATGTTTGGGCCCTCCCCTTCCTGGTTCCCTGATTTTAGGGCCTTGATAAATTGCCCTTTGAAACGGTAGAAAATGTTCCCCTTGGGCTGCACAACTGCATATTATATATTTCCTGACCTATTGGAGCCTTAACCAATTTTATTTTTTCATAGACAGTGGTATGAGGGCTGTTTTTTTGCAGGACGAGCTGTAGTTATTTTGGGGTACATGGACTTTTTGATCACTTTTTATCCTATGTTTTGGGAGGCAAGTTGCTTAAAAAATATTAATTCTGCCATAGTTTTAGTTTTTTTTATACAGCGTTCACCATGTGTTATAAATTACATGTTAACTTTACTCTGTGGGTCTGTACAATTCCGCGATACCAAACTTAAAACACTTTTATGTTCTACACCTTTGTGCACAATAAAATTACTTTTGTATTTTTTTTCTGTCACCATGTTGTGAGAACCATAACTTTTTCATTTTTTGTTGACAGCTTTATGAGGGCTTGTGTTTTTATAGGTACCATTTTTGGATACATGCGATTTTTTTTTTTTATCAAAATGTGTATCAGCGTCTTAGGTGAAACTTTGTAATTACTTTTTATTAAAAATAATTTTTGCATTTTGAGATACAGCTGCTTTGTATCCTGTATACAGAGCAGCTGTATCTTGCGTTGAGACCTGGATCAGTCAGGTTAGCGTCACTAACGGCTTCAGTCAGGATCCATCTGTTATCGATCACATCTAAGTTATGAACTTAGATGTGATCGGTAACAGCTCGATCCTGACTGTCACTTTTTATTAAAATTTTTGTATGGCAAAGTAACCAAAAAACTGAAATTCTGTCATTCTTTTTTTAGGTTTTTTTTTTATGGCGTTCACCGCGTGGAATAAATAACATAATATTTTTATAGCTCAGTACGTTACGGTCGCGGCGATACCAAATATGTATGGTTTATTTATTTTTTTCAATAATAATGGACTTGATAAGGGAAAAAAGGCGATTGTGTTTTATTTTATTACTTGAAACTTTTATTATATTTTTTACAGCTTTTTTTTTTAATCTTTACTTTTTTAAACTTTTATTTAGTCCCGCTAGGGAACTTGAAGGTCCAGCAGTCTGATTTGTTTTCTAATACATTGCACTACCTATGAGTGCAATGTATTCGATCTGTCAGTCGTTCAGAGACAGCAAGCAGATTAGGCTCCACCTCCGTGCGGGGCCTAATCGGCTTCCGTAATGGCAGACCAGGAGGCCATTGTTAGGCCTCCTGTTGCCATTGCAGCAGTCGGCAGCCTTGCGATCGCATGTAGGGCTTCCATTTGCCACCAATCGCTAAGATGCAGCGATCGCTGCATCTAAGGGGTTAATGGCAGGGATCGGAGTTCGCTCCGGTTCTTGCAAATTACAGGAGGGTGTCAGCTGTAACATACACTGGTACTTTCTTGATCCCGCAGCACTCCGTGTTTCAAGGGTGCGTGAGTAGGCTTCGACGCCAACGTATAAAAAAAATGGGAACTCAGCACCCAAAAGGTATTATGCAATAAGTGATATTTAATTTCACATATAGCAAAAAGTAGTAATCCAAAAATAGGTTTAATGTTTCGGTCTATGCATTCGACCTTCTTCAGACACGGACTACGTCCGTGGATATGTGGCGCTTGCGACCTCGGTCGCTGTTAGGTAATGGCGCTCAACCTATTTTTGGATTACTACTTTTCGCTATATGTGAAATAAAATAAAACTTATTGCATAATACCTTGGAGTGCGGAGTTCCCAGCTGTAACATACAGCTAGCACCCGCCGCTGTTGTCACGGGCTCAGCTTCTAAGGCCGTGCCATCTTGCCGTCGGTACCGAAAGCCTTTTAGGCCACGCCTCTTTGCGGGGCATGGAAGGCTTCCCTGCTAGGCAGATATCGGGAGGCAAGTATTAGGCCTCCGGTTGCCATTGCAGCCACCCCGGCGATTTCATATAGCTGCAAACACCTTAAATACAGCGATCGCTTTTGACCACTGCATTCTAGGGGTTAATGCCAGGGATCGGAGCTAGCTCTGGTCCCAGCCATTACAGCAGGTTGTCAGCTGTAACATACAGCTGACACCAGGGGATGACGGCACCGGCTCAACTCTGAGCCGGTGTCCACAATGGATACGGCCAAACGCGGGAAGCAGTAGCTTTCCATGACTTATCCATACGACATATGTCATGAAGGGGTTAAGGGTAAGAAAACACACAGCGTGTTCAGGGCAGATACGCTGCGTCAAGCTGCACAGCGTATCCGCCCTGAACACCGCAGGGAATGACATCCGAAAATCATTGTGGAGTGCTTATTCAGCCGGAATTTCTGCTGCGGAAAGCAGCAGCGAAAAAAAAGCATTTTCATACTTACCCCCTCCCTCTCTTCTGTCCGTGGTCTGGCCTCCTGACATTGCCAGCCATGTGACCACTGCAGCCTGTGATTGGCTGCAGTGGTCACATGGGATGAAACATCATCCCAGGAGGTCAGAATGGAGAAGAAGCAGGGAACTATGAGTAAGTAGAACTTTTTTTTTTTTCTTCTTACTTGCAATTTTTGCATCGGAATCGCTGTGATCCTGCCGCAAATGTCACACCACACCACTTTGTTGCGGGTTTAAGCACCCCATGGAAGACCCGCAACACAAGAGCAGCGATTCCGCAACATTAATTGACATGCTGTGGCTGAAGAAACCGCACCGCAAGTCAATTTATGTGCGTTTTTCCAGCTGATTTTTTTCCGCTGTGTGGGGATGAGATTTGTTGAAATCTCACCCACACTGCTTCTGGTGTAGTACGCTGAGTATTTTACGCAATGAAATCGTTGCAGAAAATAGGCAGTGTTTACACCTAGTGTGTTCCTACCCTAAATGCTATGTACACCTTTGAAAACTTTTTTTTTTTAAATAAAAATGTGTATCAGTGTTAGGTGCAACTTTCTAATTCCTTTTTATTAAAAATTACTTTTACTTTATGAGATACAGCTGCTTTGTTTCCGGTATATAGAGCAGCTGCATCTAGCACTGAAACCTGTATCCGTCAGGTCAGCGGCACGGAGGGGTTCTGTGTCAGTTGGTCCTGCGTGTCTCTGACAGAAAGGATCGAGCTTTTATCGATCACATCTATGTTACTAACTTAGAGGTGATCGATAACAGGTGGATCGTGACTGGACCCATTAGTGACACTAACCTGACTGATCCAGGTCTCAACGCAAGATACAGCTGCTCTGTATACAGGATACAAAGTTGCTGTATCTCAAAAAGCAAAAATTATTTTTAATAAAAAGTAATTGCAAAGTTTCAAAGACACCGATACACATTTTGATTAAAAAAAAAACGTTTTCAACGGTGAACATAACCTTAGACATTTATGGCATATCCACAGCATTTGCGATAAATGTCTGATAGATGCGGGTCTCCAGACCCCCTTTTGCCTGGTGCGGCAGCCGATAGCCGCAGAATCCAGACGGGGACTAGCGGAGAGAGTGTCGAGCCGCTCTCTCCATTCTGCTCAATGGGAGTTACGAAAACAGAATGGGGCCTAGCTGCACCAGGGGGTCTCAATATAAGTGCAGGTCCCAGAGCTGGGACCCGCATCAGACAATTATGGCAAATCCTGTGAATATGCCATAAACTAAGCTTGGAATCTTTGACGCAGTGGCATTGATTTAAAATAGTAACTTCTTCTATCTTTTTCAGATACACCTGTTATTTCAATCAGGGGCGATTGGCGCAACCTTTGCAGCTGCTCAGCGGCCCAGTAGGTAAGGGAACCCATTGTCACCTTAAAGAGGCTCTGTCACCAGATTCTCAAATCCCTATCTCCTATTGCATGTGATCAGCGCTGCAATGAAGAAAACAGTAGCGTTTTTTTTTAGTTTTTTTTTTAAACTTTCATTTTTGGCCAAGTTATGAGCTAATATATATATATATATATATATATATATATATATATATATATATATATGCAAATGAGGTTTTAAATGGACAACTGGGCGTGTTTTTTTTCGTATGTCCAACTGGGCGTGTATTGTGTTTTTAACTGGGCGTTGTGAATAGAAGTGTATGATGCTGACGAATCAGTGACCAATCAGCATCATGCACTCCTCTCCATTCATTTACACAGCAGCATCACGTTCTTATTAGAACGATATGCAGCCACATACACAAGTGTCCTTGTAATGAATACACATGACCTACAGCCTGGACGTCATGTGTATTCAGAATCCTGACACTTCTGAATCTTTTCTGTGAGATTCCAGCAAACCACATGTAATCTCGCGAGATTACGAGGTAAACGAGATTTCATTTCCCTTGCTGGAATCTCACAGAAAAGATTCAGAAGTGTCAGGATTATGAATACACATGACGTCCAGGCTGGAGGTCATGTGTATTCATTACCAGGACACTTGTGTATGTGGCTGCACATCATTCTAGTAAGAACACGTTGTGCTGTGTAAATGAATGGAGAGGAGTGCACGATGCCGATTGGTCACGGATTCGTCAGCATCATACACTTCTATTCACAACGCCTAGTTAGTAAAACAAGTAAACACGCCCAGTTAAAAACACAATACACGCCCAGTTGGACATACAAAAAAAAAAACCACGCCCAGTTGTCCATTTAAAACCTCATTTGCATATATATATATATATATATATATATATATATATATATAAAATAGCTCATAACTTGGCCAAAAATTAAAGTTTAAAAAAAAACAAAAAAACACGTTACTGTTATCTACATTGCAGCGCCGATCAAATGCAATAGGAGATAGGGATTTGAGAATCTGGTGACAGAGCCTCTTTAAAGCACACTTCCTCTGTCTACTAGATTGCATGTAAATGCCCGAGTTAATAAACTTTATGGTTAACAATTAGAGGGACATAGACATGGATTATTAGAGAGACATAAGAGGGTGATGTATGAGGAAATATTGGAAAGCAAGTAGCCCATATACTTTTCTTGCACAGGGGTCCTAAACTGTCTGTGTCCGCCCCTGACTTCAATGGCATATTAAAATCAATGGCACATAAAGTAACGGACTGTTTCAGGAGGAGAGAAGAACTACTTCAGCATCTTTAGCAAACTTTCTGGCTAGCATGGGGGAGAGGGTGGCTACTGAACTCTATCTTGGCGGCGCTGAACACCAGGAGAGAGAGTGGTGCTTCATTGTGTGATGGCCAAGCACACAACGCAGCGGAGCTAAGGACTGTAGGGATGGGCACGGCTGTGATTTGCAGCTCGGACTGCAGTGGAGCGTCATCCACATGGCCGCATGCATTAATTTCTATGAGCCTGGACCGCAAAACACGGCTGTAATAAGACATGTTCGTTCTTTTTGCGGTCCAGGCTCCTGGGCCATGCACGGACCGTGGAAACCACGGTGCTGTGCATGGGCCCATTGAAATGAATTGCGAGTGAATTGCTGCCGCAAAAATACGTTCTTGTGCATGGGGCCTAAGTGTTCAGCGCCAACAAACACGCAATGCAGTACCGCACTCTATCCTGGTGTTTAGCGCTGCCAAGCACATAATGCAGTACCGCTCTCTTTGCCGGTCTTCAGCGCCGCAAAGCACACACCCTGCGCCAGACAACATGAGAGGGAAGCTACAGTGGGATGCATTGCAGCCTTCTGTCAGGGTTATACATCAAGAGTCCTAATGGAAGGCCCATACGTCTTGCGGGATAGGTTGGGACATTTTTCAGGTGTATATGTCAAATGTTCACCCCAAACGTGTTGTGAACCTAATCTAATTGTATGGCCAGGTGACGTATAGAGTGTATATCGATCACTAGTGACAGTCTCCCTGTACTGTAGATACACTGCAATCACAGCACCCATGTGCACATGCCATGTATTATACCGCAATGTATTATACCGCAATGTATAGCGCTTCCACAAGGCTTTAGTTCTGGAAAGTTTCCCCTGACCTTCGGTAACAGAGCTGCAATGCATCAGCGCCTGCACCGACCACTCCCCAGCCCTGAAGTTATGTTTCCATGTAGTGCAGTCTCCCCGGTGTTATCACGCGCCGTCTGCATCTGTGTGAGCAGGTAAGTGGGCTCCGTGCTGTGCTGCCGCCACCCCCCAAACGGATACTGCAGTAGTTACCTCACGTTGGTGCTATACGAGCAGAGCCGCGCTGTTTAGCGCTCTCTAGTCCTCACCTAGTCAGACACCTCGCCGGTCCTCAGTGTACAAGTCCGTGCCTGGGGCTCCGTCTGTCCTGGTACCAGTGCTGAGCACAGCTGAGCAGCTGCAGGCCCTGCCCAGGACCGTCCCCTCTGCAGTAGAAGAAGGGGCGGGCGGTATCGAATTTTAAGTTAGTACCAGTTCAATTCTTGAAGTGAGCAGTGAATTCACGGAGCACCTGCCATGTGTCTGTAATGTGCTGCTGACAGTCAGGCTCAAGACACTTGTGTAGTGTAGATTCGAGTCGCTGCTCCCAGGTAGGTGAGTCAAGGTCAGCTCATCACAGCCCTATACCCAGAGATAACCACCACGTTACCCGAATTGTGAAGAGATTTGAACATTTTACAATATATAGTGGAATTCGTGTAAATGCACTAAAGTAACACATACTAAGGCCTCATGCACACGACCGTAAAAACTCCCGTTATTACGGGTCGTAATTACGACCCGTAATAACGGGCTCATAGACTTCTATTGGCGACGGGTGCCTTCCCGTTTTCTCACGGGAAGGTGCCCGTGCCGTTGAAAAAGATAGAACATGTCCTATTTCAGGCCGTAATAACGGCACGGACAGTCCATAGAAGTCTATGGAGCTCTCGTAATGACGGGTGGCTACATGTGTGCACCCGTCATTACGGCAGCGTTGCTAAGCGACGTCAGTAAATAGTCACTGTCCAGGGAGCTGAAAGAGTTAACTGATCGGCAGTAACTCTTTCAGCACCCTGGACAGTGACTACCGATCAGTATAAACCTGTAAAAAATAAAAGACTTTCATACTTACCGACAACTTCCTGCTTCCTCCAGTCCGGTCTCCCGCCCGTTGCCTTGGTGACGCGTCCCTCTCGACATCCGGCCCGACGTCCTGGATGACGTTTCAGGCCATGTGACCGCTGCAGCCAATCACAGGTCAATCACAGGCTGTAGCGGTCACATGGACTGCCGCGTCATCCAGGGATGTCGGGCTGGATGTGAAGAGAGGGACGCGTCACCAAGACAACGGCCGGGTAAGTATGAATTTCTTTAACTTTTATTACAGAAAAGGCTGTCCCTTCTCTCTATCCTGCACTGATAGAGAGAAGGGGCTGCCGATTAGTGCAGTGCTATTTTGCCGCCAAAAACGTGCCCGTAAATACGGGTGGAATACGGGTGACACCGGACCCATATTTACGGGCACGGGTTCGTAAATACTGGTGCAAAACGGGTGGAATACGTGTGACACCGGACCCGTATTTACGCCAGTATTTACGGGTGGGAAAAAATACGGTCGTGTGCATGAGGCCCAAGTTTGTGTTGCCCAAGGGCCTACATAAACCTGAAGCCGGCCCTGGCTGCTCCCAAACAGTATAATGCTAGATGCACCTATACAGTATAATGCCCCCCAGCTGCCCCCATACAGTATAATGCCCCATAGCTGAACCATACAGTATAATTCCCCATAGCTGCTCCCATACAGTATAATGCCCCCATAGATGCACCCATACACAGGGGCGTAACTAGGAAAGACTGGGCCCCATAGCAAACTTTTGACTGGAGCCCCCCTCCCCTGGGTGTCACACAACCCCCCTCCCCTTGTAGATAGTGCCTTTTTTACAGCCCCCTGTAGATAACGCCATACAGTCCCCCCTGTAGATAACGCCATACAGCGCCCCCCCTGTAGATAACGGCATACAGCCCCCCGTAGATAACGCCATAGAGCCCCCCCTGTAGACTGTATGGCGTTATCTACAGAGGGGGACTGTATGGCGTTATCTACAGAGGGGGCTGTATGGCGTTATCTACAGGGGGGCGTAGTATGGCGTTCCCTGCAGGGGGCGCTGTATGGCGTTATCTACAGGGGGACTGTGTGGCGTTATCTACAGGGGGGACTGTGTGGCGTTATCTACAGAGGGGAACTGTATGGCGTTATCTACAGAGGGGGACTGTATAGCGTTATCTACAGAGGGGGACTCTATGGCGTTATCTACAGAGGGGGACTGTATGGCGTTATCTACAGAGGGGGCTGTATGGCGTTATCTACAGTGGGGGCTGTATGGCGTTCCCTACAGGGGGCGCTGTATGGCGTTCCCTGCAGGGGGCACTGCATGGCGTTATCTACAGGGGGGACTGTGTGGCGTTATCTACAGTGGGGACTGTGTGGCGTTATCTACAGGGGGGACTGTGTGGCGTTATCTACAGGGGGGACTGTGTGGCGTTATCTACAGGGGGACTGTGTGGCGTTATCTACAGGGGGGGCGCTGTATGGCGTTCCCTGCAGGGGGGGCGCTGTATGGCGTTCCCTGCAGGGGGGACTGTGTGGCGTTATCTACAGGGGGGACTGTGTGGCGTTATCTACAGGGGGTACTGTGTGGCGTTATCTACATGGGGGACTGTGTGGCGTTATCTACAGGGGGGACTGTGTGGCGTTATCTACAGGGGGGACTGTGTGGCGTTATCTACAGGGGGACTGTGTGGCGTTATCTACAGGGGGACTGTGTGGCGTTATCTACAGGGTGGACTGTGTGGCGTTATCTACAGGGGGCGCTGTGTGGCGTTATCTACAGGGGGGACTGTGTGGCGTTAACTACAGGGGGGACTGTGTGGCGTTATCTACAGGGGGGACTGTGTGGCGTTATCTACAGAGGGGGACTGTATGGCGTTATCTACAGAGGGGGACTGTATGGCGTTCCCTGCAGGGGGGCGCTGTATGGCGTTATCTACAGGGGGGACTGTGTGGCGTTATCTACAGGGGGGGGCTGTGTGGCGTTATCTACAGGGGGGACTGTGTGGCGTTATCTACAGGGGGACTGTATGGCGTTATCTACAGAGGGGGCTGTATGGCGCCAACGCCATACAGCCCCCACTGTAGAGAACGCCATACAGCCCCCCCTGCAGGGAACGCCATACGGCGTTATCTACAGGGGGGACTGTGTGGCGTTATCTACAGGGGGGGCGCTGTATGGCGTTCCCTGCAGGGGGGGGCGCTGTATGGCGTTATCTACAGGGGGGACTGTGGCGTTATCTACAGGGGGGACTGTGTGGCGTTATCTACAGGGGGGACTGTGTGGCGTTATCTACAGGGGGGACTGTGTGGCGTTATCTACAGGGGGGACTGTGTGGCGTTATCTACAGGGGGACTGTGTGGCGTTATCTACAGGGGGACTGTGTGGCGTTATCTACAGGGTGGACTGTGTGGCGTTATCTACAGGGGGCGCTGTGTGGCGTTATCTACAGGGGGGACTGTGTGGCGTTATCTACAGGGGGGACTGTGGCGTTATCTACAGGGGGACTGTGGCGTTATCTACAGGGGGACTGTATGGCGTTATCTACAGAGGGGGACTGGCGTTATCTACAGAGGGGGACTGTATGGCGTTATCTACAGAGGGGGACTGTATGGCGTTATCTACAGAGGGGGCTGTATGGCGTTATCTACAGGGGGCGCTGTATGGCGTTCCCTGCAGGGGGGCGCTGTGTGGCGTTATCTACAGGGGGACTGTGTGGCGTTATCTACAGGGGGGACTGTGTGGCGTTATCTACAGGGGGGACTGTGTGGCGTTATCTACAGGGGGGACTGTGTGGCGTTATCTACAGGGGGGGCTGTATAGCGTTCCCTACAGGGGGGGCTGTGTGGCGTTATCTACAGGGGGGACTGTGTGGCGTTATCTACAGGGGGACTGTATGGCGTTATCTACAGAGGGGGCTGTATGGCGCCCACTGTAGAGAACGCCATGCAGGCCCCCCTGTAGAGAACGCCATACAGCCCCCCCCCTGTAGGGAACGCCATACAGCCCCCCCCCTGTAGGGAACGCCATACAACCCCCCCCCTGTAGGGAACGCCATACAGCCCCCCCCTGTAGGGAACGCCATACAGCCCCCCCTATAGGGAACGCCATACAGCGCCCCCCCCCCTGCAGGGAACGCCATACAGCGCCCCCCCCCCCTGCAGGGAACGCCATACAGCGCCCCCCTGCAGGGAACGCCATACAGCCCCCACCTGCAGGGAACGCAATACAGCGCGCCCCCCCCTGTAGGGAACGCCATACAGCCCCCCCCCCCAAAAAAAAGTGCGACCTATAGTGTGTCCTACAAATAACATGCATCCCCTCTCCATAGGATAGGGGATACATGTGTGATCGCTGGCATTGATAGGGAGAACGGTGGACTGAAAGTCCCCCCAAGTTCTCCATCACTAACCTCTGACTTCCGGCGTCTGTGTCGGCAGCTCAATAAAAATGAAAGGAGCGCTGGACACGCATGCGCACAAGCACGACCGGCGCTCCATTCATTTCTACGGAGCTGCCGACACAGACCCCGGAAGTCCGAGGTTTGTGATGGAGAACTTCAGGGGACTTTCAGTCCCCCGTTCTCCCTATCGCTGCCAGCGATCACACATGTATCCCCTATCCTGTGGATAGGGGATACGTGTCTTTTGTTTAATGGCAGAGTGGGAGATACCTGCCTGCTCTGCCGTAGTGTTCAGTGGCGTCCCGCTGTAGCAGCCATAGCGGCTGCTAGCGGAGCCTGCGGCCAAGGTGGGGGCCCGTGCCGGCGGGCGACACGGGCCCCCTCATGCCGCGGGCCCCGTAGCAGTCGCTACGGCTGCTACGGCGGTAGTTACGCCACTGCCCATACAGTATAATGCCCCACAGCTGCCCCCATACAGTATAATGCCCCATAGCTGAACCATACAGTATAATTCCCCATAGCTGCCCCCATACAGTATAATGCCCCATAGCTGCCCCATACAGCATAATGCCCCCATAGCTGACCCATACAGTATAATACCCCATAGCTGCCCTATACAGTATAATGCCCCATAGCTGCCTCCCATAAAGAATAATGCTCCATACAGCATAATTCACCCATAGTTGCCCCATACAGTATAATGCCCCATAGCTGCTCCTATACAGTATAATTCCCCATAGCTGCCCCATACAGTATAATGCCCCACGGCTGAACCATACAGTATAATGCCCCTATAGATTCCCCCATACAGCATAATGCCCCCATACAGGGGCGTAACTAGGAAAGACTGGGCCCCATAGCAAACTTTTGACTGGGGTCCCCCCTCCACTGGGTGTCACACAACCCCCCCCCCCTTGTAGATAGTGCCTTTTTTACAGCCCCCCCCTGTAGATAACGCCATACAGCCCCCTCTGTAGATAGCGCCATACATCCCCCTGTAGATAGCGCCATACAGCCCCCCTGTAGATAGCACTATACAGCCCCCCCTGTAGATAACGCCATACAGCCCCCTCTGTAGAGAACGCCATACAGCCCCCCCTGTAGGGAACGCCATACAGCCCCCCCCCCCTGTAGGGAACGCCATACAGCGTCCCCCCTCCCAAAAAAATGCGACATACAGTGTGTCCTACAAAAGACATGTATCCCCTATCCACGGGATAGGGGATACACGTGTGATCGCTGGCAGCGATAGGGAGAACGGGGGACTGAAAGTCCCCTGAAGTTCTCAATCACAAACCTTGGACTTCCAGGGTCTGTGTCGGCAGCTCCGTAGAAATGAATGGAGCGCCGGTCGTGATTGTGCGCATGCGTGACCAGCGCTCCTTTCATTTTTATTGAGCTGCCGACACAGACGCCGGAAGTCAGAGGTTAGTGATGGAGAACTTCAGGGGACTTTCAGTCCCCCGTACTCCCTATCAATGCCAGCAATCACACATGTATCCCCTATCCTCTGGATAGGGGATACATGTCTTTTGTTTAATGGCAGAGCGGGGAGATACCTCCCTGCTCTGCCGTAGTGTTCAGTGGCGTCCCGCTGTAGCAGCCATAGCGGCTGCTAGCGGAGCCTCCGGCCATGGTGGGGGCCCGTGCCGTCGGGCGACACGGGCCCCCTCATGCCGCGGGCCCCGTAGCAGCCGCTACGGCGGTAGTTACGCCACTGCCCCCATAGCTACCACCATACACTATAATGCACCCATAGCTACCACCATACACTATAATGCCCCCTAGCTGCTACCATACACTATAATGCCCCCACTGCTGCCCCATACAGTATAATGCCCCTGTATCTTCCCCCATACAGTATAATGCCTCCATAGTTGCCCCCCATACAGTATAATGCCCCATAGCTGCCCCATACAGTATAATGCCCCCTTAGCTGCCCCTAGTGCCAGTGCCCACATATAAAGTACCAGTGCCCACATAGTGCCACAGTGCCACCCCCATGGAAGATCGCGATATGCCTCCTCTTGTAGCCATTGGGACTCCCTCTAAGAGTGGAATCCCCAGCCATAGCACCAGCAACGCTCTGGCTGGGGATTCCGCTACAGGAGGAGCCACTAACGTCACTGTTCATATATGGACAGTGACGTCAAGGATTACCTCTAGGAGCGGAATTACCGACCAGAGCATCGGCAACGCTCTGGCAGAGGATTCTGCTATGGAGGAGCCATTGACGTCACTGTCCATGTATGTCCAATGATGTCAAGGGCTTCCCCGGGCTCAGTCCTTAAAGTAGTGATGTGCCCGGAGAGTCCTCTGTACAAATGCTGAAGCAGGGAGGGGACCATTCCCTACTTCAGCATTGGGTTCAACTGTATCTGAGTTCTAAGGACGCAGATACAGTTGACACCGGCAGTCCGGGATATACCACCGGACAGCGGGACACCACCCGAAATCCGGGTCTGTCCCGCTGAATCTGGAATGGTTGGGAGGTATGCAGTAATATATGAGGTCCTAGAACTGCTGCTTTAGGCCTCATGCACATGACTTCAGTGCTTTTGCCGTTCGCAGAATCAAGGACCCGCGGTCCACATTTGCGGAACAAATGTACTTAAATAACCTCTGGAGTGCATCCGTGTGTTATACGCATTTGCGAATCCTCAAAAAAAGGGCAAGGCTAAAAATGATGTCACAAGCTTGTCCCAACCTCTTTGAGTAGGTCACATGATCGCTCAGGAGCCATTTTCTTTGGCATCTTTGCTTGTCTTTGCTTTGTGCGAGTTCTGTCTGATTCCTCTGCTGATATAGCTCTGGTTTTTGGCAATTCCTCACCATGAAGATGTCTTCTATTGATGTGGATTATGTTCTCCTGGACTGGCTCTTCTTCCGGCGATTTGGACAGCGACCAGCAACGCTGGACGAAGAACCGGAGAGGAGGTGGTATTGGGTTCACCCCATTGTCTTCCAACGGCCTAGGAAGGGGCATTTCCACACTCTGTACTTCGACCTGCGGCAGCACCCGGACAAGTTCCACAGCTACTGCCGTATGTCCTTTCCAAATTTTGAACATCTGCTGGCGGACCTCCGTCCTGGACTCACCTTTCAGGATACCACCATGAGACATCTTTGCTGAGGAATGTCTCATAGTCAACCTGAGGTAAGAAAACATTAGTCCCCTTTTCCGCCATGTCACCCTGCTACAGATAATATAAGCGTACTTGTCTTCTGTGTCTATTTCCACCATGTCACCCTGCTACAGATAATATAAGCGTACTTGTACCCTGTGGCTTTTGGCGCCGTGTCACCCTGCTGCAGGAAATATAACCGTATTTGTTTACTTTGACTGCTTGTGATGCTATAGTTTTAATTGATATTTTTTTTCACAGATTCCTGGCAACCGGCAACTCATTTGCATCACTGCATTTTCAGTTTCTGCTGGTGTGCTCCACGATTTCACAGATCGTCCGATTTATG
Source organism: Rhinoderma darwinii (assembly GCF_050947455.1). Classification (NCBI taxonomy): domain Eukaryota; kingdom Metazoa; phylum Chordata; class Amphibia; order Anura; family Rhinodermatidae; genus Rhinoderma; species Rhinoderma darwinii. The sequence goes on from NC_134695.1 coordinate 28,086,542, forward strand.
TGTGAAGCCATCTGGCAGCATCTTAGAGCAGCGCTGACGCCACAGCCCAAGGCAGATGACTGGATTCGGATTGCCGATGGCTTCTACGAATCTGCGCATTTTCCCAACTGTGTCGGCGCGCTGGATGGGAAACACATCCGCGTTAAGAAGCCGTTTCACTCAGGATCACAATATTTTAACCCGTTAGTGACCGCCCCATAGTGTTTTTACTGCGACCACTAACGGGCTTTATTCCGATGCAATAGCCTTTTTACGGCGCTGCATCGGAATAAGTAAACAGAGCAGGGAGCCCTTAAATGTCCCTGCTCTCAGCTACCAGAGGTAGCTGAGGGCTTGGGGCATCCCTGCTCGAACGGGTGAGATCTATATCAGTATCGATCTCACCCGTTTAACCCTTTAGATGCGGCGCTCAATAGCAAGCGCCGCATCTGAGTGGTTTTGGAGAGAGGGAGGGAGCTCCCTCTCATCCCACCGGCACCCGGCGATAAGATCGCCGAGTGTCTGTGTCTCCGATGGCAGCCGGGGGCCTAATAAAGGCCCCCAGGTCTGCCTGCAGTGTATGCCCGTTAGGTCATGCCGATCTAATGAATAAAATGTGTAAAAAAAAAAAAGAAGTAAATAAAGTTATTAGTGAAAAAATATATATTTTAAAGGCTAAAAGAAAACCCTTTTTCCATTTTTTCGCTAAAGCAATGTAAAAAATACACAACATTGGTATCGCTGCGTCCGTAAAAGTCCGAACTATTACAATATACCATTATTTAACTCGCACGGTGAACGCCTTAAATAATAAAGAATTTAAAACACCAAAATCACTCGTTTTTGGTCACCTTAGCTCTAAAAAAAATGTTAATAAAAAGTGCTGAAAAAGTTGTATGTACCAAAAAATGGTACCAATAAAAACTACAGCTTGTTCCGCAAAAAATAAGCCCTCACACCTCTCAATCGACTACAAAAAAAAAAAAAGTGATGCCTCTCGGAATGTGGTGTAACAAAACAATTTCTTTTTTTAACAAATCGTTTTTACTTTGTGAAAGTAGTAAAATATAAAAAAATATATATCAATTTGGTATCGCCGCAACTGTATGGAGTCGCAGAAAAAAATTAAGTTGTCGTTTTTACTGCACGGTGAAAGCAGTAAAAACAATGGAGGAATCAAATATTTTTCCAGTTTCAGCCTGCAAAGAATTTTATTTCAGTTTACCAGTACATTAAATGGTACTTTAAATGGTGTCAATAGAAAATACAACTCCTCTCGCAAGAAATAAGCCCTCACACAACTCTATTGACGGAAAAATTTAAATTTTATGGCTCTTGGAAGGCTGGCAGTGAAAAATGAAAATAAGAAAAGCAAAAAATTGATCAGTCCAGAAAGGGTTAATTAATTTCTAAACAAAAAAAACAATTTATGACCAGATGTGGGGTATAGCCGTACTCGGGAGAAATTGCTTTACAAATGTTGGGGCGCTTTTTCCTCCTTTATTCTTTGTGAAAATTCAAATATTCAACATTTTAGTGGAAATAATTAGAGATGAGCGAACCGGGACAACCGAACCCGGTTTCGGTCTGAACATCGTGAAAAGTTCGGTTCACAGGGAATCCGAACTTCACCGGGTTCGGCCGAACCCATTTTGACCGAACCCGGCTACATTTTGGCGCCTGCCACATGTTAGATGTAAAATGGAGGATTTCAAAATATCACCTGACATGCTACCCCATAATGCCTTGCAAACGGCTCTCCCAGCCAATCGGGAGGCAGCATAGGGGCGGGCTCAAGCCTGCAATAAAAGTCTATGCACGGAGCTCAGCGGCCATTTTAGAGACAGGAGCTGTAGGGATAGCATCTCTGTGCAGTTAGGGAAAGCTTTAGGAATCTAAAAGCCAGGAATCCAGCAATCGAAGGGGCTCATCCACTACAGCGGGAGTCTACTCTACTCTCAACAATCAACATCCAAATTGCAATACAAATTCTCCATTTGCCAAGCCAGTGTGTGAATAAGCTTTTATAAGGGGCTCATCCCTGTTGCATGGGTTAACATAACAATCCAACTTGCAATACAGGCAGCCATTGTAGTACTACAACGCCCAGCATTCCCTGAGAGCACCGTGGCTGATAGAAATTCTCATTCATTGCCATTTGCCAAGCCAGTGTGTGAATAAGCTTTTAGAAGGGGCTCATCCCCGTTGCATGGGTTAACATAACAATCCAACTTGCAATACAGGCAGCCTTTGTAGTACTACAACGCCCAGCATTCCCTGAGTGCACTGTGGCTGATAGAAATTCTCATTCATTGCCATTTGCCAAGCCAGTGTGTGAATACGCTTTTAGAAGGGGATCATCCCCGTTGCATCCAACTTGCAATACAGGCAGCTAATGCAGCCTTTGTAGTGCTACAACGCCCAGGGCCAGCATTCCCTGAGTCAGTGCACAGTGGCTGATAGAAATTCTCATTGCCATTTGCCAAGCCAGTGTGTGAATACGCTTTTAGAAGGGGCTCATCCCCGGGGTTTTGATTCAACTTGCTGCAATCCAGCAGTGAAATGTCTGGTAAAAAAAAGGTTGTGAAAGGACGGGGTAGAGGAAAAAACACCCATGCCATGTCCTCTTCCAGTCCAAATGTTGGATCTGTTGGTGCCAGACCCAGTACCAGCATTTGTGGCACAACACATGTGCCCAGTTCCACTAGTAGCAGCCATGTGCCTGCTGGTAGTAGTAGCAGTATCAGCAAGCCAGACTTGTCCATCTCCTCCGGTGGGCGGGTTACTTTAGACAATACGGCCATTGTGGACTGGTTGGCTGGCTCGCGGTCATCTCAGCAGGAAGACTCTGACGATCTGGCTTCAAGCCAGGTTTCGTTGGATTCCAGATACTCTACAGTTCCTTGGCACAGTGACAGTAGTAATATGGGTATTTCTAGCGTTTCCATTCCATCATCTATGTCTTCACTCCCCCTTCCTAGCAGGAGCTGCTGCTGTGCATCAAGGAGGAAATCACACGCTGCCTGTCTCCTCTGAAACTCACACTGGGCAATGTTGTCTCTGATAACGGGAAGAACGTTGTGGCTGCACTGCGTCTAGGTCACCTGACACACGCTCCTTGCATGGCACATGTGATCAATCTGGTCATAACACGCTTCTTAAAGTCATATGTTGGTTTGAAGGGTGTGCTGGCCATGTCCAGGAGGGTTTGCGTTCGCTTTAGACGTTCGTATGCATTTAAGCACGCCCTCCTGGACTTGCAGTGTCAAAACAATCTCCCAGAACACAGCCTAATTTGCGACGTTCCAACACGCTGGAATTCCACCCTGCACATGTTGGACCATCTGTACGAACAGAGGAAAGCCGTGAATGATTTCCTGATGCAGCAGACGGGCAGCGTTTGGAGCCAGTGTAATTTCGAGCTCAGGCACTGGCAGCTGGTCAGAGACGCATGTCGCGTTTTGAGGCCCTTTGAAGAGGCCACACGATTTGGGAGCCATGACGCTAGCGGAATGAACGATGTTATGCCGCTGATATTCATTATGGAGCAAACGCTCACACCGATGATTCAGCAAAGGATGGAGGAAGCATCACATCTGGCTATGGATGTTGAGGAGGAGGATGAGGAAACAGGACCTGAAGAGGAGCTGGATTTGGAGATGGAATCACAGGAAGGGATAGGGGACGAGGCAGCCGCACAACATGACAGTGATGGTGATGACGAGTCTGACGACGACCTTGATGATGGACAACCATGGCAGTATGGGGCGGAGATGGAACCAACCGGGCCCTCTGAAACGCTGGCCAGGATGGCGAGCTGTATGCTTCGTTACTTGCGTGCTGACTGTCGTATTGTTAGCATGAAGCAAAGAGATGAGTACTGGATAGCCACACTTTTAGACCCTCGGTATAAAGCCAGAATGGGGGAGTTTTTTGCGCCTTCCGAGAGGGAGGCAAAATTGGCTTATTATCGAGAGAAGCTATGCAGCCAGCTTGTCACAGCTTTCAAACGGCAAACACCTGCTGCAAGCATGTCTGACCGGGGGCCACTCTCCGCTCCCCACTGTCTCATCGTGCCACCGCCTCTGGCAGAGCTACCTCTGCAATAGGCGGCAGCAGCCAATTCAGTTTGGAAAATATGATGACAACATTTTTACATCCAATACCTCGACCTGACACACATCGTAGTCACCAAAGGGATGTTCACCATCACCAGGTCCAGCACCTAAACAACCAGGTTCACTCGTACCTGGACTGTGCCCTTTCTCCGTCAGAAATCCTGATCCCAGACCCCATGGACTTCTGGGTCAGCAGATTGGATCATTGGCAAGAACTGGCCCAGTTTGCCATGGGTGTACTGTCTTGTCCACCCTCCAGTGTAGCGTCAGAGAGGGTATTCAGCGCAGCAGGGGGCTTCGTCACCCCTAAGCGAACAAGATTGTCCGCCAACAGCTTGGAACGTCTCACGTTTCTGAAAATGAATCAAGCGTGGATCGGTGAGGATTTTGAAACCCCTGTGCCTGATGCCACTGATTAGATCTGACATTGCTGCCGCTGCCGACTGCTACTGCCGCCTGCTACTACGGGATTCTGTCCTGTCCACTCTTTTTTTAATGTGCCGCTGTTGGTGCTGCTACTACTTCTACCACCAATCCACCCCCAGTGCCGTCTGCTAAAAGCAGGCCTGCCCCACCACAGGGCTTTGTCCTGTGACTGTCCAGTGTCTTTTAATGTGCTGCTACTACTACTACCACCACCCTTGCTGTCTGTTGGCTACCTCTACTACCACCAATACACCTGCACTGCCGTCTGCTACAAGCAGGCCTGAGGCCTGCCCCACCACAGGGCTTTGTCCTGTGACTGTCCAGTGTCTTTTAATGTGCTGCTACTACCACTACCACCCTTGCTGTCTTTTGGCTACCTCTACTACCACCAATACACCAACACTGCCGTCTGCTACAAGCAGGCCTGAGGCCAGCCCCACCACAGAGCTTTGTCCTGTGACTGTCCAGTCTGTTTTAATGTGCTGCTACTACTACTACCACCCTTGCTGTCCGTTGGCTACCTCTACTACCACCAATACACCTCCACTGCCGTCTGCTACAAGCAGGCCTGAGGCCTGCCCCACCACAGGGCTTTGTCCTGTGACTGTCCAGTCTCTTTTAATGTGCTGCTGCTACTACTACTACTACTACCACCACCCTTGCTGTCCGTTGGCTACCTCTACTACCACCAATACACTTCCACTGCCGTCTGCTACAAGCAGGCCTGAGGCCTGCCCCACCACAGGGCTTTGTCCTGTCACTGTCCAGTGTCTTTTAATGTGCTGCTACTACTACTACCACCCTTGCTGTCTGTTGGCTACCTCTACTACCACCAATACACCTCCACTGCCATCTGCTAGAAGTAGGCCTGAGGCCTGCCCCACCACAGGGCTTTGTCCTGTGACTGTCCAGTCTCTTTTAATGTGCTGCTGCTACTACTACTACCACCACCCTTGCTGTCTGTTGGCTACCTCTACTACCACCAATACACCTCCACTGCCGTCTGCTACAAGCAGGCCTGAGGCCTGCCCCACCACAGGGCTTTGTCCTGTGACTGTCCAGTGTCTTTTAATGTGCTGCTACTACTACTACCACCCTTGCTGTCTGTTGGCTACCTCTACTACCACCAATACACCTCCACTGCCGTCTGCTACAAGCAGGCCTGAGGCCAGCCCCACCACACGGCTTTGTCCTGTGACTGTCCAGTCTGTTTTAATGTGCTGCTACTACTACTACTACTACTACTACTACTACTACCACCCTTGCTGTCCGTTGGCTACCTCTACTACCACCAATACACCTCCACTGCCTTCTGCTACAAGCAGGCCTGAGGCCTGCCCCACCACAGGGCTTTGTCCTGTGACTGTCCAGTCTCTTTTAATGTGCTGCTGCTGCTACTACTACTACTACCACCACCCTTGCTGTCCATTGGCTACCTCTACTACCACCAATACACCTCCACTGCCGTCTGCTACAAGCAGGCCTGGAGGGCTTGTGAAAAGCCATTGCTTGTTGCTTTTACATCCATGTATGGATGAACCCCGGCAGGCATCTGCCAATAAAAAGGGTACATTTTTGGAGGGCTTGTCAAAAGCCATTGCTTGTTGCTTTTACATTACATCCATGTATGGATGAACCCCGGCAGGCATCTGCCAATAAAAAAGGTAAATTTTTGGAGGGCTTGTGAAAAGCCATTGCTTGTTGCTTTAACATCCATGTATGGATGAACCCCGGCAGGCATCTGCCAATAAAAAGGGTAAATTTTTGGAGGGCTTGTCAAAAGCCATTGCTTGTTGCTTTTACATTACATCCATGTATGGATGAACCCCGGCAGGCATCTGCCAATAAAAAGGGTATAATTTTGGAGGGCTTGTGAAAAGCCATTGCGTGTTGCTTTTACATCCATGTATGGATGAACCCCGGCAGGCATCTGCCAATAAAAAGGGTAAATTTTTGGAGGGCTTGTCAAAAGCCATTGCTTGTTGCTTTTACATCCATGTATGGATGAACCCCGGCAGGCATCTGCCAATAAAAAGGGTACATTTTTGGAGGGCTTGTCAAAAGCCATTGCTTGTTGCTTTTACATGCATGTATGGATGAACCCCGGCAGGCATCTGCCACCATAAAGGGTAATTTTTTTGAGGGCTTGTCAAAAGCCATTGCTTCTTCTTTTACCGCCTTATATTTATGAACCCTGGGAGGCATCAGCCGCCTAAAATGGTTAATTTTTGTACCTTTTTTAACAATGCATTAAGCATACAACATGCACAAGTGCAGTGGTTTCTGTTAGTTATCACCGTGTCCCATCCGTTTTCCTATATCCATACATGTTGGCGTAACTTTGACACTAACTTTGCCTTAAAGACAGCTCAAAAGTACTTGGATACACTCATTGGTGACCTAAGAGTGGTATACAGGGCTTCTAGGGCTTTTAAACAGTGTCATACACGATTTTTAGGGGCTTTCTTGTATTACAGGTTCGGTCAGAACTAGTTCTGACTACTTTTTTATGAAATTCGGCGAACCAGCCGAACCGAACTTTTCATAAGTTCGCTCATCTCTACTCACCTCCTTGTTGGAGCTTGGCCCTTATTAGTTATTTTCTTTTTTTCCTTATGGAGGTAATTCCTTGTGGAAGTATTTCCTCCAACTGTGTTTTCTACTTGTTTGTTTTAAAACCAATAAAAATGTTGAATATGAAAAAAAAAATTCGCTGCAGATCAATTTATGAGCGTTTTTTGCGCTTATCAATTCTGCAGTGGGTGAATAAGATTAGTTCAAATTTCATCCACTCTGCTGAATTTGGCGACACAAAATAAATTTTCTTTTTTACACTTAGGTTTTTACTTGTAAAAGTAGTAAAATATAGAAAAAACTATATATACTTGATATCGCCATAATCATATTGACCCACAGAATAAAGTTAACATGTTGTTTTAATTGCACAGTGAATTCCGTAAAAACGGCGCGCAAAAACCCATAGAGGAATCGCTGTTTTTTTTTCATTTTCTACCCCACAAATATTTGTTCCCCATTTCCTAGTACATTATATGCCAAAATAAATGGTGCTACGAAAAACTACAACTTGTCCCGCAATAATCAAGCCCTCATAGGACTATATCGACGGAAAAATAAAGAAGTTATGGCTTTTGGAAGGTGGGGAGGACAAAACTAAAATGAAAATCTGAAAAAGGGCTGCGGCAGGAAGGGGTTACATTTTTAAAAAAACGCCTTTTTTCCCATAGTAAGACTTTTATTATAGAAAAAAATGTTAAACATTGAAAAAAGTATAGATATTTCATATCACCGCAATCATAACGACCCAAACTATAAAAATATCATGTTCTTTTTCTCGCACGATTAACACCGTAAAAATAAAAAATAAAAGACAATGCCAGAATCGCTATTTTTTGGCACCAACCCTTCCAACACAGAATAAAAAGTGATCAAACAGTTGCATGTACTCCAAAATAGTACAAATAAACACTACGACCCGTCCCGCAAAAACAAGCCCTTATACATCTTTTTTGATGGAAAAATAAAATTGTTATGGCTCTTTGAATATGGCAACACAAAAAATAAATGATTTCTTAAAAAAAAGTGTTGTTTTTTTTTTGTGCAAATGCTGTAAAACATACTAAAAATTACATATATATGGTATCGACATAATTGTATAGATTTGCAGAACAAAGTAATTGTAATTTTTGGAGCATGGTAAATACTGTAAAAAAAACAAAAACAATAAAAACACAGCTACACAGGGAGCTACACTGGGAGAGTCAGGATCTGCGTATACTTGTAGATCATAGACTAAATAACAGCATGCGCTGTCAATCAGCTGCTTCTAATTCCAGCAAGATATTCTTGTGTATTAAAAGAGACCGCAGAACTCAGTAGAAAAAATTTTGTTTTCTTTAATTCATCAAAACATGGACGTGCAACGTTTCAACCCTGTCAGGGTCCTTCTCAAGCATAGAATACAAAGGACAAGTGCACAATTTATAGCAGGTGTACTGTAACATCACATCCTGTGAGTTAATTTATACAAAAGTTCATAAAGTAGTAAAAATAGTGAATAATCGATAAAGGCAATATAAACATATCAATCTAATGTGAGTGACATCTTAAAAAATACATGTAAAAAGAAAAAATCATTATGAATTCTCTATACATTCTAAAAGTGCCTGGATCCAAACACAAGTGTCCATAGTTGATTAGAACAGCTGCTTGTAGGGGGAGTGAAAGCTCTAGACAGAAGCCCCTAGTTACCCAGTGTTATCTTAGGAGTCATCAGAATACACACACTGCAGTTCTATTAACCCCACTGTTACCTCTCACTTGTCATCAGGACAACAACTGATGGCAAAACAGAACAGATTACATCTGACCATACATATCAGGCTGTCTATGCAGACTTCAATGTCATTTTATCGGGAATCACGTTATATCGCACACTCGTGGTAATGATTGCAAAACAAAGCCTTGGCATCAAGTTAACATGGGTCATGTCTGATTGCGCATGCGCAGTCTCGTCCGCAGTCCACCAACTAAATGATAGCTAGTCAAAAGATCGATTTAAAGGAGCAGAGTTACAAAATTCAGCTCCTATAAAACTCACTTAGACCCTTTATAATAAATGTCTGTATCAATACATTTCACCTAGTTCACAGCAAAAAAAGAAAATGTTCTTACATTTATAATTACTATAACTATAGTAGAGTTATATCTATACACAAGGTATAAGTATCACAAGGGCAAGCAGATATATCTCATCCAACTGTAGTGGCATTATCTATCTGAAAAATTATTTTTAAATACTTCTCAGTCCATATGTAATAGCTAGCATAGAGAGTACATGTATACATGACCCAATATACCGCTAAAAAGACCCATTTATCAATTTATTCAACAGATTGGACTTCTCACAAGTCGTCACCCTCTATTAGAACGAGGGGTCGCACCAACAGACCACTGCATACAGCTGACCACTATGGTTTCAAATTAAATGGGCAGGAAAGGCTAAATAAACTACTGTCCAGACATACTGTCACATATAGCTCATCGCATAAAGATAAACCCCACTTCACAAAAAAAAAAAATCGGTCATAACTAATTATATGCTGTGAAACTGGTGAAAGATCCGGCACAGAAGTAAGAGACGGGACTTCAGTTCTAGATCCACGGGCTGGACAGGTTCACTTTAGTGTATTCAGAGTATCCAAAATTCTCTCATGTAAATAAGGTAAAAGAAAAAATAAGTTAAAATCACAACCAACGGTTGGGTACTAAATCTTCAACTTCATATTCAGATATGATGTGAGGGTTATATAGCGATATTCATTCCTGACATCTTATCTGTAATATTGATACTGGCATTAGTGATGACGACTAATATAGCCATAACTCTCAGACTTCTGCTTCCCCACATTGGCAACATGAAGGTAGTGATAGTCCGAGACACTCCCTAAACTATCCTGACACCTATAATTTGATGTCAGCATTGTGTAAATTAACCCCTTCCCGCTTTGGCCACTTTTGACCTTCCTGACAGAGCCTCATTTTTTAAATCTGACATGTTTCACTTTATATGGTAATAACTTCGGAATGCTTTCACCCATCCAAGTGATTCTGAGATTGTTGTCTCGTGACACATTGGACCTTATGTTACTGGCAAAATTTACTCGATACATTCAGTATTTAATTGTGAAAAACACCAACATTTTGTGAAAAGTTGCAAAAATTAGCAAAATTTAAATGTATCTGCTTGTAAGACAGACAGTTATACCACACAAAATTGTTGCTAATTAACATATGTCTACTTTAGATTGCCATTGTTTTTTGAATATCGTTTTATTTTTCTAGGACGTTATAAGGCTTAGAACTTTAGCTGCAATTTCTCACATTTCAAAAGGCTATCTTTACAGGGGGCAGTTCAGTTGTGAAGCGGCTTTGAGGGCCTTATATATTAGAAACCCCGAATAAGTCACCCCATTTTAAAACGTCACTTCTCAAAGTATTCAAAATAGCATTTAGAAAGTTTCAGCTTTAGACGCTTCGCAGGAATTAAAGCAAAGTAGAGGTGAAATTTACAAATTTCCTTTTTTATTGCAGAAATTCATTTTTAATCCATTTTTTTTTGTAACACAGAAGGTTTTACCAGACAAATGCAACTCAATATTTATTGCCCAGAGTCTGCAGTTTTTATAAATGACCCACATGTGGCCCTAACATGCTAATGGACTGAAGCACCGGCCTCAGAAGCAACCTAGTGGATCTTGGGGCCTCCTTTTTATTAGAAAATATTTTAGACACCATGACAGGTTTGAAGGGCTCTTGCGGTTCCAAAACAGTGGAAATCCCCCAAAAGTGAGCCCATTTGGAAAACTAGACCCCTCAAGAAAATTATCTAGGGGTATAGTGAGCTTTTTGACCCACAGGTTTATTGTAGAAATTATTGGAAGTAAGCCGTGAAAATTAAAATCTACATTCTTTCAAAGAAAATGTAGGTTTAGCTAATTTTTTCTCATTTCCACAAGGACTAAAGGAGAAAAAGCACTGCTACATTTGTAAAGCAATTTCTCCCAATTAAAACAATACCAAACATGTGTTCCAAATGGCTGTTTGGACACACGGCAGGGCTTAGAAGGGAAAGAGCGCTATTTGGCTTTTGGAGCTCAAATTTAGCAGGAATGGCTTGCGGAGGCCATGTCACATTTGCAGATGCCCCCGAAGGGACAAAATAGTGGAAACCTCCCACGAGTAACCCCATTTTGGAAACTGCACCCCTTGAGGAATTCATCTACGGGTGTAGTGAGCATTTTGACCCCACAGGGGTTTTACAGATTTTATTAGAATTGGGCAGTGAAAAAAAAAAATCCTTTTTCTTCAATGAGACGTAGCTTTAGCTCAAAATTTTTTCATTTTTTCAGCAGATAAAGGAAAAAATGAACCCCAACATTTGTAAAGCAATTTCTCCCGAGTACGGCAATACCCCATATGTGGTCATAAACTGCTGTTTGGGCATACGGCAAGGATCAGAAGAGAGGTAGCGCCATTTGGCTTTTGGAGTACAGATTTTGCTAGATTGATTTCTTGGCACCATGTCGCATTTACAAAGCCCCTAAGGAACCAGTACAGAGGAAACTGCCCAAAAGTAACTCCATTCATTAAACTACACCCCTTGAGAAATTCATCTAGGGGTGTAGTGAGCATTTTGACCCCACAGATGTTTCATAGATTTTATTAGGATTGGGCAGTGAAAATAAAAAAAATCCTTTTTCTTCAATAAGACCTAGCTTTAGCTCAACATTTTTCATTTTCTCAATAAATAAAGGAAAAAAAAGAACCACAACGTTTGTAATGCAATTTCTCCTGAGTATGGCAATACCTGGTATGTGGTCATAAACTGCTGTTTGGGCACACAGTAGGGCTCAGAAGGGAAGGAGTGCCATTTGGCTTTTGGAGTACAGTTTGCTGGATTGGATTCTGGTTGCTATGTCGCATTTGCAAAGCCCCTGTGGGACTAAAACAGTGGAAACCCCCCACAAGTGACCCCATTTTGGAAACTACACCCCTCAAGGTATTCACCTAGGGGTGTAGCGAGCATTTTAACTCCGGAGGTGTTTTGCAGAAATTAGTGTGCACTCAATGTTGCAGAATGAAAATTTTATTTTTTCCATAGATATGCCAATATGTGGTGCCCAGCTTGTGCCACCATAACAAGACAGCTCTCTAATTATTATGCTGTATTTCCCGGTTTTAGAAACAGCCTAAATGTGGCCCTAATCTTTTGCGTGGACTATCAACAGGGCTCAGGAATCAGAGAGTACCATGCGAAATTGAGGCCTAATTTGGCAATTTACACAGTATTGGTTAACAATTGCAGAGGCTCTGATGTGAAATAATAAAAGAAACTGCAGAGAATTGACCCCATTTTGGAAACTACACCTCTCAAGGCATTTATTAAGGGGTGTAGTGAGCATTTTCACCCCACAGGTCTTTTCCATAAATGATTGCGCTGCGGATGGTGCAAAGTAAAAATTTACATTTTTCCCTAGATGTGACATTTCAGTGGGAAATATGTCATGCCCAGCTTATACCACTGGAGACACACACCCCAAAAATTGTTAAAAGGGTTCTTCCAGGTATGGTGATGCCATATATTTTGAAGTAAACTGTTGTTTAGGCACTCTGTAGGGCTCAGAAGGGAAGGAGCGCCATTTAGCTTTTGGAGCGTGGATTTTGCTTGGTAGTAGTTTTGTTTGGAGTTTTACTGGTTTTTTAGTTTAAAATGTGAGGCATATGTGAGCTGGGCAGAGTACATCAGGGGCATAGTCAGGTGGTATAATAATGGGGTAAACAATAAAATAATCCATAAATATTTGTTACGCTGTGAAGCAATCCTTTATGCATAGGCCAATGTCGCACTGATAAATGTCCTTTCTTACCCCCCTTTTGGTCCACACTCCACACCTTTGCAGTTTCGGGAATTTTGCTGGGAATTGTTGTCCTGGTATAATATGGGCACCCTCGCTTCCAGCAGATATGTTTGGGCCCTCCCCTTCCTGGTTCCCTAATTTTAGGGCCTTGATAAATCGCCACTTGAAACAGAAAAAATGTTCCCCTCGGGCCGGCACAACTGCATATATATTTCTTTCCTGACTTATTGGAGCCTTAATTAATTTTATTTTTTGATATACGTAGTGGTATGAAGACTGTTTTTTTGCGGGACGAGCTGTAGTTATTATTGGTATCCTTTTGGGGTACATGCAACTTTTTGATCACTTGTTATCCTTTTTTTTGGGAGGCAAGGTGATCAAAAAACAGCAATTCTGACATAGTTTTATAGTTTTTTTTATACAGCGTTCACCACACGTCATAAATTACATGTTAACTTTATTCTGTGGGTCAGTACGATTCCGGCGATACCTAAATTATTGCACTTTTTTATGTTTTACAACTTTTTGTACAATAAAATTACTTTTGTACGCCAAGTTGTAAGAGCCATAACTTTAAAAAAAAAAAATTCAACGGAGCTGTATGAGGGCTTGTTTTTTGTGAGACGAGCTATAGTTTTTATAGGTACCATTTTTGGATACATGTGAGTTTTTGATCACTTCTTATTTAAATTTTTGGAAGACAAAGTGACAAAAAAAAGCAATTCTGGCATTATTTTTTCGTTTTTTTTTTTACAGTGTTCACTGCGCAGGACAAATAACATAATATTTTTATAGTTCAGGTTGTTACGGACGTGGCGATACCAAATATGTATGGTTTTATTATTTTTTTCAATAATAAATGACTTGATAAGTGAAAAAGGGCAATAGTGTTTTATGCTATTACTTGAAACTTTTATTTTATTTTTTACAACTTTTATTTTTACCTTTTACCCTTTTTTTTTTTTTACACTTTTCTTTAGTCCCACTATGGTACTTGAAGGTCCAACTTTTTGATTGATGTCCTAATACATTGCACTACCTACACTACCGTTCAAAAGTTTAGGGTCACTCAGAAATTTCCTTATTTTTGCAAGAAAAGCGGTTTTTTTCAATGAAGATGACATTAAATTAATCAGAAATAGACTCTATACATTGTTAATGTGCTAAATGACTATTCTAGCTGCAAACGACTCGTTTTTAATGCAATATCTACATAGGTGTATAGAGAACATTTCCAGCAACCATCACTCCAGTGTTCTAATGGTACATTGTGTTTGCTAACTGTGTTAGAAGGCTAATGGATGATTAGAAAACACTTGAAAACCCTTGTGCAATTATGTTAGCACCGCTGTAAACAGTTTTGCTATTTAGAGGAGCTCTAAAACTGACCTTCCTTTGAGCTAGTTGAGAATCTGGAGCATTACATTTGTGGGTTCGATTAAACTCTCAAAATGGCTAGAAAAAGAGAGCTTTCATGTGAAACTCGACAGTCTATTCTTGTTCTTAGAAATGAAGGCTATTCCATGCGAGAAATTGCCAAGAAACTGAAGATTTCCTACAACGATGTGTACTACTCCCTTCAGAGGACAGCATAAACAGGCTCTAACCAGAGTAGAAAGAGAATTGGGAGGCCCCGCTGCACAAAAGAGCAACAAGACAAGTACATTAGAGTCTCTAGTTTGAGAAATAGACGCCTCACAGGTCCTCAACTGGCAGCTTCATTAACCCCTTCCCGACATTTGACGTACATGTACGTCATGGAAAGTACTGACTTCCCGCATCTTGCCGTACATGTACGTCAAACGTTTGGCACCGGCTCAGAAGCTGAGCCGGTCCCATCATCACCGGATCTCAGCTGTATCTTACAGCTGACATCCGACTGTAACGGCGGGGACCGAAATTAGCTTCGATCCCCGCCATTAACCCCTTAAGTGCAGCGCTCAAACGCGATCGCTGCACTTAAGGTGTTTGCAGCTCATCGGAACCCCAGTAATGAAATTGCCGGGGTTCCGGTGGCTGCAATGGCAACCGGAGGCCTAATACTGGCCTCCCGGTCTGCCTAGCACCGAAGCCGGTCAAGATCCGCCCGGCGGCGGAGCCTGATCGGCTTCCGTAGCTGCCGGCAAGATGGCGCCGGGTCAGGAGCTGATCCGGCGTCATCAGCGGTGGAAGTCAGCTGTACTGTACAGCTGACATCCACCTGTAACGGCAGGAACCGGAGCTAGCTCCGATCCCTGCCATTAACCCCTTCGATGCAGCAATCGAAAGCGATTGCTGCATCGTAGCGGTTACAAGCAGATCGCCAGCCCTGACAGGCAATCGGGACTGGCGACTGCTGTTATGGCAACAGGAGACACAATGGTCTCCTGCTCTGCCATTACGGAAGCCGATTTAGGCCCCGCCGGGAGGCGAAGCCTAAACGGCTTGCTGTCAGTGAATGACTGACAGATCTAATACATTGCACTACATAGGTAGTGCAATGTATTAGAAAAAAAAAAATCTGACCGTTGGACCTTCAAGTCCCCTAGTGGGACTTGAGAAAAAGTGTAAAAAAAGTATAAAAAAGTGTAAAAAAAAGTGCAAAAAATAAAAGTTTGAAAACAATAAAAGTTTCAAGTAATCAAATAACACACAATCCCCCTTTTACTCTTATCAAGTCCTTTATTATTGAAAAATAATAATAAACCATATGTATTTGGTATCGCCACGACCGTAACGACCGGAGGTATCAAAATATTATATTATTTATTGCACGCGGTGAACAGCGTAAAAAAAACCCGTAAAAAACGTTACCAGAGTTTCTGTTTTTTAGTCACTTTGCCCTACAAATATTACAATAAAAAGTGATCAAAAAGTCGCACGTATCCAAAAATGGTACCTATAAAAACTATAGCTCGTCCCGCAAAAAACAAGCCCTCATACAACTCCGTCGACAAAAAAATTAAAACGTTATGGTTCTCACAACTTGGCGACAGAAAAAATACATTCTTTTTACAAAAGTAATTTTATTGTGCAAAAAGTTGTAAAACATAAAAAAGTTCTATAAATGAGGTATCGCCGGAATCGTACTGACCCGCAGAATAAAGGGAACATGTAGTTTATAATGCGTGGTGAACGCTGTATAAAAAAAAACCAAAAAAAGCTGTGCCAGAATTGCGTTTTTTGGTTTACCTGGCATCCCAAAAAATAGGATAAAAGGTGATCAAAAAGTCACATGTACCCCAAAATGGTACCAATAATAACTACAGCTCGTCCCGCAACAAACCAGCCCTCATACCGCTACGTCTATGAAAAATAAAATTAGTTATGGCTCCAATAAGTCAGGAAATAAAAAAATATGCAGTTGTGCCCGAGGAGAACATTTCTTCTGTTTCAAGAGGCGATTTATCAAGGACCTAAAATTAGGGAACCAGGAAGGGAGGGCCCAATCATATCCGATGGAAGCGACGGTGCCCGTATTATACCAGGATAATACTTTCCCAGCAAAATTCCCCAAACTACAAAGGCGCGGAGTGTGGACCAAAAGGGGGATAAGAAATGACACCATTTATCAGTGCGACACCGGCCTGTGCAGAAAGGATTGCTTCACAGCGTAACACACATCTATGGATTATTTTTATTTTTTTATACCACCTGACTATGCCCCTTATATACTCCGCCCCGCTTACATGTACCCCCACATTATAAAACACCAGCAATACTCAAACAAATATAGTACCAAGCAAAATCCGCTCTCCAAAAGCCAAATGGTGCTCCCTCGGCCCTGAACCCTACAGCGTGCCCAAACAGCAGTTTCCTTCAACATATATGGCACCGTCATACCCGTGAGAACCCTTTTAACAATTTTTGTGGTGTGTGTCTCCAGCGTCATAAGCTGGGCATGACATATTTGCCACTGAATGGCATATCTAGGGAAAAATATAAATTTTTAATTTGCACCATCCGCAGCGCATTCATTTATGGAAAAGACCTGTGGGGTGAAAATGCTCACTACACCCCTTAATAAATGCCTTGAGGGGTGCAGTTCCATAATGGGGTCACTTATCAGGGGTTTCTTTTTATTATTTCACATCTGAGCCTCTGCAGTTGTGAACCAATACTTTGTAAATCGCCAAATTAGGTCTCCACTCCGCATGGTACTCTTCACTTCTGAGCCCTGTCATATGTCCAGACAAAAGATTAGGGCCACATGTAGGGTGTTTCTAAAACCGGGAAACACCGCATAATAATTAGAGAGCTGTCTTGTTATGGTGGCACAAGCCGGGCACCACATATTGGCATATCTATGGAAAAAAATCCCATTTTCACTCTGCAACATTGAGCGCACACTAATTTCTACAAAACACCTGCAGGGTTAAAATGCTTACTACACCCCTTGGTAAATGCATTGAGGGGTGTAGTTTACAAAATGGGGTCACTTCTGGGGGGTTTCCACTGTTTTGGGCCCACAGGTGCCCAGAAACCAATCCAGCAACATCTGCACTCCAAATGGCGGTCCTTCCCTTCTGAGCCCTGCCGTTTGCCCAAACAGCAGTTTATGACCACATATAGGGTATTGCCGTACTCGGGAGAAATAGCTTTACAAATGTTGGGTTCTTTTTTTCCTTTATTTGTTGAGAAAATGAAAAAATTTGCGCTAAAGCTACGTCTTATTGAAGAAAAAGGACTATTTTTATTTTCACTGCCTAATTCTAATAAATTCTATGAAACATCTGTGGGGTCAAAATGCTCACTACACCCCTAGATGCATTCTTCAAGAGGTGTAGTTTCCTAAATGGAGTCCCTTTTTGGGCGTTTTCATTGTTTTGTCCCCTCAGGGGCTTTGCAAATGTGACCTGGCCTCCGCAAATCATTCCTGCTAAATGTGATCTCAAAAAGTCAAATAGTGCTCTTTCCCTTCTAAGCCCTGCCGTGTGTCCAAACAGCCGTTTATTACCACATGTGGGGTATTGTTTTACTCGGGAGAAATTGCTTTACAAATTTTGTGGTGCTTTTTCTCCTTTAGTCCTTCTGGAAATGAGAAAAAATTAGCTAAACCTACATTTTCTTTGAAAAAATGTAGATTATTATTTTCAGGGCCTACTTCCAATAATTTCTGCAAAAAAACTGTGGTGTCAAATCGCTCACTATACCCCTAGATAATTTCCTCAATGGGTGTTGTTTCCAAAATGGGGTCACTTGTGGGGGGTTTCCACTGTTTTGTCCCCTCAGGGGCTTTGTAAATGTAACATGGCCTCCGCAAACCATTCCTGCTAAATTTGAGTTCCAAAAGCCAAATGGCGCTCTTTCCCTTCTCAGCCTCGCCGTGTGTCCAAACAGCCGTTTATTACCACATGTGGGGTACTGTTTTACTCGGGAGAAATTTCTTTACAAATTTTATGGTGATTTTTCTCCTTTAGTCCTTGTGGAAATGAAAAAAAATTAGCTAAACCTACATTTTATTTGAAAAAATGTAGATTTTCATTTTCACAGCCTACTTGCAAAAATTTCTGCAAAAAACCTGTGGGGTCAAAATGCTCACTATACCCCTAGATAATTTCCTCAAGGGGTATAGTTTCCAAAATGGGGTCACTTGTTTGGGGTTTTCACTGTTTTGTCCCCTCAGGGGCTTTGTAAATGTGACATGGCCTCCGCAAACCATTCCTGCTAAATGTGAACTCCAAAAGCCAAATGGCGCTCTTTCCCTTCTCAGCCACGCCGTGTCTCCAAACAACCGTTTATTACCACATGTGAGGTATTGTTTTACTCGGGAGAAATTGCTTTACAAATTTTGCGGTGCTTTTTCTCCTTTAGTCCTTGTGGAAATGAGAAAAAAAATCGCTAAACCTACATTTTCTTTGAAGAAATGTTGATTTTAATTTTCACGGCCTACTTCCAATAATTTCTGTAAAAAACCTGTGCGGTGAAAATGCTCACTACACCCCTAGATAATTTCCTTGAGGTGTCTAGTTTCCCAGATGGGGTCACTTTTGGGGGATTTTGACTGTTTTGGCACCGCAAGAGCCCTTCAAACCTGACATGGTGCCTAAAATATATTCTAACAAAAATAAGGCCCCAAAATCCACTAGGTGCTCCTTTGCTTCTGAGGCCGGTGTTTCAGTCCAGTAGCACGCTACGGCCACATGTGGGATATTTCCTAAAACTGCAAAAACTGGGCAACAAATATTGAGTTGCATTTCTCTGGTAAAACCTTCTGTGTTATAAAAAAAATTGTATTAAAAATGTATTTCTGCAGAAAAATATGAAATTTGTAAATTTCACCTCTACTTTGCTTTAATTCCTGTGAAATGTTTAAAGGGTTAAGACATTTTCTAAATGCTGTTTTGAATACTTTGAGGGGTGAAGTTTTTAAAATGGGGTGACTTTTTTGGGGTTTCTAATATATAAGGCCCTCAAAACCACTTCACAACTGAACTGGCCCCTGTAAAAATAGCCTTTTGAAATTTTCTTGAAAATGTGAGAAATTGCTGCTAAAGTTCTAAGCCTTGTGAGGTCATAGAAAAATAAAAGGATGTTCAAAAAACGATGCCAATCTAAAGTAGACATATGGGGGATGTTAATTAGCAACAATTTTGTGTATTATAACTGCCTGTCTTACAAGCAGATACATTTAAATTGAGAAAAATGCTAATTTTTGCAATTTTTCGCTAAATTTTGGTGTTTTTCACAATTAAATACTGAACATATCGAGCAAATTTTGCCAGTAACATAAAGTCCAATGTGTCACGAGAAAACAATCTCAGAATCGCTTGGATAGGTGAAAGCATTCCGGAGTTATTACCACATAAAGTGACACATGTCAGATTTGAAAAATGAGGCTCTGTCAGGAAGGTCAAAAGTGGCTAAAGAGGGAAGGGGTTAAATAGTACCCGCAAAACGCCAGTGTCAACGTCTACAGTGAAGAGGCGACTCCGGGATGCTGGCCTTAAGGGCAGAGTGGCAAATAAAAAGCCATATCTGAGACTGGCTAATAAAGGGAAAAGATTAATATGGGCAAAAGCACACAGACATTGGACAGAGGAAGATTGGAAAAAAGTGTTATGGACAGACGCATCGAAGTTTGAGGTGTTTGGATCACACAGAAGAACATTTGTGAGACGTAGAACAACTGAAAAGATGCTGGAAGAGTGCCTGACGCCATCTGTCAAGCATGGTGGAGGTAATGTGATGGTCTGGGGTTGCTTTGTGCTGGTAAAGTGTGAGATTTGTACAAGGTAAAATGGATTTTGAATAAGGAAGGCTATCACTCCATTTTGCAACGCCATGCCATACCAAACCCTGTGGACAGCGCTTGATTGGAGCCAATTTCATCCTACAACAGGACAATGACCCAAAGCACACCTCCAAATTATGCAAGAACTATTTAGGGAAGAAGCAGGCAGCTGGTATTCTATCTGTAATGGAGTGACCAGCGTAGTCACCAGATCTCAACCCCATAGAGCTGTTGTGGGAGCAGCTTGACCGTATGGCATGCAAGAAGTGCCCATCAAGCCAATCCAACTTGTGGGAGGGGCTTCTGGAAGCATGCGATGAAATTTCTCCCGATTACCTCAGCAAATTAACAGCTAGAATGCCAAAGGTCTGCAATGCTGTAATTGCTGCAAATGGAGCATTCTTTGACGAAAGCAAAGTTTCAAGGAGAAAATGATTATTTGAATTAAAATTCATTATTTCTAACCTTGTCAAAGTCTTAACTATATTTTCTAGTCATTTTGCAACTCATTTGATAAATATAAGTGTGAGTTTTCATGGAAAACACAAAATTGTCTGGGTGACCCCAAACTTTTGAACGGTAGTTTATGTAGTGCAATGTATTAGAACTATCAGTTGTTCACTGACAGCAAGCCGATCAGGCTCCGGCTCCGGTCGGGGCCTAATCGGCTTCCGTAATGGCAGACAGGAGGCCATTGTTAGGCCTCCTGTTGCCATAGTAGCAGTTGGCAGCCTTGCTATCGCATGGCAGGCTGCCGATTTGCTACAAACCACCAAGGTCAAAGATAAAACATACGAAATCAACATTACTTGTATTAAAGGAACAATGACTTTCCTATTCACTACAAAAGAACCAAGATGGGAACTCCAGACAAGATGGCTGCTGCACGAAACTAAATCATTTAAACATTATAATCACTGTTAAGGATCTGCCAGGCACAGCTTCTGTATCCACGACCATAGGTAATCAGTCTGCACCTGCTTCTATGTCTGTGAGACAGACTCCATCTTCCACCACTCAGGATGGCAGGCTGAGGAGTGGGAGAGCCTATCACAGCCTGGCCAGACGGAGCTAGCTCCCGCCCTCTGTCTATTTATACCTGCCTTTCCTGTTCCTCCTTGCTTGTGATTCTTCTCGTTTTGTTTCCTGGCCCTGCTGCAGCTTCTTGTACCGCTTGACCCTGCTTCATATTGACCCTGGCTAACTGACTACTCTCCTGCTCTGCGTTTGGTACCTCGTACACTCCTGGTTTGACTCGGCTTGTTCACTACTCTCCTGCTCTGCGTTTGGTACCTCGTACACTCCTGGTTTGACTCGGCTCGTTCACCTCTCTTGTTGCTCACGGTGTTGCCGTGGGCAACTGCCCCTTTTCCCTTGCTTCTGTGTACCCTTGTCTGTTTGTCTGTCGTGCACTTATTGAGCATAGGGACCGTCGCCCAGTTGTACCCCGTCGCCTAGGGCGGGTCGTTGCAAGTAGGCAGGGACTGAGTGGCGGGTAGATTAGGGCTCACTTGTCTGTTTCCTTACCCCCATCATTACAATCACTTTCACATAATACATATCTTAGTAATTCGGCATCTTGCTTGATAATTCACAATGTAATTTCATACAGAGAATATAA
Organism: Rhinoderma darwinii; assembly: GCF_050947455.1. NCBI lineage: Eukaryota > Metazoa > Chordata > Amphibia > Anura > Rhinodermatidae > Rhinoderma > Rhinoderma darwinii. The sequence goes on from NC_134695.1 coordinate 28,108,337, forward strand.
GCAAATAAACCATCCTTCACAAACACCCCTTTTTCTCATATTAAATTACAGAAATTATATATTATGATTATAAAACTCAAACAATATATCAATAGGGCCACAACTAATATGATGCCATCACCAATGTCCAGTTTGGGTATGGGGTCCCACCAGTGTATTGACAAGTCCTGTACATCATCGTCCTCTTCTTCTCCTGTCTTCTGATTAAGACACTTGATACTGCTGACGGATTCACTCAGGTCTTTGGTCTTTACTTTGATCTTTGCTGATGTCATCAGGACTTGGTTTGGTCCTTCTCATCTGTCAGACACCGTCTCTTTTAGTATACGTCACCGGGCTGTACATAGCACCTTGTGCTGTGAGCCTGGGGTGAGATCCCACGTAGGCGGATTAGTGGAGTTTTATTGTGACTACCACAAACCGTCCGCATCTGTCCTCTTCCTCCGATAAGTTACTTGTCTGGGCGGCTGCTTGGAATTGTGACACTGCCGTCAGTTCATGACAAACGCGTTGTACTGGCTCCGGCTGCGCCTGCCGCATCTCAGTGATAGAGTTCATCGTGTTAAAAGTCTTTTAGTTCATATTTACTGGCACTTGCTGGGGACCCCCAACCCTTGTCAATTGTTAAAATAAATGCTAATCTGGTGATAACATCTACGTAATATAAAAGTTGTTCTAAGTAAATACAATAACAATGTCAGGCCCTTAACCCCTATCCGCACCAGGACGTAACTGTACGTCGTTGCGGGAAGTTACTTCCCGCACGAGGACGTACAGTTACTGAGTTAATCCCGGTGCACACTGTCGGCGACAGTGTGCACCGGGAACCAGGAGGTCAGCTGTCGCCGACAGCTGACACTCCCCTCTTGCCGGCCAGCGGTCCTTTGCCGCTGATTTCGGCGCATTAACCCCTTAAATTCGGCGATCGGGTGCAATCGCCGAATTTTAGGGGTTTCTAACATATCGGCAGACCCCCGTCCGAAATCGCGGGGTCTGCCGATAGTTAGTATGGCAAACGGAAGCCAAACAATGGCTTCCGGGTCTGCCATGGACAGAAGCCCATCAGGACCAACCTTCGGCTGGTCCTGATAGGCTTCCTGTCAGAGTGACAGGAAGTCACTGTGTCGTTCCCGATGCACACTGTCGGCGACAGTGTGCATCGGGAACTTGGAGATCAGCTGTCCCCGACAGCGGACACTCTCCAGTGTTGCCGATCAGCGGCTCATCGCCGCTGATTTCGGCAATTAACCCGTTACATGCGGGGCTCGATTGCAATCTCCGCATGTAGCGGGTTTGTAGCGCATCAGCAGCCCCCATGCAATCGTGGGGGCTTCTGATGCTTGTGATGGCACCCGGGGGCCAGACAACGGCCCCCAGGTCTGCCATGTATGTCAGCCTATGAGGATCAGCCTCTGCTGATCCTCGTAGACCAACTGTCAAAGTGACTGTGACGTCACACTGACAGTTGGAATACATTACACTACCTAGGTAGTGTAATGTATTCTAGCAGCGATCAGAGCTGCAGGTCAAAAAAAGAAAGTGTAAAAAGTAAAAAAAAAAGTTAATAAACAAAAATATAAAGTGTAAAAAGTAAAAAAAAGTTAATAAAAATGTTTTATAAAAGTGTAAAAATAAAAGGTTTTGTTTTCCTATAATAAATCATTTATTATAGGGAAAAAATGAAAACGTTAAAAAAAAGTACACATATTTGGTATCGCCGCGTTCGTAACGACCCAATCTATGAAACTATAATGTTAATTTTTCCGCACGGTGAACGCCACAAACAAAATAAACTGAAAACTGTCAGCATCGCTATTTTTTGGTCACCACCCCTCCCAAGATATAGAATAAAAAGTGATCAAAAAGTTGCATTTACCCCAAAATGGTACCAATAAAAACTACAACCCGTCCCGCAAAAAACAAGACCTCCCACAGCTTTTTTGACGAAAAAATAAAAAAGTTACGGCTCAGAATAGCGTGTCCCAGAAAATAAATTATTTTATAGAAACTTCATTTTATTGTGCAAACGCTGCAAAACGTAAAAAAAACTATACACATATGGTATCGGCGTAATCGTACCGACCGGCAGAATAAATTAAAACGTAATTTATTGAGCACGGTGAACGCTGTAATAAATAAAGAATTTAAAGCGCCAAAATCGCTGTTTTTTGGTCACCCTAGCTCTAAAAAACATCCTGAGGGGCCAAAATGCTCACTATACCCCTAGAAAAATTCCTTGAGGGGTGTAGATTCCAAAATAGGGTGACTTTTGGGGGGTTTCCACTGTTTTGGTCCCTCCGGGGCGTTGCAAACCCGACATGGCACTGAAAACCAATCCAGCAAAATCTGCTTCCAAAATCCAAAAGGCGCTCCCTCCCTTCTGAGCCCTGCTGTGGGTCCAAACATCAGTTTACGACCACATATGGGGTATTGCCGTAATCGGGAGAAATTGCTTTACAAATGTTGGGCGGCTTTTTCTCCTTTATTCCTTGTAAAAATGAAAAAATTCTATGTTTCCACAGAAAAATAGGTGATTTTCATCTTCACAGACTAATTCCACTAAATTCTGCAAAAAAACTGTGGGGTCAAAATGCTAACTATACCCCTAGAAAAATGCCTTGAGGGGTGTAGTTTCCAAAATGGGGTCACTTTGGGGGGGGTTTCGGCTGTTTAGGTACCACAAGACCTCCTCAAACCTGACATGGTGCCTAAAATATATTCCTAAAAAAAGGAGGCCCCGAAATCCACTAGCTGCTCCTTTGCTTCTGAGGCCTGTGCTTCAGTCCATTAGGACACTAGGGCCACATGTTGGATATTTCTAAAATCTGCAGAATCTGGGCAATAAATATTGAGTTGCGTTTCCCTGGTAAAACCTTCTGTGTTACAGATTTTTTTTTATTACAAATGAATTTCGGCAAAAAAAATGAAATTTGCAAATTTCACCTCTACTTTGCCTTAATTCCTGTGAAACGCCTAAAGGGTTCAAATATTTTCTGAATGTGGTTTTGAATACCTTGAGGGGTACAGTTTTCAAAATGGGGTGATTTATGGGGACTTTCTAATATATAAGGCCCTCAAAGCCACTTCAGAACTGAACTGGTCCCTGAAAAAATAGCCTTTTGAAATTTTATTGAAAATATGAGAAATTGCTGCTAAATTTCTAAGCCTCGTAACGTCCTAGAAAAATAAAAGTACGTGAAAAAAAATGATGCAAACATAAAGTAGACATATAGGAAATGGTAACTAGTAACTATTTTGTGTGGTATTACTATCTGTTTCACAAGCAAATACATTTAAATTTAGAAAAATGCTAATTTTTGCACATTTTTGCTAAAATTTGAAGTTTTTCACAAATAAATATTGAATTTATCGACCAAATTTTTTCACTAACATAAAGTACAATATGTCACGAGAAAACAATCTCAGAATCGCTTGGATAGGTAAAAGCATTCCGGAGTTATTACCACATAAAGTGACACATGTCAGATTTGAAAAAATAGGCTGTGTCCTGAAGGCCAAAACAGGCTGTGTCCTAAAGGGGTTAAACTAAATCAAACAAACAAACACCTTTATATAAGAAAAACTGCTCTGTTTCAATGGACATGGCACCTAGAAGATGTGTGATTACTGGGTACATTTCATTTGCACTTGGTGTCACACTTTCCAGCAGGATTTGTACCTTGATCTGAGCTGATTGCCTGGAACATCTCCAACTCACAAAAATATACACAGATTTCACATGTTTATCTGACAAGTGTCGCAAACCAATTTGTCTTACTTTAATTTGTATTGCATGGGAAGGCCTCTCAAGGTCTGTTCTCTTTGTGGGAGGCGGGTATGATAAGGTTGGCACCGGTCTGCCAGGACTGTTCTGTAGGCAAATCAAACAGCTCTAACAGAATTTAGCAGCATCAGCTGTAAAGCCTGGGACATACTAATTCGATCTCACCAAATCGATCTTTGCAGTCTTGGGGCATATGTGAGGTCACGCCATCAATACAAGTGCTATCAAGAGTGCCTTGGGTGTTACCGGTTCACCTACCCTTATCAGTCCGCATTCTGTTAGAATCTGGTTCTCACGCCTTCCGCTCCCAGTTGGACTCTTCCTGTGGAGAACAAGCTTTTTCATTGTATAAACATTAATTGATCTTAATCAAATAATTAATTTGAAGAAAAACATTAACAAATAACATCTTTACATCAAACTTTCACATTGAGCAATAACTAGAAGTGATACATGCAAACTCATTTTTCTTCTTTTATATATATATGTGTATATATATATATATATATATATATATATATATATATACACACACATACACTGCACAAAATTTTCCTTTCACAATAACAACAACAAATAATAAATAAATAAAAATGTTTTCAAATGGGAATATTCCGCTTCTGTACCTTTATCTGACGCCTCCAATAGTCCAATGCTAAGGCTGATCCAGAACTTTACATAAAACTTAACCTCAGTATTTAATATTCCCACAACACTTCTTGAATACAGTTATTAAACAAACTAACTTTGGGATAACATCTGGAGAACTGCTGACATCTTTTCATTGTACAAACACCAGTTCAATACTTGGGATAAAAACTATTCCCCTGAAGATACCGGCCGGGCTTCAGGCCCCCCTGAGAACAGGTCTACACACACGAGCCCATTGTCATACACTTCTACCTCGGGTAGTTGTATGTTCTGCAGTCGCTGGGACGGGTAATCTGGCCGGGCTGCTCTTTTCACAGGTACCTTTGCTCTTTTACCTATGTCATGCCGTGC